>NC_089281.1:9652317-9994400 GCF_963678975.1 Dysidea avara
CCACTAAACAAGCCATCTTGACAAGTCATCAAATGCAAAGTAATTGGACAAGCTTTTGTGGGAGCATGCACTAAAATGTTTGTGTGGCTAATTGTCTGGGTATTGTAATAGAAGCCACACCACCACAGGTACCCAGGTAGAGATGTGCTTTCACTGCTTTGTAACAGCAGTTCTGTTCTCTCCATGCAAAAAAAAAATCACTAACTATTTGTCACAGCATAGCTAACTGTCATATTATTATAATATACCTGTATTATACAAATACACAAATTTGTATACATAGTGAATGTAGAAATGGTATCAGCTCTTTAAAGGGGTAATGCGTCATGAATTGTTTATTCGTGAAACCATTCAAGTTTATGATGTAATATAATAATCTAAACCAAAAGAGCTAAGCTGTAGAAAAAGAGTACGGCCCCCAAAAAGGCCAGGGTGAAAAAAGATGTGAAATCCAAGGTGGCAGCCAAGAAATGGCTGTGATGGTAGGTTAATGGCAAAAAATTTAATTACAGCAGTTCAGGTGAATTTGCATTGCCTCCTCCACTAGGATTTGGCACCAAATTCACCTGAATTGTCGTAATTAAAATTTTTGCATTAACCTACCATCACAGCCAGTTCTTGGCCGCCACCTTGGATTTCACATCTTTTTCACCCTTGTCTTTTTGTGGGCTGCACTCTTTTTCTACAGGTTGGCTGTTTTGGTTTAGATATCACTTCTTTTTGCATTGCAAGCCACAAAGCCAGCCATACACTGGCTTTGGTGCTTCCTTTTAACTTGTCTTCTTTTTTCACTGCTGGAATTGTGGAACCAGGGCCACCCACAAGGGGGGAAGGGGGGAAACTGGGGCATTTTTCCCCAGGCCTCAGCCTGAAAGGGCCACCAGGAGGCCTCATGTAGGGCCCCTTGAATACCTGTTTCAAAGATCAATATACTCTAATAGAGCATTCATATCTAGATACTCTAATAGAGCATTCACAGTATTCTTCAGAGGAGCAGTGTAGCAAGGTTATAAATAAGGAGATATGTTGGGTGAG
Source organism: Dysidea avara (assembly GCF_963678975.1). Classification (NCBI taxonomy): domain Eukaryota; kingdom Metazoa; phylum Porifera; class Demospongiae; order Dictyoceratida; family Dysideidae; genus Dysidea; species Dysidea avara. The sequence goes on from NC_089281.1 coordinate 9,653,353, forward strand.
GGCTAGCTATTGTTATTGTCAGCATGTAATGACTTTTTTTTTTTTTTGGTCTTCAACTTACAGCTTGGGCGAAGTTGTGATTAAGAATGGATGCCCCTGGGGCCCCACTTTAACTCTTTGCCCTGGGCCCCTTAATTTCTCTGAGCGGCCCTGTGTGGAACAAAGGAAGTATAGCTTTTGTCTGATTAAATATTTGCATATTAACACTGAATGATCGTAGTTAATAAGGTGACTTCTTACATAACTGAACTGTAGCTGAAACTCTGTAGCTGAACTATTTTCAGGGTGATTTGTTCTAGCTGAACTCTCTACAGGACGATTTATTTCCAGCTGAATGCTCTACAGGGTGATTTGTTCGCAGCTGCTGAACTCTCTACATGATAGTTTCTTTGTAGCTAAACTCTCTACAAGGTTAATTCTTTTAGCTGATCTCTCTATAGGGTGACTTGTTTCTAGCTGATCTCTCTACAGGACGATTTGTTTCTAGCTGAACTCTCTACAGGGTGAATTGTTTGCAGCTGAACTCTCTACACGGTGATCTGTTCATAGCTGAACTCTCTACAGGGTGATTTGTTTGCAGCTGAACTCTCTACGTGATGGTTTCTTTGTAGCTGAACTCTCTACAGGGTGATCTGTTTGTAGCTGAACTCTCTAAAGGATGCAGCTAAACTCTCTATATGATGGTTTCTTTGTAGCTGAACTCTCTACAAGGTAACTTCTTCTAGCTGATCTCTCTACAGGGTGACTTTTTTGTAGCTGAACTATCTACAGGGTGGTTTGTTTGTAGCTGAACTCTCTACAAGGTAACTTCTTCTAGCTGATCTCACTACAGGGTGACTTGTTTCTAGCTAATCTCTGCATGATTTGTTTCTAGCTGATCTCTCTACAGGCTGACTTGTTTCTAGCTGAACTCCCTACACGCGATTTGTTTATAGCTGAACTCTCTACATGGTGGTGTCTTTTTACTGAACTCTCTACAAGGTGAATTTTTCTAGCTGATCTGTCTACAGGGTGATTTGTTTGCAGCTGAATTCTCTACAGGGTGGCTTTTTTGTAGCTGAACTCTCTACATACAAAGTGACTTCTTCTAGCTGGCCTCTGTACAGGGTGATATGTTTCAGCTGAACTCTCCCACAGGGTGGTTTCTTTGTAGCTGAACTCTCTAGAAGGTAACTTCTTTTTTTAGCCGATCTCTCTACAGGGTGACTTGTTTCTAGCTGATCTCTCTACAGAGTGATTTGTTTACAGCTGAACTATCTACATGGTGGTAGCTGAACTCTCTACAAGGTAACTTCTTCTAGCTGATCTCTCTACAGGATGACTTGTTTCTAGCTGATCTCGCTACAAGGTGATTTGTTTCTAGATGAACTCTCTACAGGGTGATTTGTTTGTAGCTGAACTATCTGCAGGGTGATTTGTTTGTACCTGAACTCTCTACAAGGTGATGTCTTCTAGCTGATCTCTATACTAGATGAATTGTTTTTAGCTGATCCCTCTACAGGATAACTTATTTCTAGCTGAACTCTCTACAGTGTGATCTGTTAAGTTTGTAGCTGAGCTCTCTCTTGTTTCTAGCTGATCTATCTATGGAGTTATAACTTGTTTGTATAGCTGAACTCTTTACAGGGTGGTTTTTTGATTGGTTGCTGAACTTTCTATGTGGTGACTTGATTGTACTACAGAGTGACTTGTTTGTAGCTGAACTCTCTACAGAGTGACTTACTTGTAGCTGAACATTGTATAAAGTAATTGGTTTGTAGCTGATCTCTATAGGGTAGCTAACTTGTTTATATCTCTACTGGATAGTTTCTTTGTAGCTGAACTCTTTACACAGTAACTTGTTTGTAGCTGAATTCTCTACAGAGTGACTTGTAATGTTGTAGCTGAACTCTCTACAGGGTGATTTGTTTATAGCTGACTCTCTTCAGTGTGACTTATAATGTTCTGAATCTGTACAGCGATGTTTGTAGCTGAACTCTCTACAGGGTGACTTACTTGTAGCTGAATTGTCTATAAGATTAATTGGTTGTAGCTGAACTCCCTACAGAATAACTTGCAATGTAAAATAATTCTACAATGGAGTAAGTTATAAACATAGCTGAATGCTTTATTAGGGTGACTGTTCTATTAGAGTATCTCGATCTTGCATTTGCTACACGTAGTTAGCTTTCAACTCATAACTCAGTGGTTTGTACTCCAATTCTTCTGTACTACTGCAAGGACTTCAGTCCAGCTACACACCAATTTTCAGCTCATTTCTTTAAGCAGTTGGTCTGGTATGCGTGAAAACTAATAGATTTTTTTTTATAAAAATCGATCGCATAATTGTGACACAGGTTGGGTTTTTTATCATATCTCGATGGCCTTTATCTGGATTCCTTTCAAACCACAAAAAGGCAATCCTATGATAGTTACTCCATCTACATAGCAATTTTCAGCTCATTCCTTCAAGGAGTTTACCCTGTGGGCGTGACAGACCTTCAACCTTATTTTACGCAAATAATTGGTCATAACTCTGTGAATGTCCATCGGATTCCTACTAAACTTGGTACTGAGATCCACTATAATGAGCCCTTTAATAAGTGTGCCAAATTTCAACCCGATTGGAGTACGCATTCGGATTTTGTGAAGTGTGCAAAAAGAAGAAAAAACGAAGAAATAACACCAAACTTTGACCGCTTGTATCTCGGAAATGACTTCAGCGATTATCTTCAAAATTGGAATGTAGACTCCCCTACCTAGCCAGCAATTCTGTAGCAAATTTGGCTTTAATCGGATAAGGGATCACAGAGCTACAAAGATGTGAAAATAGCATTTTCTTTCTTCCTATTAATATACTCATGGTGTGGCGCACCAGCTTCTTTGACTGCACCACACTACTGTGTGTCTTGATCATAAACAAAACACGTCATCATTAAGGAGCATGTGTGAGATTTGAGATTAAAGTGGCAGTCTTTGTATATCTGTCCTTGTACAATGAGGTGAGCTAGCTTGAAATGCCCCCCTGAGTTGTACATTGCTGTTACAACCCACCTGGTTATCATACGTGAATACAAGTTGTTGTGTAGCGTTAATTACTCCTCGGCTGCTTGATTATTCCTTTTACAGCCATAGAATAAAATCTGTGGATAGTTTTTAAGATTGTTCTTGCACCCACTGACACACAGGTGTTTATGCAATCTTGAATGGCTTTGCAATAAAATAAATTCATGACACATTGCCTCTTTAAGGTACAGATAATATTGGATATTGCTACATCTATTAGGTGGTATGCCAGCTAGTAGGCTAAGCCATGACCACTCCATTAATAGTATCATGATACAATATCATAGCAAACACTTTGTAATAGTTATCCATGCAACCCCGAGGGCCACAGGCCCGATGGGTAAGGGTGTATACATCAGCAAAATCCCAACACTAGTGATAAATATATCACTCAGGGCACACTTACCTGATAGATCACTCACCCCAGTTGTATTATATACTAGTATTTGATGATCGATTGCGGTTTCAGTTGCACGGGCAAATAGCTCTCAGAATGTTATTCGTATTTCATTATATTTCAACACACACCAGGAACTTTCGATTGTGGGATTAATTCTTGGGGTATAAAGTTTTTAAACCAGGCGCGCCCACAGCCGGCCTTTGGTTGGCTGTGGGTGCTTGCCTGGTTTACTGAAATTGTTTTCGTAAAAGTGTGTGTGTGTGTATGTGTACCTATTTACCTATCTATGTTTGTCTGTATGCACCCACATGAGCAAAATCATTAATTGGTAAAAGCAGCTTTTATGTGTAAGAAGTAAAAGTGAAATAAAGTCTGTATTAACTTATGCACTGCTAAACTTTGTTCTGAGGTGGTTTCTTTTCGGAAGTCTGAAGTACAGGTGTGACGACTCTACTCAGACTTTGTGAATCACCTTCCTTTTAGGTTTTACAGGCATTTAAGGGTGCTCTATACAGTCCATTTATATGGTTCCCCATGAAATTTAATTTGTTCTATAACAAATGGTTTTAGCAAATGTTTTGTGCTATTTTACTGGATGTAAGCTAACACTAGTACACAGTTTAGCTTAAATCCAACTGCTAAATTTGCTTTAGAACATGAGTCACAGTTTTTCTCTTTATACTATAACTATTCCTACAGTTTACGCACAAGAGCCTCGATACTTTTATGACACACTATGTTAAACAGCACAAACCATTGTGCATTTTTATTTTTGTCTTTTAGCTTCTCAATAATCACATATTTATCATTCGGGTTGACACTACCAGAATCCTTTTCTTTACTTCCACGTTATTCATCATCTGGACTTACTATTTCAAAATGGGAAACACTCTTCTTTGGCAAAACTACTAAAGTAGCTTGTGTGAAAATTTCTTGTTTATTGGATTAAAAATGATGGAATAGTTCTAATTTAAGTGAGAGGGTGTAGAATAGCAACATACGTGTGCTTGTTGCTATGGCATAACCAGGTACTAAAATGCGTCGATCAACATGTCACAGACTAATTAAGTGACCATAATATTTCTTTTAGTGCAAAACAGACTATAGCCTTGTGCGAACTGTACAGAGCACCCTTAGAGAAACAACAGTGCAGGCCTCATAGACTACCAGGAATAGCCTATCCCTTTGGTTGGGAAAGGGGCGTATTCCCAATGTACATGAACGAAAATGAAGAGCAGCTTTGAGGCTTTGTCGAGAGAACTTGTGGGAAAAAACACTATAGTCAAACTATAAAACAGTTTAGAAGATACTTCTGTGCGCTATATGTTGTTAAAAGCGGTTTGTTTAACAAGCGCTTCCACAACAATGCATAGCAACGTAATTGAAGAATGAATTACAAAAATTTCATGAATTACAAAATCCAATAAATAAATTATGCATTATTGCACAACAAAAATAGTAATACATAGTTGGTTAATTCCAGATGAGTTAGCTAGCTGCATGGTGCCTGGTTCTTAGAAGTAGCACAACATCAACTTGTTAATACTACATTAAACCATAGATAATGTATGTCATAGGAATGCATACATTATCTATGATTAAACCTTCACTATTGTAAGTGAATACATTAAGTGAAGTACTTAGGAGTATAAGCTACTCACCTAGTTGTCATATTTTTCTTGTTTCATGGTCTGCTCAATGGCTGACACGCTGCCCATGCAGTGGGTAGAAATATGCATCGACGCATCGCCCAAGCAATCGTTTTAGAGATCCTTAGTCCTAGAATGTAGTTTAGTTACTGTCAAATCATGTAATAACTTAGCAACTACACTGAGCCTTGCCAAATGTGTAAACTAAAACCCCAAAAAATGCTACATGTCGCTCAATACAATGACTCAAAGCGTTTCGTATCACTTATACCACGACTGCGGCCCTCGGGGTTCAGGTGTATATACAGTATTAGCAAAATCTCTCACGGCCATGGTATAACTATTATATACGTGTTATTATTATTATTATTATTACTAGGCCTGGGGCACATACAACCAAGTACAATCACCAATGGGACAACCTACCATTAAGGCAGTACATGTGTGTGTGTGTGTGTGTGTGTGTGTATGTGTGTTGGCACATAAATGCAATTATAATCAGATGCTTAAGCTTTATTGGGTATAATCAAGACAAGTCATGTGCACTCTAATATACGTAATTATATGCATATATAGCAGGCCCTCAGAATTCATACTGATCAACAAACACTTAATTAAGTCTAGGATATTAATTTATGTATCTGTACACAATTTGTGTCCTCCTCATGTGATACCAGTTGTTTTAATGAGGATGGATCAGGGTGATGGATTAAGACATGGCTGCAGTTGCCAAGGGCAGACCACAGTGATATCTGGGACAAAAGAAGCCGAGTATTCCACTATGTGTCACACATAACCATTATCTGACTTCATCCGCTGAGTTACAATTTTTAATTATGAGATGGGTCGATATGTCAAAAAATGGTCACTTGGTGTCTTGGATACACTGCAATATGAAATAAAATGTGTAGCAGATCGCTGTGAAAGGTGGCAATGCCTTCAAAGGAATACCCATGGATATGGCACATCAGTGGTGTGCGGACACTGAATGGTAGTTACAGTAGTGATTGGCACTTCACAGCTACAGGAGATAATATTTTATTTATTGTTACTGAGTAGTTAAATACAAAGACAGTACAAACAAACAATACAAACAGTATTACAACATGAAAACATAGTTTACCTCTGCTAATAATCAGTCTGAATGCATGTACTGGCAGCTGGTATGGGGACTTGGGATGACTTACAGCAGCACCTGGCACTTATCTGAACACTTAGAAAACGAATATCTGGGCACAAACAATTAGTATACAAGCTAGTAGTATACCTCGCTAATTGTCTCCCGGCCTTTGGAATCATGGGTGTGGTACTGGGCGTTACATAGAATTACACGTTCGTTCAACTCATCAGCACGAACAGGTGTAATTATTATACGTTTGCGCCTTTAGACAATGGCATGTTAAGAATGCTTTGATATTTGGAAAGTATGCAGGTGTTTTATTCTGGTAAGACACCTGTGTATTACTAGTAATTCACCTAGTCATGCCGGTTTTGCAACATATAATTGCATATTTTATGAATACCATAGTACAGCTTCCCAACCAGTTTTATACACATAGCTAGTTCAGATTGTATTTATTTCATCACAAACACCTAATAATAATAATGATGTAATGACACCTTTGCAAAACAAAGTAACTAACATTGTTTCAGGTATGTACCTACTTTGTATTAAAGTTAAAGTTAATTGTGAAGTTTGTAGCATTACCAAAGTCCATTTGAGGATAACTACTTGCATTCTCTTCCTTGGCCTCCCTTGGCATAGCAGTTTCTTCCTAGAGAACTATTGCATTCTCTTCTTTGGCCTCTCTTGATGTAGTAGTCTCTTCATTGGCATCCTATTCCTTGTTTCTAGCACGAATCGTTGCAACCAGTGATTAATAGCCACGTTACTCATCTTTCTAATGTCCACATCCAGCACTAAATCCACATCCAACACTAAATCGCAGCTACCTTCGTTTTCCGCGGTTCTTTGTAGACGTTCTGTGGTCCACTGTTGCCAAACTTGCTGAACCCAACTGATGTTTTTCAAAGTACTCTTTGGAGCACGGCTTTCTTTAGCTTTTTAAATATCAGCATCACTTTGTGGTGGACCAAAATGGCTAAGCTTTCGACAATCATTCTTGTTGTTTTCCCAAGATATCAGCTCACTTTCAACCCACTGAGAGGCTTCAACCAACAGTGCATCCATCTCGGGATCCAGGTCATCATATCCTCCGTTGCTTATAATAGCTAGTGCCAACAGTCCTGTATAATGCACCAGGTTGACTGGAACTCCCATCAGCTCTTCCCATCCTATTTGAAACTTCACAGGAATTGGATGCGAAGGATCAAACTGTTTGATAAGAGAAGGACTAACGATTACTTCATTCTTAGCAGCAGCAGCACCGAATGCAACATCCTTTCTTCAAGCCATTCTCTAAATAACTAAGACATGCAGTGCTAGGATTCTTCAGTCGATAAACAACCCTCAGGAATGATGTAATAATCACCGAGGCGGATTTACTTGTTCACGGGTGAGTTGAATTCCGGTTAGTGCAAGTTCATAGACTTCGTAGTTTTCTCAAGCATTAATTATTTATTTATTTCATTATTATTTATGAGGTAATTTTAACTGCATTTCGTATTATTCTTAGTACTTGGTTGTATAATTATTACTAGGCCCGGGGCAAATACAACCAAGTACAATCACCAATGGGACAACCTACTAATGGGGCATGTATAAACAGTGCATGGCCAACACAGTGTGTGCAGGTAGAAAAGATGCACAGTAATAACACAATTCTAGAGGAATTGACTGGCACATAAACATAAGGGATGTAATTAGTATGCAATTACAATAAGTGATTATCCGACCATGGAGATGTGAGGATGTGAGATTGCATTTTAAATTGTGAGAATCATGGTATTGAATCTGACGCCTACAAGCAGTAAAGCTTAAACATCCAACGAATACTTATTACATTAATTTTAAGCAATTGTACACAATTTGCTTTACATGATATGTTTAAATGAGAATGAATTAGAGCGCTGGATTAAGACATGGCTGAAGTTGCCAAGAGAAGACCACTGGGATAAAAGCAGAGTATTTGAACTGTCTGTCACCTACAACAGATATCTGAGTTATGTAAATATTTAACATGAGCTGGGTCATTTGTACTATAATCCAACAACTGAATGTGTTACTGTATAATACTCTCAATAGCAGCTTGACGTATCATATTGAAATACGTCAAGCGATTAGCCAATAGAATTAGTATTACACTTGTTTGTCAAGGTCCCATGACAAAAATCTATATAATTTGATTGGCTAAAATAGTGTGGTGTGTTTATATTAGAAGTAAATGTCCGATTCGACAACTATTGTTACCATAGTGATAGATGTCCCCAAGGTATGACACAATACGGTTGCTTAGCAACGGTTGCTAGGTAACCGTTGCTAAGGTAAGTCATTTGAGACCATAGCAACGGTTGCTAAGTGTGATTGGTCTTTTGCAGTGGTTATTTTTGAATTTCTGTTGCCTAGTAACAGTTGCTATGGTTGTCGGATTAATTTGCAATAGGACGGATGGCTATGGTATTTGAGATTAATAGTTCTCGCATTGTAAACAGGAAGGAAATAGTGCTCGGCTTCGCCTCGCACTATTTTACTCCTTCCTGTTTACAATGCTCGCACTATTAATCCCGAATACCACAGCCATCCATCCTATTACATATACAAATAATCACATGATGCTGTGGATATGCTGCAAGACCAAAAAAAAATTTGGAGAACAAATGTGGCTGAAATGCAATACCAGAATTTCATGGATACGACAGTGTGCACAAGTATGTGGAGCATTGCTGATGGCGTCAGACTGTAGCTACATATAGTAATAGCAGTTAATAGCAAGCACAACCATGCACACAGCAATTATCAGCCTAAGGGCACATTTTGTGTATGTTGTGTTTGTTGTCACCATCAGCATTCAGTACGTGGGATGTAATTTGGCAGTGAATATTTATGTAGTTTTCTCAGGACCCATATCAGTGATCAGTCTGGGCACTCCTGGCACTAAAAGACTTCAGGTGGAGAGCTATACATCATCATACAAACTTACCAGCTGGAAACTTAACCTTCTTCGCACAATGGCTTGCCAGGTGAGACTTTCTCCCATCCCATACATGAGTGAAGGTGCCGTAGTTATGCGAGACTAAAGAAACAAGACTATCAAAGTATTTTAACCAAGACAAACTAACCTCCAGCGATTAGTAGCAACATGTGTTTATTAAGCAGGCGTAGCAACCACTTGTCTTCCAATCGAAATAGTCACTGTCACCCACTTTCAAACACAAATGAACAGTAGTTCACTTGTCTAGTGGGCGTCACGTGCTAACTGTTGATCGGTGCTAAATAGAATCATCATTCATTTCTATCACCTCCAGGAAAACACCCGTCCATTATACGATTGTCTCTTCCTACAACATGGATTCTATTCCCAGTGAGTGCGAAGCCTTAGTTAGACCTTGTAGTTTTCTCAAACATTATTCATTTTTATGACATAATTTTAACCGCATTTCGTATTATCTTTAGTACTTGGTTACATAATTATTACTACGTCCAGGGCACATACAACCAAGTACAATCACCAATGGGACAACCTACTAATAGGGCATGTACAAACAGTGCATGGCCAGCATAGTGTGTGCAAGTATACACAGTTGTACGATCACTGTGAAAGGTGGCAGTGCCTTCAAAGGAATACTCATGGATATGGCACATTAGTGGTGTGAGGACACTGAATGGTAGCTACAGTAGTGATTGGCACTTCACAGCTGCAGGAGATATTATTTTATTCATTGTTATACCAGGCAGGTAAATACAAACACAGTACAAACAAACAATAAAAACAGTATTACAACATGAAAACATATGTTAATAATCTGCCTGAATGCATGTGCTGGCAGCTGGCATGGCGACTTGGGATGGCTTACAGGGCACCTAGCACTTTACTGAACACTTAGAAATTGAAGATCTGAGCACAAACAATTAGTAGACAAGTTAGTAGTAGACCTGCAGATGATCCTCCCGGCTTTTGGAATCATGGGTGTGGTACTGGGAATTATATAGAATTACACATTCATTCAAGTGGGTGTGGTACTGGGAATTATATAGAATTACACATTCATTCAAGTGGGTGTGGTACTGGGAATTATATAGATTACACATTCATTCAAGTCATCAGCACGAACAGGCATAATTATTATACGTTAGTGCCTTTGTTCACCGGCGAGTCGAACCCCAGTTAGTGCATGTTCATTTTCCCCAAACATTATTTATTTATTAATTATTATTTATGACGTAATTTTAACCGCATGTCGTATTATTCTTAGTACTTGGTTGTATAACTAGGCCCGGGGCACATACAACCAAATACAACCACCAATGGGGCAATCTACAAATGGGACAAGTGTAACAGTGCACGACCAGCACAGAATGTGTGGATGGAAAAGATGCACATACAGTAAACTTAAGCAATACGTACATGCAATTACAATCGTGAGGGTCTGCTACTATTACGTTGTATTGAATACCAGACCAGGGAAGACCACATAATGCATTGTCACCGCCCCTCCTCCATAATTCTCACAAGTTGAGGTGCAAGTGCATGCTCTCTAATCTACAGTATTGAATTTCATGCTTGCAAGCAATGAAACTTATACGTCCATTAAACAGTCCTAAAATAATGTTTAGTGAGGATGAATGAGGGTACTGGATTAAGACATGCATGGCTGCTGAAGTTTCCAAAGCAGACTTCAATGATAAAAGAAGAAGGGTATTTCACTAGAAACTGTTATCAGAGTTTTTTTTAATATGAGCTGGGCCATACATGCAGACTGTAACTATGTATAGACACAATAATATAGTTTACAGTACGTAAATAAACAGCAGCAAGCACAACCAAACAGCAATTGTCAGCCTAAGGGAACATTTTGTGCATGTAGTGTTTGTTATCTCAATCACATTGTATGGGATGTAATTACGGCAATGTTTATTTTTTTGTCTCAAAGTAAAATAATGCATGGTGATGACAAAACAATGTAAATTAAAATGAAACAAACAAACAAACAAAACCACAATTGTTCTAATAAACAAGAATACGGCTTTCCACTAAACTCAGCTCAGTGGAGAAAGCAGGGAGCTCTGTTGACTATAGCTTTCTGTTCCCTGGTTAAATTGTTCCAGATCTTTATACTTGATGGAAAGAATGAATTAAGTTGTGAGTTTACACTTGTGTTTGGCTGTAGCAGCCTCATTGAGTGACCTCGTAAACAGTAGTTAGATGGAGTCGGTATGATGCACTGTATCACAGAATCCTAGCCATAATACAAGGCTTTTGCCTGATATGTATGCCCTCAGCCCTTGGGACTGTGACCCTCTGGCTGTCAGGCACATATGCATGAGACAGAGCCCTTACATCCATGTTAGGGGCGGTTTTAGGGGGGTTTCTGGGGTTTCCAGAAACCCCCTCTGAAATAGTGCGCGTCCCTACGATTCATCTGGGTGATAAAAATTACAAAGAGTTATACACACTGTATTATATTATGGCTTTTTCTATTGGCAAAACTTCATACTTTTACCTTTGAAATCACCTTCACAGCATTCAAAAGCACGTAGCGGCCTTCTTTTTTTCTTTTTTTTTTGGTGTTCAACTTACAACTAGGCTGAAGTTGCAATTCCAGAGAACCAGAAACCCCCTCTGAAAATTTCTAGATCCGCCCCTGGCTATAAACATAACAGTCACTTAGCTAGCTGTAGTGGAAACCCCTTCTCAAAATTCCTGCGTATGCCCCTGGTTACAACTATCACATGTAAAATCATGCTACCTTTTATAGTCTCACGTGACCAGGCTTCTTTTTTCTGCAAAAAAAACTATTGAATAGAAAGTACAATAGCCATGGCATTTGCATCTACTCAATAAATTCTAAGTGTGATATATTACTATCTTTGCAAATGTCCAAATCACTACAAGAACAAACTGAGCCTACAATCCAGTAACAATGTCTAAATTAAAGTATGTTTAATTCTCCAACTAAAACATTTTGCAAAGCGATATTTTCAGTTACAGTGAACAACTAGTTTCTCTTGCTGGCTTTTTGGGACAATACATATAAGTGTATTTGAGGGTGTATCCATTCTTGGACTGGACTACTGGACTAGCTGGATTACTGGACTGGACTACTGGACTCACATAAAATTTGCTCAAACACATTTAATGACCACAAACTCCTTTATCAACTACTACAAATGGCCACACATAGAGCTAGGGTTCTCTATGTACATGTCTTGTCTTGCATATTTGAAAAAAAGAGGCACTATAGTCTATTTTTTAAATTTATTCATTAAGGCTTTTACAGCACAAGTGCTGATGTAGGACACCTGGTCCTACGGCCTGTTTAAAGATGTTGTATTAAGTATATGTTTGAAAAAAGGTGCTATAGCTGCTAGTTTTAGTGGTCCATTTAATGGTATACTTTGGTTTGAACTCTTGTTACACTCACTGTATTTTTTTTTGCAAATATGTATAACCGTACCTTGACAGTGTGCGCATTGGGAAGCATTTTTTTAAAAATGTAACACTGCGTACTTGTTGCTATTTACAAATACCAAAAATCTGGCAAACCTAGAGTGAATGCACAGGTTACAAGCAATTTCTATGTGCATCATTAAAAGTATATATGGTGTGTTATTTTACAAAAGAATGCTAGAGAAGACAGACATGCATTAGCAGTGTTAACATTGCACAGTGTTTGAAACATTGCTAGCAGTAGGCAAATTATTTTCAATAAACATCTTGCATGTAATTATAGACCTGTCAGTCTTACATCTACAGTAGTTAAGGTTACGGAATCCACTATTAAAACTAATACACTAGAACATCTAAACTCCAATAATTTGTTGACATTCCACCAATTTGGTTTTTTAAAGGGCCATTCGAGCACTACCCAGTTACTTCATGTTATGGATATTTTAACAAAATCACTTGACCAAGGAGTACCTGTTGATGTTATTTACATAGATCTGCAAAAAGCTTTTGAAAGTGTGCCACATAAACGTTTATTGTATAAGATTGAACATTATGGAATTACAGGCAACTTTCTTAGATGGATTGATGGATTTCCATCCAATAGGAAACAGCACATTGTTTTGAATGGGGAAAAATCATGTTGGCAAGATGTGAAGAGTGGTGTTCCACAAGGATCAATTCTAGTACCTTTTCTCTTCTCTTCCTTATTTATGTTAAAAATATGCCGGAATCCATTTCAAGTCATGTGTTTTTATTTGCAAACGATACCAAGCTTATACGAACCATTTCTACATTGGCAAACCATGTACAACTTCAAACTGATTTAGATAATCTAGCCAAATGGTGTGATACGTGGCAACTGAATTTCAACGTCACTAAATGGAAAGTGATTCACTTTGGTCAAGCCACACATAGCTTTGGAGGCTACTATCTTAATGGTGTCTCATTGGACTCAGTTAATTGTCATAAGGACTTGGACATTACATTTGATGCGAATTTAAAGTTCCACCAACACGCTTCTGAAGTAGCTATGAAAGCAAACAAGGTATTTGTATGAAAAGAAGCTTTATCAATTTGAATGAATTTGTACTGTCACAATTGTACAAATCAATGGTTCGACCAATATTAGAATACAGAAATGTAATTTGGGGACCCCATTATGTATTAGATCAATGTAAACTTGAGGGTGTGCAACGGCATGCTACAAAACTAGTACCATCTTTAAGAGACAAGTCTTACATAGATCGACTGACATCAATGAATTTACCATCTCTTTTGTACAGGCACAGAAGTGGTAAATTAATATTTCTCTTCAAGATGTTGAATGGTTACTTCAACGTGGATCACTCCAACTTTTTCACTCTTTCCCACAATACACAAACTAGAGGTCATGCATATAAATTACTTAAGCCCCCTGCCCACCATTCATGTAGGGTTAACTTTTTTGGCACTAGAGTAATTAATGACTGAAACAATCTTACAAGTGATATTGTAGGAAATTCTTCAGTAAATAATTTTCAATCAGCTATAGACAATTACTTTTAATGACTTTAGATTTATGTTAATGTAATACTTATATTCATAGTTAATTTTTGTTTATCGCATCTAATTTATGTATGTACATGTATGTAATTGAATGGGTGTACAGGCTCTTCTACGCCTCAACCCAAATCACATTATAATCATAATGAACTGCACTAAGGTTTTAGTGCAGTTTTAGTGATCAATGTAGCTACAAGATTTATGTCTTAAGGTAAATGGTGTCACGCGTGCAGTTTCTAAGACATTTTTTAAAGTCTGGAGATAAAAGGCAAGGAAACAAAAAAATAAATAAAAAATTGTGTCCAGTAGCTAGTTCAGTAATCCAGTCCAGTGAATTAATACACCTGTGTATTTGATTTACCCAATTGTCAACGAACCATTCAGAAATTTCAAGACAATATTAATAACATACATGCAGCAAATATACCTATATACGATTACTTGGTGCAGAAGCAGGTGAAACATCCACCACCACCAGTGACTCTATTAGTTTGTTAAACTGCAGAGCAGTAAACATTGCTGTCCTCCCTCCCATGCTATGGCCAATCAGAATACATTGAGGAATATCACACTCATTCAAGAAGGAAACTAAATCAGAGCACATCAGTTCTAGGGACATGTCATCGGTATGTGGACTATCACCATGATTTCTGGCATCCAATGTATACACCTATTAAAAAATTTGTGAAGCGCCTATTTAATAGTATAAGGCTATTATTACCTGTCTACCTGTCTCATTAGACAGTCTAACAGCTATGGAACGCCAATTCATCTTATTACCAAGGATTCCATGCAGTATTATTACTGGCAGTAGTTGATGGTTGGGGTTACCAAACACCATGCGAGCTAATCGTACAGTCCTTGTATACAACCAAACTTGGGATGTGAGTTTTATACAAACTAGATCTTACATCACAGTCCAGTACAAGTCCAGGTCATTTTTCGTGCTTTGAGGCTTTGACAATCAGTTGCTATCTTGTTTGCTCCCTCCCCCACAAACAATGGACCGAGCCGCAATGAACGCGAGACGGTTTCTTACCGGGTTAATATACCTGCAATATTCCATGATGTACCTAGCCTGACCACTACAAATATACCTTTTCTTTTGTGAAAAGCGCTGGCTGGTGCGTTTTGTACCACTTCCGTCCCGTTCCGTAGTTTCAGGGATTATCCGAAATTACGTCACAGACATGTAAATGGACGTGTGGGACCATGTACGGTGGCCGGTTCCGGGCGTTTCTCACTTCTTTTCTCAGTTATTTCCGAGAAATTTCTCAGTTATTTCTCATTTATTTCTCACTTACCAATAGTTTCTCGGATAATTTCTCGATTTTTTCTCATTTCTCAAATGTTTCTCGCTTCTCAGTTACGATTTCTCAGTTGTTTCTCAGATATTTCTCAATTATTTCTCACTAGCTACGTGGGTTAGTCTCGTGCGCACCTACACAGCGCGCAGTTTTGCAGGTGACAACACGTGGTGGATTCCGTCGGATAAGATAGATTCACAAGAATGTCTCATGAAGTTGGCTTTTTATACGAATGCATCAAGGCTGGGAAGATATCCAAAGAACAGGCCCAAGAAATGCTTTCCAGTAGTGGTACTTGCTCAAATGATCAGGCACACTCTTCACGACCTACTTCCTCGTTAGTTCAGCGTCATTTCAAGTCAGCAACGGTTTGTGGTGGAATTTCTCCACAGAGTGGAACTGGTATGTACAAACGTATCTTTGGTAGTTGATGACACAATGCGGATATCCTTTACTAGGACACTAAGTCACCACAAAGCTGAGTTAATTGCTAGGTATAAAGCTGCACAGATTAGCAGCCGAGACAAGAGCTTAAACCGAGGCAAGAGCTTAAAGTCTAAGGAACTGAAAGCTACTAGAACAGCTTTGCTAACTAAGGTATCATGCACCGTAATAAAAGTTGAAAATTTTTATTCCCATGGGCTATTTGCTGCACATGTATACTATTAGGTATCACGTTTTTGTACCTTATAGACTCTTATTGTGATACCATGTGTACTAATATACGTAAGTACTCAATTTCAGATTTCAATGGGAGGCATGAAGTATGACGATATTAAGCAGTGTGGGAAAAGATGTAAAGAGTTGGGTCCATTGACCAGTGTATCTTTACCACCAGCAGCCACTTATGAAGAAGTGATAGAGAAGGCTAAGGAGGAGTTTTTTTACAATAGCAGCACAGGAAGGAAGATATGAGTACTTTTTAGCTGATCCACAAGGAAACAGATTGTCAAAAAACATCAATGGAAATCGGTGGAATTTAGCCGAGTATATTCATTTACATGGATATTATCCATCAAAAACAAAAATTTATTGTGTACAGGTATAGTAAGTTACATGTTGATATTACCATGTACATAATAATGTATAATTATTGCAGTGTGACAAGGAAAAGCCTGAAATAGAAGAGAGTGTGATTAAAGCAAATCAGACACCAGCATTACCAGCTGCAGTGATACAGATTCCAGGTGACAGAAATCAGATAGAGACTTGGCATCCAACGAGCCCACAGCCCAGTCAGGTGCTTAACCATCAACCCATGCCAGTGAAGTGTCCAACCCGCGACCCAATCAGATACCCAACCAGCCAGGTATAATACTTTGAAGCAATTTAGATAGTTCAGCATAGCCATCCCTCCTGGAGGAGACTGAGCGTGGTGTTCGACTAGACATTGGGTGGCCTGCAGTTCAAATCCTGGGGTAGGAGGGCTTTCTTTGAATCCTGGGATTTTTTTCCTTTCTTTGGCCCTCTTCTGTTTCACCTTAATGTTAGCTAGGTCATGTATTCTTCTTTAAGTCTCAAGTTCCAGTTTGTTAGGTTAGGTAATCCTAATGCTGCAGCACATGTTGCTGTCAGACCTTCAGTGCTGGTCACTGTAAAGCTTTAATAATAATTATGCAACCAAGTACTAAGAATGATAAGAAATGCGGTTAAAGTTACGTCATAAATGAATAATAATGAGTAAATAATAATTAATGTTCTTGAAAACTATGAGGCCTAGAGACATGTACTAACCGGGGATAGATTCGCCTATGAACAAAGGCACAAACATAATGTTTACACCAGTTCATGCTGATAACTTGAATGGACATGTAATTCTATATAATGCCCAGTACAAAGCAGTTAATTAAGTGCCACACCTGGTTTACTTTGCTATTCACAATGATAACAGTGGAGGAATTAACGACCACAGAGAAAGGCCACTGGATTACTGATTGTTTGTGGCTAGTGCCTCTTTATTTCCTAAGCTGTTTTCAGGTGGAACAGTGAGTTCCAAGGCTCGATGCCAGGTGTGCCAGTAGACGCAAGATTAAGAGTATGATTTCATGTTAAAATGATTGTTTGTTGTGTATTTGTTTGTCTCATTTTGTTTGTATTATTTTGTTACCTGGCTTGTTAGCTGAATTATTCCATCTTCATGTAGCTGTTAGTTCCCAAAATTCATCTTGTATTGTATCCATGGCATCACGTGATCATTGTAGGACCTGTATTTTTTTTTTCTTTTATCATTTGGTTGGGTTGTTATTTCTTGACCAAATGACAAAAAGAAAAATACAGGCTGACTATTAGGCCAAGGTGTTACTTTACACAGGGTGTTTGGTCTGTACAGTCTGTGTACTGTACTCCTGGCACAGTGCTAACTTTAAAATGTGCTGTTTATAGGAAGACATGAAAATGTTGAAAATCATAAGGAGGGAAAACATGGCAATAATATTGGTATAGTATTTTTATACTTTGATTTGCTAGTACTTAACTGTGTGATCCAATTCAGGTGCATGTTTGATACCCGCTTCATCAATACAATTGGGAAACCAACTGGGTGAAGGAGGATTTGGTACTGTGTACGTTTCAGATTTTAATGGTACACTAGTAGCCGTAACACAACTAAAGATGGATAAATCTGCTGATGTAGACCACATGAATGAAATAAAAGCGTTGAGGTTTGCATATTATTATGCTTTTCACTTTATGCTGTCTATATGTATATGTAGTGTTCTTTGCCATCCCAATATTGTGCTGTTTATGGGATGCACACACCAGGACAACTGCATACCAATCATCACAAATTTTGTGGAAGGAAACGATTTGTTTCATCTATTATTTAAGTAGGTATGTTTAAGTATATTATGCAGCATATGTTTTATGGTTTGTTTTAGAAGAAATGGTTTGATATTCTTGATAAAACATCCATCGCAGAGCAAACTGCACAGGTTCTAGCATACATGCACAGCCAGAACCCTCCAATGATACACAGGGATGTGAAACCGCCTAATATACTAGTGAGCATTTTGAAATAATCCTGACCAGCTGATTTTACATCACATAAACATTACAGATTGAGAGGGGTACACTACATGTCTACATGACAGATATGGGGTTGGCAAGGATAAAAATGGGACGTGCCACTATGACACAAGTGGGGATGATAGGTACTGCATACTACGCAGCACCAGAGACATTTCAAGGAGCCGCTGGAACAGCTTCTGATGTCTGGGCTTTCGGAATGGTGCTGCTAGAGCTGTACGGCGAGCGTCATGCTTGGGGGAATGTTAAGAGCCAGCACCATTTACTGGGCAAGATAATGACTAAACAGCTCCCATATATTGGGCATCTTGATGAGTCGAGGCAAAACATTTGTAAAGCTTGTTTAAATTATGACCCCAAAGCTCGTTAATCTGTACCAGAGGTTCTACAATTACTGCAAACCACAGAGTGATGTGAGAGCAACATTTACATTTGTATGATTGATCTTAACAGTTGTTATAAATGATCTTGTAGATGATGTAATATTAATCTTCTAATGCGGTTTTTAATAGTCTATACATTGCCAGTCCGTCCTCGGCATTAGTTGGCTTTTGGATATTTGCATCAGCCATCACATAATTGGCTAAATTATCAAATTCTGTGATCACCAGTCCGGGCTTTAAAATGCTGTAGTCCTCAGCCATCGCTACACACTGGATGTTTGTAAGACAGTGCACCTTTAAAGCATTGATGACATAAAGCAACAAGTGCAAAAATAAATATATTAAATATGTGGCAGAAAATACAAAACATCAGGGACACCCCCTGGATTTTGTGCACTCTGTCTTATGTGATGAGTATTCCACTCTTCAGCAATTCTTGTTAACTCATCCTGAATAAATTCCGTGAATGCATAACGTAAACAATCCCTACACAGAAATGTAGTAAAGCAACATGATGGTTTCGTCATGCACATACATACACATTGACATTGTTTTTATGGCAATATCTGGAAACAATCAATGATGTATATTATATAGTTATACAACGGCCACGAGTGCTCTGCCTGATATAAACGCACGAGCCTGAGGGCCGTCAGGCCCGAAGGCAAGTGCGTTTATACAGGCAGAGCACGAGTGCACGTTGTATAACTGTTATGTACCACTCACCTAATAGGTGGGGAGAGTCTCACAAGACAGCTGTAACACTTATAAAGGCCAGGTTTCTAACATCGATTGTGGGTAACCAAGCCGGACGTTGCGGTGACATTCACCCTGCAGTACTACAGCCACCTGAGATATTGAAAGCTAGTACGCTATGGGTTATATCACTAACCTGAATTCGCTGTTCGACTCTCATCATGTAGTGCTCAGCATGCCAGCCGTGATCACTCAATCGCTATATAGACTAAGCGCCAGACTAATCGCCATAGCGATTCTCTCAAGCGAAAAAAAGCAGCTAAATAGACGGTTTAAGTAAACAAAACCTAACTACTAAACGATACTAGTCTAATTCTTACTGTTCACACCGGCTAAACTCGAATCTGGTGGCATGACAAAACCGGTTACCACAATCGAACGTAAAGGTTAGTATTATTTAGAATATATTTGTTTTATTGAGTCATTGTCGAAGTGGACTACAGTTTAATTTGGGCTAAGATGGCACCAGACTAGTAAGGTGTATAAGTACGTTTATATATATATATATATATATATATATATATATATATATATGTAGACTAGAGTGGTGGCTACCCGCGTTGGCTTTTTCGATCACCATTGGCTGCTTGTAAACATTATGTGTATTGGTGACGTTATGGCACAATCGACCTTTACATGTCAGGTTATAAAAGAATTCGAGTGATCTGTGAAGTGTCTTTCCACCTATTAGGTGAGGTGTCGTAGTGGTCTTCGCCACCGGCACTTGTGCTATGCTGCACAAAACCACAGCCAGTGCAATATCTGTATATTGCACTGCGGTCGGTGCATTATAACTTATAATGCACTCGTTGTGGTCTACAAAACCGCAACCAGTGCATTATAAGTTATAATGCACTCGCTGTGGTCTGCAGCAGTGCAATATACAAATTATGGCACTGGCGGTGCCTTTGAACTTCCCACGCAGAGTGGTACATTATAGCATATAAGTACAAATTTTAGAGTTACACATACGTAATTTTTGTGGAATGACAAATTTCAGTATTTATGCAATTTTGTTTTTGAGGATCACTTGTTTTTCACTGAGATTATCTATTAGAAAGTATAGAGCTAACCCTAAATTTTCAAGGATGAAAAATTTGCAGAAAGCCAAGCAACCATTAAAATTATGTCCCTTGAAAATTTGTACATATATGGTATTATAATATTTTGCATAGTTCAGTATACATGTGCAACATGTACAAATGATTAATAAGGGGCATTATTCTAGACTAATACAAACTACTCGTGAAACATATCTCTCCATTATATATTCTAATGTATGTATACGTGAATGCAGTGTATTGGGATGCCTAGACATTCTAATAGTTTTGACCACTTTCACTATTAAAATTTAATGAAAGATATCCCATTTGCAAAAAAAAATATGTACCTTGAAAAATACTGAATATACAGTATATAGCTGTCAAGTGCTGGTTTAAAACGATGCAGAAATTGTCTGAACCTCTAAAGTTCACACATGTACCACTGTTGGTATAGTATACCATAAACCTCTAACAATCTATATTACAAACACAACACACCAAATAAATTAACTTACATATGAACTGCATTAGAATCATCAATTTCTCCATTTGACCGTAACTCCTTTAATACAGTAAGGGTAATGCACTTTCAATGCAAACACTGCATATCCACCTTAAAAAAATCCATCCACCAACTAGCTCCATTCTTCCTCAACTGTCCCCACCATGCTTCAATACGCTGGTAAGAATGACTATTATTAATTTTTGAACATCAATTTATTCATTGCAAACCTGATTGGATGTAGATTTGCCATACATAAAGCTTTTTTCACCTTTAAAACTGTCTTCGCCATCTCTACGCAAAAATGGTTGCAGAAAGGCGACATTACAGTTTTCTGTTCCTCGGTCAGACCGTACAATGCTTGGACAACCTAAAATGGTAAATGTACACATTAGCAGATGAATTTTACAGTAATTGTACCTTGTATTGTCTTATTAACACACTCCAGGTAATATCCTGCTATTACGTATGGGTCGTTGTTAGATGGTGCCACGTGTAGCCACATTATGTGACGGGAATACCTGCATGTGACAATCACCAATAACCACTAGTATGCCAATTTCGGAAATATCTATTATAACAAGGATACACACCAGCAGCACAATCACTAAATATTTTAGTGTGACTATAATTATGTACAAGTGCTTCCGGTGATATATAACTTAATTGATGATGTTTAGCTATAGTCTTGCTAGCACAAGCAGTTTGTCACACACAGGCATAGGATTCTTGCATGAAACAGTACAGCCAATTGGTAATATCAAAGTTATAGCTATGAGTAAGATAGCATAGTTTTCAACCTGACACCAAAGCAAAACCAGGTGTTAATAACTATAGGAATGCAACTGGCTTCTGCTATCCCAGTAAAATTGATGATACAATGTGTTTGGCTTCATTTAATGTTTACTGTGTTTGTAGTTGTAAGCACTATAGCTATGTATGAATATGTCAACATCCACATTGAATATTTCTGTCTTTCTTTCGTTCTTGGGGTTACAGTAACTATCTTACAGTCCCTGGTATTTACAAGTGACAAAACCACAAGGTCACATCTCAGATTCACACCATACATGTACTGTAACGTTCACGTAATACACTAACCCATCTATACATCCATGTATACAGAAGCCGAAAGGTTTCAGCTTGTCGTACCCATCCATGTGCCACACAAAATCAGGGCCCTGCATGAAGTTAGTTATATACACAATGACACCATAATCAAGGTACAGAGATACTAATTATGAACGGTACATACAGGTATTATTATTATTAGGCCCGGGACACATACAAAATAGTACAGGACAACCTACCAATTAACTGCATTTCTTATTATTCTTAGTACTCATTTATATAATCTAATCAAAAACAGCCAAGCTGTAAAAAAAGGTGCGGCCCCTAAAAAGGCCAAGATGAAAAAAGATGTGAAATCCAAGGTGGCAGCCAAGAAATGGCTGTGATGGTAGGTTAATGGTAAAAAATTAAATAACGACAATTCAGGTGAATTTTGTGCCAAGACCAAGTGGCACCAAATTCACCTGAATTGTTGTTATTAAAATTTTTACCATTAACCTACCATCACAGCCATTTCTTGGCCGCCACCTTGGATTTCACATCTTTTTTCACCTTGACCTTTTTAGGGGCCACACCTTTTTTTACAGCTTGGCTGTTTTTGATTAGATATCACTTCTTTTTGTATTTGTATACCTTTATCTAAAGTAGAACTATGCTTGGCTGAAGGCATCAGTTAGTAGAAAATGTTTGTTAAATAGAAAATTAAATTTCATTAAAATTTCTTTGAGGGGTTTGGGTTCATTTTGAAGACATTTATGGACTAGGTTATAGCTAACAAATTCTGCCAAGCTGTCATGAAGGAAAACGGAGGCTTGTTATTGGGTATTTTTTGCCAGAAAGCCTAAACTTTCATGTTCCCTAATATACAGTAGTATCGTACTGTATATGTGAATATTAACAGGACTTTTATAATGGAAGAGAATTGCAAAGAGGCTATACAGAAAGCCTAGTAACAAGTATGATTAGCTGGTATGGGTGTAATGCACATTAATGATGAAAATGCACACTATGCATACCTTGCTATGATATTATCTTCTTTTCAGTCTCCTTTCTTGGGCACCAACAGGATCATGTATAGCAGATAACATCATAACAGTATCTCTGTAAGAAATAGTAATTGTGACACTAAAGCCTCAACAGCAATACACATTCTATATAGAACCGTACCTTCCCACCTTTAACTTATGTTTCTGTGTCAAATGTTGATGGAGCAACCTATAGCCAATATCTCGTCCGGACTCGCCTCTTTCCTTCTGTGTAAAAATGCATAACCGATGCACACATACATTTCAAATAAAACAAATAAACACGTACACTAGTCTTATTAGCACTTGATTGTAAATTTAACCCCCCACCCCTCCCCTCCTCCTCCTGAGCCAAATGGTGGTGGCTGTGTTGTTTATTCCAGGTCCCTAAGCAATAATATTATGGTCTTAGAGAGTTTTTATAGCTGCCCTCTGGATGTAGCTGCCCTCTAATGGTTGTTTCTTGGGAGGTGATTGGCTCTCTACTGGTATTTTATGTCGGTTGAGCTTTGTGAATTAGACGGAAAATAACCTCATTCTGGAATATGTAATGCAAGTGCACATGCGAGGGAGGTAAGTATATAAAGTCAAATGTGTGGACACATGTTTAATTCTACGCTATCATTTTGTAAGTGTAGGCTACCTTCCCTCCCACCCTCCCATTTGTGATTTTCCTGACAAGTTTGTAGACCTAGAGTGGAGTTAAAGGCGGTGCTGCTGTTATGGACTTGGACTGAAGCATACATTTTTGTGAGGGTGGATGTAGCCGATGCACATGGATTTTTCTGGGCAGGCAACAAAAAGGTTGCCTGTCTGGTTTTTCCCCTGGTCTCACTTGGGAACAGTGATTCCAAAATTAATTGTATTGTACAGGCCCCCACCCTCCTAGGTAGCATAACTGCTGTATTTACTTATGCCACTGTGGTTTGTAATTGTGCTCTAGTGTGCTATTCATAGTACACCTGTATGAACTGGTAGCCACACTTGGCAGCTACATGTCTCCAAGTTATTGTGGGTTTATTGCATGTATGAGGAAGGAGTTAGTTTTGTGAAAATGGCATGGCAAACAAGGATAGTTTAGGCAACTTCTGCCTCTTATTTTAACTTTTGCGCTTGTCAAACTTGTAATTAACAAACATCAGTACATGCACCATGAATAGCCATTCCATAGTCTACTGACTCACCAGCAAGTAAAACATGTTACGGTACATAAAATCTACTGTGCACAGTACAAATGGCGGATGGATTAGGTGGGTTTCCAGTCTCGGTTTCCAATCCAATAGTGGAGTGTCTCATCTAAACTGTTCAGGGCCGGAGCCCACGGTCCGGCCGGTCCGGCATTGGCCGGACCACTTTTGAATATGAAAAAAGATGGAGATACTCTATAGAGCAGTCATCATAATATACTCTAATAGAACAGTCATCGCAACACTCTAATAGAGCATTTGGTATAAAATATAGCCACTGTTCTACTTAGTCTAAGCCATTACACCTATGTTAATTGTCCTCAAATCACCTAAAAGTTCCGGTGCGTCATCTGCATTGCACTGCATTGGGCTAATTGATCATGCATGTGAGCATGACATGCATGCATTAGCAATTACAAACCCAATGACTTCTGTATCTCAAAGAACTATAAGCTTTCACTGAAACTTTGAAAGTAAAATTAGCTATGAAATTGAATTAATTGGCACTGTAGCACAAAATTACCAGGATATAGTGCTATCCTTAATGTTATCAAAAAGGAGAAAGAGGCTTTGCAGCTTCCAGATGCCATTTCAAAGCATCTATTTTCAAAAATTTTCCTGGGGAGCATGCCCCCAGATCCCCCTAACTTGGCATGCTGTGTGTGCTTAGCACATGCAGTTGAGTATCACATATGATCTAAAAATCACATCAGATCAATAAGAAGTATAGTATATGCATGACCTCCATTGCAGTCCATGGATGGCCGGACCACTCAAAATCTCTGGACTCCGGCCCTGTCTAAACTGGTAACTTAACAGTTACTTCCATTCCAAATGAAGCCCCTCAGTGACGTTACTTTAATAGCCAGTAGGGAATATATAATCTATGATACAATATATAACGGTAAACCTCAATTGCCTCCTCTACTTCTTGCAAAGGAGAGTCAACATCCTTCCCCCGTCGCTTTAGTCCAAGACGACTTAGTCTTCTTCTAAGTTGATCATCAGTTAGGAATACGTCTCCATAAAATCTCTGATGTCTCTATAAATATAGCCTCTATCAAAATACTGTTTTAGGAGTTCATCTTCATCATTTAGCTGATGCAGAGCAGGAGAACCTGCAACAGCCATCAGGGTGGCGGTTTGGAAGTTCACGAGGCGCTCGGCAGTGACTGAGTGTGGATCCTTCCTGGCCGACAACTGGTAAAATTGACTAGGGTCAAGACTAACCCGCGTTTATCAAAGTATGCATAACTGAAAAATATCTGAGAAACAACTGAGAAATCGTAACTGAGAAGCGAGAAAAATTTGAGAAATGAGAAAAAATCGAGAAATTATCCAAGAAATAAGTGAGAAAATATTGGTAAGTGAGAAATAAATGAGAAATAACTGAGAAATTTCTCGGAAATAACTGAGAAAAGAAGTGAGAAACGCCCGGAACCGGCCACCGTAGGTAGCGCGCCCCAGTGTACTCATTGTTAAGGTTATTCGTATACTTAG
This sequence comes from Dysidea avara, assembly GCF_963678975.1. Taxonomy (NCBI): domain Eukaryota; kingdom Metazoa; phylum Porifera; class Demospongiae; order Dictyoceratida; family Dysideidae; genus Dysidea; species Dysidea avara. The sequence continues at coordinate 9,679,355 of NC_089281.1, forward strand.
TATACGGCGGATGCTGAAACGTGCATACTAGTAGCGGATTGTGGCTGGCTCTTGCTTGGGCTCTCGGTACGGGCTACTGATCTTGTAAGTATGTGAGACTGATGTCAACACGAATAACTCAATAAATACGTTCCTGGATGGGTAGCTACCAAGTTGCCTGCTTGAGTCCTGGTGAGTGAAATGATTGCGAATGATTGCCGGCCGTGCATGTGCATGATGCAGCGGCGGAGGAAGTAGTTGATATGAGGGGTGGTTGGGCTGACCCAGACTTATTTCTATAGGTTGGTAAGGTGAGATCAAAAAAAAAAAAAAAAGGTCACAACCAACTGACAAGAGCTTTCCACTTCACCAGCTACTTCGCTTAGGCTCCTAGGCTATGGGTAAACACCTCGAACAGGCTCTGCCTTCTGTGTACACCCTCCAGTGCCTAACTGGTAAAGTAGATAATAACAACAACATTTCCCTACTTAGGTGGCCTCCCCAAAGTTGGCTCCGAGCGTGGCGCTTGGCCGGAATCTGGTTGGCCTGCGGATCAAGTCACGACGGGGTTGGCTTTTTTTTCACCCCTTCTAGGTATTTGTCCCGTTTCACTTTAGGATATTTAGCTCAGATTTTCGCTTAGGCTCCTAGGCTATGGGTAAACACCTCGAACAGGCTCTGCCTTCTGTGTACACCCTCCAGTGCCTAACTGGTAAAGTAGATAACAATAACAACAACCATTTCTAGCTGATTAACAACATAAAAATCCTTACATAGCTCGCTACACAATAACTACTTTATTAGAGTGACTGCTCTATTAGAGTATATCGATCTTTATCACGGTTTTCAGCCCTACTCCAAGAAAGATAATTTCGGTGTGATATCATTCTGAGGGGGGCTTTAGCCCCCTAGCCCCCCCCCCCCCCCCCCTTTCCGCCGCCTATGGCATGATGTGTCCTGTATTTTGATGCACTTGACATCCTCAGTTCTGAGGTTTGTGCATAACTAAATAGTGGTGAGTCAGGACTTGAATAGGCTTTTATTTTGGAGATTATTATTATTATTATTATTATTGGGGGTACAGGTAAGGAGGCAAAGCCTGTAAAAACCTGATCTATACAATCAAACTACTACAAAAATAACTATACAATATCATACTGGTAATCATAATAAAATCTATCTAGGTGTGTCTTAAACAAATTGGTTGAATGAACATTAACTGAGTCATATGGGAGTCCATTCCAATCATTTATAATTCTTACTGAATAAAAGTGACGGCGTGGCAAGCAGGTAGCGTGTGGTTTATAGATCTTTAAATCATGACCTCTTGTTATAGAAGATGATCGAAGGGTAAATAAAGATGAGCTATCCATGTCCAGCATGTTATGAAATAGTCTGTATGTGTAAATTAAGTCCCCTCTACGACGTCGATATCTGAGAGATGGTAAGTTTAGGTGGTTTAATCTGTCAACATATTGCAAGTCTTTAATTTCGCTCACTAACTTGGTAGCTCTTCTTTGAATTTTTTCAACTGACTGCTGATCGAGTATGAACTGTGGACCCCATATAATATTTCCATATTCTAATATGGGACGAACAAAGGATTTGTACAGTTGGAGTAACACGTTGGTGTTCAAGTACTCAAACGATTTATTAATCACAGCTAGTATACGATTAGCTCTTGCAGTTACTATAGCAGTATGGTTATGAAACTTCAGAGAAGAGTCAACGATGATTCCCAAATCTTTGACTGACTCAGTAGATGTTATAACATTACCATCAATACAATAATTTCCATAGGAGTGGGTGAGACCTAAATGCAAAACATAACACTTGCTAATATTAAAATTAAGCAACCAGGTTCTCGACCATTCAAACAATATATCAATATCCCGTTGAAGTTGTAAGTAATCGGCTTCACATCTAATTGATCGAAAGATCTTGGCATCATCAGCAAATAGTAAGATTGAGCTGTCCACAGATAACGGAATATCATTAACATATAATAGAAAGAGCATGGGGCCAAGGACTGAACCTTGGGGAACCCCACTAGAGACTGTGGACCAACTAGAGTGATCACCATTAAGCACAACTCGTTGCCTTCTACCAGAAAGAAAATTCTGTACCCATCTTAGTAGAGACCCGCCCATGCCATATGCCTTCAATTTCATCAGTAGTCGATTATGAGGGACAGAATCAAATGCCTTTCGGAAATCTAAATATATAATGTCAACAGGATAGCCATCATTAAGTGATTGGGTCCAGTAGTCCATTGCTGTAAGAAGCTGTGTTGTGCACGACCTGCCAGCAATGAAACCATGTTGGCTTGGAGAAAATAAACTGTTAGTGAGCATGTGGTGTGTGATATGATCTTTAATGATTGACTCCAAAATTCGGACTATAGGTGACGTTAAACTTATTGGACGGTAGTTATCAGCAGCAGAACGATTTCCCTTCTTGTGAATTGGTGTGACATGGGCGTGTTTCCAACTACTAGGGAGACAGCTACTACTAAGTGACTTTTTAAACAGTATACACAATGGAACACTAAGTTGTAAAGCAGTTTCCTTTAATGAGAGTAGAGGCCAACCGTCAGGTCCTGATGATTTGTTTACATTGATTTTCTCTAACCTGTCAAGTACAATGGATGGTGTTATATCGACATCATTAAGTGTTGGTACTGTGTGATCAAGATGAAATGAAGGTACTGAGGATATATCCTCTCTAGTATATACACTGGCAAAATGATTGTTGAAAACATTAGCCATCTCAGTGTTGGAGTGTGTCATGGAGCCATCAGCATGTTGTAGACAATTGATACTAGACTTTGATTTTAATCTGGAGTTTACATATTTCCAAAATACTTTCTGGTTAGTTTTAATATTGGAGGCGATTTTCTCTTCAGATAATGCACTTATCAATGTTTCCCCACTACTATGAGCACAAGCAGAGGTGGGGATAAGTGGAGATTTGAACATTAAAAGTTCTAATCTCCACTACCTGGTGGTCTTGCTACCCCCTACTATTCCCATGGTCTTCAGTCTTCATGCTTGGCTTGGAACTACAGTGCATCACTCAACATATCTTTTAACAGCTTTCTTTTGTACATGATCTAGTAGACAGCACGTGATCTTTGCATACAAAAGAGATAGAGCTTAATGTGAAAAATCCAAGGATAAATCTCAGTGTTTGAAAGTAAAGAAAGTTCAACAAGATATCACCTGTGATTAAATGTCCCATTACCTTGGGCAAGGTTGGCGGTTGGTTCCCCCACCTCTGCTCATGTTTATAGCAGTGGTACAAAACATTGATAGGTGCATTATGTCTATGTACTGATTCAATCCTCAGTGCACCAGGATTAGTCAGTGCATAAACGTTATCTCCATGACCAGTAAGTTCCTTGTGGTGTTACAATGCTGCGATCTGTATGTGGTTGTGTATTTAAGATACTGTGGAATTGCTGACCATTAGCTATACAATGGGGGTTGTACTTCAAAGTAATGTGTACTATGCTTATGATCTTCATTCTTGGTCAAAGTACAAAATGGGCCTTGACATTAAAAGGACACTTAACTCTTAATTAGTTAAATTCTCATAAAACTCACATTCACATTGTATTTCAAACAGATATGTGACTTTATAGTTGTCCTGTGAGCTACTACAAAAGTTCTTTTTGCCATTGATTCCGACCTAGGATGAAGATCACACTACACAACACATTGTAGTGTCACTCAGCTGTGAGTTGCAACACTCTTAGACTTGTACATGAGATTAACTATACCTTGTGCACAAACAAGTATCTTCAATAGCAGGCCTTCATCTAGTCGGGGGTGGGGGGGAGGGCAAAGGAAGGTTTTATGAGAGTGGGGGAGGGCAGTAGTGTAAAGATCCATGTGCTTACCATGTACACACATGGCATTTGGTTCTGGGGACATGCTCACCAGAAGTTTTTGTATTTTAGACTCTTGGAATGCTTTTGGTGCATCCTCAGGTACATGAGAATAACATGCCGCTGCGTTTTGTTGCTTCTGGTGCATTTTCAAGTATCTGAGGATAACTTGCCACTACAGGTGATTTTTGCATTTTAGGTGTATTCTCAGGTACATGTTGCTCCAGGAAAATTTTTGTATTATTAATTTATTTGTTATATATTATTCACCTAAGGACCCACTACTGAAAGCCTGTGTAGCAGCTCATTTGACTTTGATTTAAGGTGAGTTTGTAATAAATGGTCATGGTATGTATACAGTGTACTTCTTGAGTGATCACTTGATCTTGGCCCGAGAAAGTTTAGCAATTCTGAATACTTGATCTTGGCCTGAGGAAGTTTAGCAATTCTGAATCAATTAAAAGATAAAGATATATGACTCCACAAAGGGAAAGAGAAGGGTGCATTTTCTCCAAATGTCCCATGCATTGGTTGTGGGGATGCGGGGCTCTCTAGTACTAAACTTTTAGACCTTACTAGCTTAAAACCCTTCTATTCAGAATTAGGTACAAGCTACTAAAACCTTATTATTTTGTATACAAATGAAATTATAAATTTTCACTTTCAAAATTAATCATTGTGTTTACATGTAATTCTGTTGTTACATCAATAAACAATAAAAAAACAACTATATCTACAGTATGATTGCAAAGTTGCATAGACTAAAGTGTGTGGTCAGAGTGGATATTAATAGTAAACATAATTCCTCATATGTAGCACATACCTTTTGAAGATGGTAATGTGTGTGAAAACAGGACATGTGGGCACGTACAATGGCCTACATTTTTATACTTTCATCACTCTTAATATCATGCATATTATTCTATTCCAGTAATAAGATATGACCTGTTGTTTGATGGAGTGTAGTTTGTGTCCACGTGCCTTATTTTTGCATTTGGGATACAGTCACATAAACAAATAAAATTACTTGTACAAGATCATAGTAAGTATACATAGTAGCACGTTATTCAATTTAAGGAGTCCAGGGAGGTGATTCTAAAGTGGTATTGTAGCACGGAAAGGATTGTTGATAATTTATTATATATTGAAATTTTATGAGTATTGCAGTCCCAGCCCTACATCTGACATTTTCTACAAGTGGAAATTTCCTTCAAAAGTTTCTATACATGTGATAGACCCTGGTAATGAATAGGAGTCATATTCCTTGCTTGACATAGAGAGCTTGTGCCATGTAAATTAATATCCATAACCTTCCAAATTACATGTTAACAGTCCATTGTGCCATGTAATCTGTATAGAATTGTATATATTATATTGATGTGACCTACATTTCTAGCATACTAAATGCACAAGGGGATGTCATGTAGGGAAGTGCTGCAGATATATATAAAAATGAGTCTTGCAAGAATCTTGCAAGATGGATGTATAACAAGAGTCTTTCATGTAACTTGCAAGATTTTGGGACATGGTCTAAGGAAGAGAAAATCTTGAGAACACCTTGCAAGAATCATGCATGTACCATCTTACAAGAAGTATGCAGGAATCATGCAAGCAAAGAAAAAGTGATCAAACACTCTTAAGTTAATTAGTAAAGTATTGTGCCCCCTGTTGCACCCGTGGGTATCCGGTATCCACCTGACCACAAATTGGATCTACAGGTATGATGAAACACATGTAACAATTAAGAGTATATTGGTATAAGGTTTTCAACTCACAGCATTTGTATTTATCCTTACTTAACTCTGTTAGCAAAATGTATAAGAAACCTATATCAAAAGTGTTTGGTTTCGATTGTGGGTTTTGGTTTATATTATAGTTTTGCAGTGATGATATGGTCATATTTGCTTGAGTTAAATTATGCTTAGAATGCCACAAACCTAACCATATGCTTACCAAAATTTTGGGATCTAAATAGGGTGGTTTGAGTATACTCACTGTAGTGTGGAAAGTTCCGTACCAAAGTGGCAAGCAGTTCATCTAAGTAGCTACAGTATAAGCAACTTCTCTTTGTTTCACTACTTTTAACCTATTCCATTGTTTTATTCCATTGTTTTGCTACTTTTTCATCCATAATCCTAAAGATATACTGCTACTTGGTCTCTTTAAGGATGGAGGGATATGCAATCACAACTTTTTTGTGCTGCAATTTGTATGATTGAGATAAATAGTTACATTCATTTAACTAGCTGCTACAGCAGAGTTAATGCTTTGACAATATAGGATTTACTCTAAAATATATAGAATGGCGTACTTTAAAAACAAGTTGATCATATTGATTCTGGTGATTTTGATGTCCCTCATGATATCATACAGGTAATAGAATAAAAAGTTATATTTGCACTTTTCTCTGCTATTATCCATGCCATCTCTTATATTAGAAATTATATAGTGTATGAGAAAGAAATTTGTTGTGAGAAACTAAGAATTTATATATATAGTTACTGTAAGATGCACGCTGCTGCAAGCAGGCAAAAATTTTACTAAGCCTCCTGAACAGACCCTTGATATGAGTTTGTACAACTTGAAAACTCGTAGTTATAAGAACAACTTGATCCATATAATAAAGCCGTGTAACAACAGTATGATAAAAGCATCAGAAGTTTTCAAACCTGGCTTGGTCAACCTGAAGAGATCTGTGTATGTACAATATTTGGGCTCGGAAAGATATAATAAACTGTTGAAAATCAGATATATAAAACTAATGTACACACTGATTGATCCCTAACTTTGTTCACTAACTGCATCCGAATTCGTGTATATGACTCTCACCAGAGCTGCACATCATAGAAGAAAATAGCTAGCCACTTCTATATATAACTTTAGGGCAAAGATTCAACAATTGTCAGTGTCACTATAATGGTTCTTTGGGCTAACGTTGTGTAATAATAGGCCCTGCCTCCTGTGTCTGCTGCTTCCATAGCATCAACTGCTGCTGCTATTTTAGCTGCAGCTTCTTTAACTTCTGCCACATGCTTCATTAGCTGCTATGCCGCTAATGCTGTTGTTTTAGCAGCTGCTTTAGCTGCAGCAGCTACTGTTTTAGCCTCTTAGCTGCTTTGGCTGTTGCTTTAGCTGCAACAGCTGCTACTTTAGCTGCAGCAGCTACTACTTTAGCTGCAACAGCTACTACTTTAAATATTGCAGCTACTGCTTATAGCTGCAACAGCTATGTCTTTAGCTGCAGTTATAGCTACTGCTTTTAGCTTCAGCAGCTACTGCTTTAGCTACAATAGCTGCTGCTTTAAATATAGCAGCTACTGCTTTTAGCTGCAACAGCTATGTCTTTAGCTGCAGTAGCTACTGCTTTTAGCTTCAGCAGCTACTGCTTTAGCTGCAATAGCTGCTGCTTTAAATATAGAAGCTACTGCTTTTAGCTGCAACAGCTATGTCTTTAGCTGCAGTAGCTACTGCTTTAGCTGCAATAGCTACTGCTTTAGCTGCAATAGCTGCTGCTTTAAATATAGCAGCTACTGTTTTAGCTGCAACAGCTATCTCTTTAGCTGCAGCAGCTACTGCTTTTAGCTTCAGCAGCTACTGCTTTAGCTGCAATAGCTGCTGCTTTAAGTATAGCAGCTACTGCTAAATATAGCAGCTACTGCTTTTAGCTGTAACAGCTATGTCTTTAGCTGCAGTAGCTACTGCTTTTAGCTTCACCAACTACTGCTTTAGCTGTGACAGCTACTGCTTTAGCTGCGACAGCTACTGCTTTAGCTGTGACAGCTACTGCTTTAGCTACAGCAGCTACTACTTTTAGCTGCAACAGCTATGTCTTTAGCTGCAGTAGCTACTGCTTTAGCTGCGACAGCTACTGCTTTAGCTACAGCAGCTACTACTTTTAGCTGCAGCAGTTACTGTTTTGCTGTAGTTGAAGTTTCTTTATCTGCTCTATATCTTTTAGCCTATGTCATTTTTAGCTGCAGTTGTTTTAGCCAGCTGCTTCTTTAGCTACAGTTGCAGCAAGCTACTATAGCTGCAGCTTCATTAGCTGTTTTAGCTAGTGCTACTGCTGCAATTTCTTAGTTAGAGTTTCTTTAGTTGATGTATAGTTGCTCCTGTTACTTGTACTGCTTAAATTTAGCTGCAACTCATTTTAGCTGTTGATGTTGCTGCTGCTGCTGCCTCAGCTGCTGTCACTTCAATTATTATTGCTACTACTTAACTACTACTACTTACCTATTGTGTAGTTTGCTGCATTGCTGCTGTTTTAATTTCTTATGCTTCTGCTGCTACTGTTAAAGTTGCTTTAGCTGCTGCATTTATGAATTATGTGCTACTTATAAAGGGATCTACAAAATTTTATAAGGTAGAATCGAAACCTACTTGTATATGATAATATTATGAGAGAGTCTGTGGAAATTTTCTGAGGTTTCAGAAGCTTTGAGCTATTTTCATTGGGTTTTTGAGTTTTAATATGCAAGCCACTTCTTGCTATACATGGTAAGATATTATCATTAAAGCTCCTTGCAAGATGTGTCTTGCTGTTCGCAAGGTAAGATATTATCATGAAAGTTACTTGCAAGATGTGCCTTGCTATTCACAAGGCAAGATATTATCTTGAAAGTTACTTGCAAGATGTGTCTTGCTGTTCACAAGGTAAGATATCATCTTGAAAGTTACTTGCAAGATGTGTCTTGCTGTTCACAAGGTAAGATATCATCTTGAAAGTTACTTGCAAGATGTGTCTTGCTGTTCACAAGGTAAGATATCATCTTGAAAGTTACTTGCAAGATGTGTCTTGCGAAGATGTTTGCATGCAAGATACTTGAAAGATTACTTCAAGATAATTGAAACATGACTAATTCTTGAAAAATACTTGAAAGACATTTTTGATGGGTAGATCTGCAACCATGGTCAAAGTATTGACCAACAGAAATTTATCATTGACCTGTGACTTGCAGTGCTTATTGTGTTTGACCTGTCGCTTAATTGTTTCTTGACCACTGTTTATTTTATAATTTTGTATGCCTCCCTTTGTACCAAAAATTTCTTGGTACGTGCTACCAACAACTGTGAGAAAAACATCTTTGTAATCACAATGAAATGTCTGGTGATGCTTAAACTTTGAAACATCTTCTTGGAGATCCTTACATCTGTAATAACGTTACATTCGCCAGCCTCGTGTTCAGATTCTAATTAATGACTACTCAACAAGTTACACGCATGCGTGCCATAAGAATGCTTACCATAATACATAACACTTCCTCCCCTCTAAAAAACAATTACAACATTTGAGAAGTTACAATGATTGGGAGGGGGGGGTATGAGTAATCAAGAAAAGAAAAAAATTACAACAATTTGAAAAAATTACAACAATCAAGATAAATATAGCGAAAGGAAAAAAAAAAAACGTAATGTGTGCATTAAAGTTCAGTTCATCTCTTCAATCAACCTCGCAGGTGGATGACGGTTTCTAGTTGGCCACAATGTCACTATAACTCCTGTCCATGGGTATCATTGAGGGAATTGCTTTCTACTTCTATAGGCACAAAAGGTACTATTTCGTTGTTTGTTGTAGTGGACTCATCCTGTTTATCATGCTCCTGATCAGCTTGTTCATTATCAGGAGTTGGGTTTCCAACATCTAAAGTGCTGGTAGCAGGCAGCAGGTGGTCAACATGTGCTTGGCGGGAATGTCCATCTACAGACACTTCATAGTTTAGAGGGCCCAATACCTTGGTTACAATGCCCTTTCTCCATCGATCAGTAGCATTGGGGCGCAGATCACGTACTATAATATTGTCATTGACAGCAAAAGTTCGAGGTTGTTTGTCACCCACTTGCATCTCGGCAGCTTGCTCCAATCGCTGTGAAGTACAAGGGTGTACTAGAGAAAGGCGAGTCCGTGGCACACTGTTGAGGAGAAGCTCTGCCGGAGTTCTGGATGTTGTGGTATGCTGAGTGTTGCGGTATGTGGCCAGAAAACGTGCGACATGCGTATCCAAAGTGGCGTCCTTGGTCACCTTTGCTTTGCTCAAGGCATGCTTGACGGTCTTTACCATATTTTCTGCAGCCCATTGGAAGAGGGATGGTAAGGTGGTACCTGGCGATGCACAATGCCATTAGCTGCAACAAACTGCTGGAACTCCATGGATTGAAAAGGTGAGCCATTGTCAGAAACTAAGGTGGTGTGAAGACCATGGCATGCAAAAATGTGTCGAAGTTTGTCAATGGTCTGTTGGGCTGATGTTGAAGACACAATGTGTACTTCTGGCCACCTTGAGTAGGCATCAACAGCAACCAACAATAAGCGTCCACCAAAATGGGCATGGTTCACGTGTACTCTTTGCCATGGGTGTTGGGGGATCATCCATGGGTGAGCTGGTGCCTTTGGTGGGTTCCTGCTAGCAGCACAGCATTCAACACAAGCACGGCAAACTTCTTCAATTTGGGAGTCTAATCCTGGCCACCAGAAATAGCTACGAGCAAGGGACTTCATTATGCTCATCCCCAAATGGCTGGTATGGAGTTCCTGTAACAGTGACTGACAGAAAGCCAGAGGGATTACCACTCTTGAACCCCATAGGATACAACCATCCAGGACAGATAATTCTGTATAACGCTTGCGAAAAGGGCTAAGGTCTAGTGCAGTGTCTGCAGGCCAGTGACCATGCTGGATTGATTTCAACACAATGGCTAATTCTTTGTCACGTTTGGACTCCTTTGCAATCTGGGTTGCTGTAACTGGCAGGTCATCCATCTGTACAACTACATGAATCTTTTCAGCACTATCGAGTGCTTGCCCAGATAATGACAATCTTGACATGCAGTCAGCACAGTGGTTAGCTGTACCATTGATATGTTCAATGGTATACTGGTATGCACTGAGAGTAAGGGCCCACCTCTGCATACGTGCCGCAGCCATAGGTGGTATACCCTGCTTATTCCCAAAAATCTTGCAGAGAGGGCGATGGTCCATTACGAGTATGAACGGACGACCATACAGGTACAGGTGAAAACGATGTACCCCAAACACCAGGGCTAAACCCTCACGCTCAATCTGTGCATATGCTTGTTCGGGCTTGGAAAGTGTGCGTGATGCATAGGCAACAGGCTTCTGGCTGCCATCCTCCATTATGTGCACCAAACAAGCACCTAAGCCATATGCTGACGCATCACAAAACAGCTTTACTGGCCTATTAGCATCATAATGGGCTAATGCCCTGTCAGAACTAAGCAATTGCTTGGCAGTATCAAAAGCTTTCTGGTGCACACTTGTCCAAGCCCAACTAGCATTCTTCTGCAAAAACTGGTTTAATGGGTGTAATGTATGTGACACATTAGGTAAGAACCTAGCATTATAGGTCAACATACCAAGGAATGATTGTAGTTCCTACTTGTTAGTCGGAGCAGGTGCATCTCTAATTCCAGCTATCCTCTCTGCTGTTGGCTTGACACCTTCTGGAGAAATCCTATGCCCTAAAAATTCCAAATCCTTGGCAAAGAACTCGCACTTGGATTGCTTCAGTTTGAGTCCATACTCTCTCAATCGATGTAGCACCATCCGAAGATTCTCAATGTGCTCTGCTCTGGTGCGACCTGTAATTAGAATGTCATCAATATAATAAGCACTATTGAGGATTCCAGCTAAGATCTGGGTCATAGCACGTTGCCACAGGGATGGTGGTGATACCAAAAGGAAGACGAGTATACCTATACAAGCCACGATGGGTATTGATAGTGAGGAGTGGCTGGCATTCACTTTTGACTTTCATTTGCTTATATGCCCTAGCTAGGTCAAGTTTAGTGTAGGACTCACCATTGGCTAAGGCACTAAACATCTCCTCTGGTGTGGGCAGGGGGTATGTATGAGACTGCAGAACAGGGTTAATGGAGACCTTGAAATCCCCACAAATCCTGATACCCCCATCCTTCTTATGTACCACGACAATCGGTGTTGCCCAATCACTTCTTTCCACTGGCACTAGTTCCCCTTCCTGTACTTACTGTTGTAACTGTCTCTCTACCTTTTCCTTAAGTGCGAATGGTACTGGGCGGGCCTTGTGAAAACGAGGGGTAGCTGATTCAATGACAGTAACAGTTGCTTCAATTCCTCTCAAAACTCCTAATTCATCACGAAAAACCTCTGAAAATTCTTTGATCAAGTCATCTTTCACCACATTAGCAGTTGTTTGGTGGACAGTGGTGGCTTGGGTAATCAGTGAAATAAGGTCAAAGTTAAGCAAGGCCTTCCAATCTCTTCCCAAGAGGGGTAACTGCTTCTTAACATCTACCACTACAAATACTGCTGAGATGGTACAATCATTGATTTTAATGGTAGCCTGGCATTCCCCAGCAACAATCAGTGGGGATTTATCATATTGGTATAAGGAAACTCGAGATGGCTTTGACACGCACACATCTGCCAAGAACTGTTCAAAGATCGGCAAAGGAATAGTAGAGCGTTCTGCCCCTGAATCGACTTCCATCTCAATTGGTCTTGAGTTGATGTTTACTGTGAGCAGAAACTTGTTTGCTCGTGTGCCTAACTGTAAAATGTTATGTAAGTATCCCGAGCTGTCACTACTGTCGTCATCATCACTTTCTACAGTCTCTTGCACGGATCCAATACGCTTACCCTTGGCAGTGTCCTTGTCTTGTCGGTCAGCAGGGTGCTTGGAACGACACACTGAAGCCAAATGTCCAACCTTCTGGCAATTGCGGCATTTAAACGTTTTGCATTGCGTTGGTTGGTGGCCAGACCTGCCACAGCGATAACATAGAGGTTTGGCAGACATCTTGTGCAACTCCCTGCTCAATTGCTCAGCTGAAGCACCATGTATTCCCCGGCTTTCCCTTGTGGCTGTCTCAGCTGCAGTGGCCTTCTGAATAGCTGTTTGTAGTGTCAGGTCCTGTATAGTGAGGAGTTCGCGTTGGCATTTACGATCGTTCAAACCACAGACAAACTGATCGCGAAGGGCGGTGTCCAAATACTGACCGAATTGCATGTCTTCGCTAGCCGCCTTAAGGCTGCAATAAAATCAGTGGTTCGTTCTTGATCTTCCTGCGTACGTTTGAAGAACTTATAGCGTTCTGCTATCTCAATAGTTTGAGGCCGGTAGTGCGCTGTCAGTAGTGCTACCACTTGGTCCAGTGTTAACATCGCAATATCTTTAGGACTTGCCAAATCATGTAGTTTGACGAAGGTAGTTTGCCCTAACATTGTTATAAAAAGGGCTTTCTTGCGGTCTTGCTGGGCTACATCTCCGGACTTGATGTTATTGGCCGTACAGTAGAATTCAAAACGCTGACGGAAGTCTTCTATTGTTTCTTTGGTTGAGTCAAATTCTTTAATTTGTCGATGAGCCATCCTCGTCTCCAAAAATGTAATAACGTTACATTCGTCAGCCTCGTGTTCAGATTCTAATTAATGACTACTCAACAAGTTACACGCATGCATGCCATAAGAATGCTTACCATAATACATAGCAACATCTTGTGAGCTATGTATAATTCCATAAACTTGATTCCAGTTACGCATAGTTTGGGCCTAAAACTGTGTTTCATTGATCATTGACCCACTATTTTATAGCCTTGACCGTTGATGCATTTGCAATGCAAGTGGACAACTTAAAAATAAATCTTCATTGGAGTCCACAGTTTGTTACTAATAATACGTACATGGTGAAAAGAGTAGTACTAATAGTTAGACACCAAGACTAAGGGAGAACAAAGTAATTTAGTAACTTCAAAGACTAGAGGCAGTAACATCCCAAGTGCAGTATAACGGTGCTACCGAAGGACTACTAGATTAGCAGTTTGTCTTTGTATTGTATTAGTTTATCATGTATAAAATTGCTTGAGGGCATGCATGTGACTAAAGTGGACATGTATAGGTGACTAAGTGATTTAGTAAACATCTAAATGAGCTATGATGTTGTCTAAAATATTAAACTAGCTCAACCAGGGGACCTAAAAGGAGGCCTGTACGTGTAGTGGTCAGATGACCCGACCAATTAAATATAACTGACACAACATTGTAACTTATCATAGATGTGCCCAAACACCTTAAAGAGCAGTGATACTGTGTCAAAAAGTGTTCTTGAGTCCTGCTGTGCTAGAAGCAATTTAAAGTTCAGCTCTATTATCTATGGCCGTTCAGTCCTTTATTGTATAATCAGTATAAATAACTGTCTACACTATGTTGCTAGTAAGGAAGTATTATACTAAGAAAAATAATTGTTACTCTACTTATGACACCTGTCTCACATGGTACTTCTATCAGCCAGTAGCTGATGATGTTAAACACTGTCACTATGTGCTGCCAATGATTGTGACCAGCACAGAAGTTATTCAATAAGTAGCAACCATGCTATAATGCTTTTAAATACTACCAACAGCAAATGTAAAAACATACATGATACCCTGCAGCCATGGGATGAATCAAAATTGTTAACATAAATAGGTAACCATGGGTATGGTTCTGCACGTGTAAAGTAGTGGCTCCTACACTTTTGTTTTCTAGTTAGCAAAAATAAGTCTGCTTTCAGTAAGTGTGTGCCTGATAACACAACATTATTGTGGGCCTGATAACACAACATCTGTTGGTGATGTGGCTAATATCAGTATCCCTTTTGTGAATTTGTAGACAAGACAAGGTGAGGGGATTTCTCACCTTGCTTTTGTTGTAAGTGAGGTTCCAACAGCTCCAGGTTTGCACACCTGGCCTAAATGACTAAACAGTTGAAGTTAATTTGGTTGTTATCATTTGCGATCATGTGCCATATACTATACATTAGGGGTTGTGTATTGTTGGATTAATTAGCAGAACTATGCATTCCATGGTTACCGTACACATACAAATTTTCAAGGGACGTGATTTTCATGGATTTAACAGTTGCTTTGCTTTCCGCTAATTTTTCATCCTTGAAAATTAATGATTATCAAGCTTAATTCTATGTTTTCTAATAGATAACCTCAGCGAGAAACGACTGATCCTCAAAATTAAAACCACGAAAATCCTGACATTCATCGATCCCAAAAATTACATACTGTACCTCAAATATTTGTACATATATGGCGATATATTATTTGGTCATTCGCATTAAGACAAGTGCTGTATCCGAACAATGAAACATCCAGACTATTTGCCTTAGAACATTTAGAAACCATCTAAAATCGATATACTGTATTATACACAAACAGGTAGAGTGTATACCCACAAACATGAATCTGTCTTTCATGTCAAATGATAAGTACAGTAAATTTACATCACAGCGGACCATTAGCTACTTTAAATCAGGTGTTAAAGTAACTTGCCATGCACAAATGCTGTATACATCACTGTCAAAGTAGTACAGTCTTTAATAAATAGCATGATGGTATAACTCAGGTTACTACAAAATTATGTTGCCGGATATAAGCATAATGAACAGGAGATGTATGCAAATTGTGTGTAGAATTCTAAAAACCAATTTCATAAATATGTTATATAGAAATTTATTAGATAGCCCCCATGCAGTGTTCATTTATTTATTATGAGCCATTTGATAAGACCTTCCTCATGGATTTTCTAGTAAGCTGCTTCTCTCCCCAAGCTCACGAGTTATATAGCACCGAATATTCTGAAACTTAAACATACTGGTTTTCCAGATCACTTTACGGGTGAAGTTTTGGCCTCCCAACTGTCCACATTAACAGGTTTCCACATAACAAACCATTTTGTTGTTTGATTATCAATTAGCTGTGGAACCTGTTAATAATGTTAATAATGTTAATAATGGACACTTAATTATATGTGGACACCTGTAAAATCCAGAATCTGGACATTTAGTAATGATCTCAAAGTATCCCTTAGCATATAAATCGACCATGATAAAGAGGAAGCTTTGAATCATCTTTATTGCAATGTTATACTACACAATATTAATTCTAAAAGAAAGCTAAACTAATATAGCACCATTGCTTACTTTTGCTTAGCTTTTTGTTGTCATGTTTATGTTATAAAAAACAGTTTCCAGTTTTTCTTCCACAACGTACTCCAACATTTATACCTTCAATCTTTCTACACAAATTATAATCATTGATATACCAATAGTCAGTATAATAACACAATATTGTAGCTGTATACAAATGTTGGTATCATGAAAATCATAATAAGTTGTAATTTCAAGCTAGAAAACAAAGAACATTTTTCAGAAATTTATCAGGTATGGATGGTATACTGGTACATAGGTGGGTGCAGTCAAGCCCAAATATCCCATCAAAAAGTTTTAATTCACTACGTACAAGTATCTCAAAGACTTTCACAGGACTAGTAACCTGTAGAAGATTGTATCATGTCTCACAGGTGAAGGTATGGGCACCTGATTCACCTACTACTGTAAATCAAGAAAAATTCAGTCAAAAATTTTTGTCGCTGGCTGTATCAATAAAGTTAAATGACAAATTATTTTAACTATTATATGTATAATTTGTGCATACAAATATTAACTTATAGCTAGTTATACTGTCAAATATTTTTTGTTAATTATGCAAGTAACAAAAATGTGTAGAATTGAAATTTAAATAGACGAAAATTATCTACGTCAAAGTTTTCCTGATTTATGGTACGTGATACATGGACAGTTGGCATTTGCTTCTCCAGTGACACCAGGCTGCCAGGTCTCCATTGAACAACTGAGTAGACTGGAGTAATGTGAGTAAAGTTTCTTACTCAAGGAACACCAAAATATCAGTTGGTGTAAACAGACATCGAACCTATGCAAACTTAAATCACCAGGCTGATGCTCTAGCCACTTGGCCTGGTATTACACACACGCATGCACGCACCCACACACACACACACACACACACACACACACGCACACACACTTACCACACACAAACACGTGCACACACACACACGCTCGTTCTATTTAACAAGCATGCGGGTAAGACTCCACATATTAGTGAAAAACTACTCACATTTAGTGAGTGCAAACTTTTAATTACGGATGCACTCACAGTGTTGAATAGACAAGACTGTATACAGTTAGTATGTGCCTCTAATATGCAAGACTGAGAATGTGGTGTACATGTTTATCACTAATGATGCTTAATAGTTGAAAAGGTAATATGCAGCATCAAAGTTTTAATAGACGAAAATTATCTACGTCGAAGTTTTCCTGATTTATGGTATATGTGATAATGGACATTTGGCATTTGCTTCCTCAGTGACACCAGGCTGCCAGGTCCCCACTGGACAGCTGAGTAGACTGGAGTAATGTGAGCAAAGTTTCTTGCTCAAGGAAACACCAGAATATCAATAGGTGTAACCAGGTATCGAACCTATAGAGCCTTAATTTCCATTACCAGGCTGATGCTCTAGCCACTTGGCCTGGTATTACACGCAAACACACACACACACGAGTGTGCGTGCTTACTCTATTTAACAGGCATGCAGGTAAGGCTATACATATTAATGAAAAACTATGCACATTTAGTGAGTTCAAACTCTTAGTTAGGCACTCATACTGTTGAGTAGACAAGACTACAGTTTGTATGTGCCTCTAATATGCAAGACTGAGAATGTGGTGTACATGTATATTGCTAATGATGCTTAATAGTTGAAAAGGTACTTCAGCCAACTGAATGTAAGTCAGTAGTCCAATCTAGTTATCCAGCCCAGTATTCTAGTCCAGTAATATGCATACAAAAATTTTATATTTGCATGTTGTAAGATCTGCATAACAAATACTGAGTTTCATAACAAATATCAAAAGCAAATGCTGAGTTGAAAGTTGTAGTTAATTGGTGTGATTACAGTTGCCAGGGCCGCCCACAGGGGGGGGGGGGGGGGCAATTGGGGCATTTTGCCCCGGGCCCCAGCCTGAAAGAGGCCTGAAGGGCCCCCCGAATACCTGTTTAAAAGATCGATATACTCTAATAGAGCAGTCAGATCTAAATACTCTAATAGAGCAGTCACAGTATTCTTCAGAGGAGCAGTGTAGCAAGCTTATAGATAAGGAGATATGGGTAGTTATGTCATTGCCAGCAGGTTGTGACGTTTTTTTTTTTTTTTTTTTTTTTTTTTGGTCTTCACCTTACAACTTGGGTCAAGGGCCCCACTTTAACTCTTTGCCCTGGGCCCCTTAATTTCTATGGGCGGCCCTGACAGTTGCATCATATAGGAATTAGACCACAACTCCACAGTAGTTTTTGTACATGCGGCCACAATAGACTAGTCATCTTGCTATCCCAAACTCTGTGTTAAATGTATATACTCAAGAATTAAAACATACTATCTTTTGTAGTACCTAGTCTGATGTATATGATATTTTATGCATGGAGGCACTTCTTATAAACTGAAGCAGATACACTTTATTTCCATTTTTGGTTGCGGAAGACGGTCATCAGCAAGTATATATGCCATTTGTTCACCAATTGAAATAGGCTGGCATACATATAACCTGAAACTTTTTAGATATGGCACAATATGAGGTATTTAGATGTTGTGAAAAATTTATCTTGTAGCTGGCTTCAGAAGTTACTAGGTTACAATGGAAATGAACTGAATGGCACAACAAATTGTACTGGGAAATTACAAATATTTGAAGTGATTAAAGCAGATGACAGTGGCCACAACAAATTACAGTGAATTACGATAGGTAACAATGGGTTACAGTGGAGTACAGTAGATTACAATGGGTTGCGGTAGGTTACAATGGGTTACAGTAGGTTACAATGGGTTACGGTAGGTTACAATGGGTTACAGTAGGTTACAATGGGTTACGGTAGGTTACAATGGGTTACAGTAGGTTACAATGGGTTACGGTAGGTTACAATGGGTTACGGTAGGTTACAATAGGTTACAATGGGTTACAGTAGGTTACAATAGGTTACAGTAGGTTACAATGGGTTACGATAGGTTACAGTAGGTTACAATGGGTTACGGTAGGTTACAATGGGTTACAGTAGGTTACAATGGGTTACGGTAGGTTACAATGGGTTACGGTAGGTTACAATGGGTTACGGTAGGTTACAATGGGTTACAATGGATTATGGTAGGTTACAATTGGTTACGGTAGGCCACAGTGGGTTACAACAGGTTACAGTATGTTACACCATGTTATAATGGGTTACAACAGGTTACGGTAGGTTACAAGAAGCTACGGTTGGTTGCAATAGGTTACAACAGGTTATGATAGGCTACAGTCTGTTACAAACAGTTACAGTGGTTTAAGGCCTGTTACAATGAGTTATGATGGGTTACAATAGGTTATTTGTGGTTATATAGCAGGTTATGATGGGTTGCAACAAGGTACAGTAGGTCACAGCTTGTTACAACACTTCCAATAGTAGAAAATTTGACTATAACGTCTGATTGACAGTGTTCTGTTGTTTTGTATTATGATATTTTTGATTTCCATGAATCAAATGGAAACTATTTGTGTCCATGGCAACCACAATGATTATGCCACAATATACATATTGTAAAACTACTCCTACACACTTTTGAGTTTTTCCTAACAACTACACTCATTCAGCTTAAAAATTGTGATGTGAGAGTTTGGAATTTGTTTTTAATGGTAGTTATATACTTTGAAACAAATCAAATTTTATTATTATTATTATTTGATTGGGCCATGATTTCCAAATTGTTGACAGGCTTTCTCATAATAATTATATATTTAAATTGCTACCAGAAATTATCTAAACACTGATATAATTATAGTGCTTGAATGTTAACATTGCTATGGTGGGTGCAGTTACAACTGTTGCAGAGATAGCTACTAGTCCAGTAGAATGACTAGTTTAGAGATACTTGTAATATTAAAAACAGTACTACAGCAGAATACAACTAGCAACAACTTTATAACTCAGCAAAATCAGAGATAACAGCATACAAATGACAAGTCTTTTTGTACAAAACTAAATCATCTATAGATACTACTGTTCTAGTACATTCTGCAATAACTAGAATGATCAAATTTCCTCAAAGTTCTAAATGGTTCTACAGAATTCTAGAACATTCTGGACACGTATTCTTCCTTAAAAACAACTTCATGTGTTTGGTAAATAGTTCCATTGATTTAATAGCAAAAAATGTGTTGTCTAGCTGATGACCTAGGCATCAACTTTAGCTGATGCCCATGGCCTCTGGTAATGGTTGAGCTACAGGGGTGCAAATAGTAGGTTCCATGTCATAGTAGTTATTCAATATTTTGTAGGCTTCAATCAAATTACTCCTTTGGCATCTATAGTAAAGGGATACAGATCTTATTTTTAAGTGGCTTTCATATGACAAATGGGAGACCATGAAGGTATTGGTGGCTTGTCTCTGAACTTTTTCTAGTGCTGTATGTTTATATCTTTGGCCAGATAAGGGTTCCAAACCTGTACACAGCACTCAATATGGGACGTACATACATTTTGAATAAAAAGACAAGCATATCAACTAAGTTAATCTTAAAACACCTTCTGATAAAACAAAGAGCCTGAGAAGCGTGTCTGGGGATCTGTGCCATTGTGTATTTTAGCTTAAACTTTCTAATAAAACAATCATTTCTTTGATTGCTTGTATCACTTCATGTATGATATTGATGGAGTCGGTCCAAGCATGTAGCGAATTTAAAACATGCATAATTGCATATTAAACAAAGTTACATTAAATGTCATGCAATTGAAGAAATATGCTTCAGTCTATTTTATCGCAAACAGGTCAGTGACATAATGGTCTATATATTATTATCTAGCTATCATATCAGTATGTAATGAATTACAATGAGTCATCCATCTTTTCAGCCTAAAGTATGCAAAGAGTATTCTGCTAGGGGGAGATGGATAATTGTATACTATTAATTAAATAAAATTAATAACCAAAATGTAAGATTAAAAATTACTTTAAACCAGCTGATTAATAATTCATACATAAAGTACTGGACTTATACTGAAACTGAAAGGCCAGGATACGGATAGTGTAAATATCTGTATTATAATTATATATGCATTTAAATGATGATACTACCCCTGAGTTTATCTGTACCTTGATCTGTTACAGTTTTATAGCTATATTGTATTTAAAATTTTTAAGAGTACTGTAATTATCAAGAAAAGTTGTATGCATTTTCAACATTATTTCAGCAATCTTTATGAGTTATAAAGAACTTAACACTATTAATATCAGGTCATAATTTACTTTAATGGTATACTCGTACATTGAGCCATTGTGCTTCAAATAATCACAATTAATTTGTGACTGGATTTACGTAAGAAAAAGGGTTTTCCACACATCTAATTCCATAAACTTGGGAGACGATTCCTTAGTGTTCAAGTAATATAACATAATTATTATCCTGAAACTTTCACCATGTATTCAGCTATGATAGTGCTCACTTCTGACCAAATTACAAGTCAATATAGCTCTTTCCATTCTAAAGATATGAATTGCCAAAGTTTACAAACTGAATGTGTGTGGAAGATTAGGGAGACCCCCTATTTTGCAAATCTGGTCATATTTGTACATTTGCATGGTATGTGGTTAGTAAAATGTTTGTAACAATCACATCATTCCACCTTTCCATAGTCACAAAAATGCAACAGTACCACTGACAACCCATGCATGGCACTTTTATGTTGACACAAGTAGAAAGGTCATCAGTGATATCAATTGGAATTACTCATGTGGTTTCCATACTACAGTAGGTCTCCAAACAAAGCTTAGGCCTGGATCTCCAGTAAGCATGTACTCTGCCTTTGGATCCTTACTGTGTACCCATAAACATAATCAAATTTATAGTACTGACTTAAGACTAATGTGAGGAATAAAACAATCACTATGGAAAATTTAATGTATTATTATATACATGATTTATTTATTTGATTTAATGCACAAAGAACTCAATCATAAGTGTGTAAAAGTGCATCTGTGTAATTTAGTGTTAAAGTCATCAACATTTTCAACAGCAACAACCGAAAGGAATTCCAGATTTTAATGGTTGATGGCAGAAATGAGTGGTGGTAGCAGTTGATCTGGTAGAAATAGGGGTGAATCTTTGATTGTAACCTCGTGTAATTGTGGAGGATGGGTGAAGATATAGTAGAAACTCATTTGAAACTGCATTATGTAGCATTTTGTTCAACATAGTAACTTCAGCATAATTTCTCCTGTCCTCTAGCATTAGCCAATCCAAACTATTAAGTTACATTTTAGAACAATTATAGGCATTTACAGTGTGAATGTTGTGTCTATTGTGTTATTGTAAACTGTTTAAACATCATCGTCTACTAATGTTGATTCTCTTGCTTACATTACATATGTTAGAACTATAGTAGAGTTGTTTGGTCCTCTCATTCTGTCACTTCTAGAAATGATACAACGTAAAGTAGCTCGATTTATTTTTAACTGTTATACTAGAAACACCATTGTGACAGCTTGTACAGCAAAGTTGAATCGCTGTTTTCTGTTTCTCCTGTAAGCAGAAATATATGTATATCTATGACTACTGCATGTATTTAGCTTACCTAGCTCAATACGTATAAGCATCTTGTCTTTGCAATTCCATCAGAATATTTTTACGGCTAATGTAGATACAAACAGGCCTTATACATTGCACATGCAAAGTGAAATGTGCATGTAGCAAAATACACAGTACTGTTACAGTAAATTTTAAACGTTGAATATGTAAACCTTCAATGCAAAATACATTTACTGTTAAATCACTTTGACAAGCAGAGTAGTGTAGTAGTAAATAAAACAATCTATGAAAAGTGAACTCATGTTTGCATAGAAGAGCTGTAGCCACCACACATGCACCAATTACCTAAATTTAATTGGCAGCTGGATATGAGATGTATTGACAGACATAGAAATGAATGGCTCACTAAGCAGCCACCTCCTTAACCATCTCTGTATGTAGTGGCCACGTTCTTAATCATTTCTCTAAAGTGACTGCCTCAAGTAGTTTCTCAAAGATCAGTCATCCTCATTCAACTTATCACAATGATAATGATTAAGTGTAAGAAAGCTAACCTTTATACATATGGATGCTTGTTCGTCGAACGTAACTAAGCCTCCTTTAAGGTTTAAACTTGTAACAAGCATGATGCGAACATACAATCATACTACACAGAAACATGTGGTTTTCATATACATGTGGTTTTGTGACAGGGTACTGAAACACATTGTTATTCTTTTATATGTCATACCTGATGATTGATACTTTCATTTTCCTTACTCACACTTACTGAAGTATCACAATCCTCCTACATAAACTACAGTATGCTGTAACATACTGACTAGTGTATATATATGGTTACACTGTCATTAAATAGATCACTGCATGTCAAACAGCTTACTTACCTAACTTTATATTAGTAAGGCTGTACCGATACCACATTTTACAGCCAATACCGATATCTGTTATTTATTGTCTTTCCGATACAGGTTTTCTTATACACCGATATTACATATTCAACCGACACTTAATAATTGTAACCGATATGTACTATTGTGAGATTTAGCATCATAATAGCTGTGCTAAATTTACTAAAATTTATTGTTCACAAGGAGCTTTTATTCAAAATAGTCTGTTTTTGGTCAGTATAACGACAGAGTAATATCAAGAGTTAATAATAAGAGAGGAGAGTGTCTAACGCTGTATAGGCCTGTAATAGGTGATTGCGCAGAAGTTAAACGGCTTCCTTTCCGTGTAACGTACTGGCTTCTAGTATTTGTTCGTTTCCTTACCGCAATTAGTTTAGCCGCACCGTGATGAATCCTCGAGAATATTTGAAGACTGAACTAAAGACTGAGCTGTATGTACAGGGAACAGTGCTCCTTCAATTGAAGAATGCTCAAAGGTAGGGTAACATGGCGACGCAGTGAAAATTCAAAGCGATACTCCGCCTTTGGTTCAGTGTTCATTGGTTTCTCAGACGCTCTCCCCCAGAGTTATCTTCGAGGTTAACAGCAACACTTCTTTACGCAACAGAGCGATGCTCTTCGTGTTGAACTTGAACATCGAGTTGAACGCACGCCCTTGTGTCTGGGATAGCCTTTGTGGTTAAATGTGAAAATATACTAGCCAGTCTGTCGTTACGCGGAAAAGAAGCCGTTTAACTTCTGCACAATCATCTGTTACAGGACTATACGGCGTTAGACACTCTCTTCTCTATATTATTAACTCTTGGTAATATCATACAACAAATATGTATTACCATAGATAATACGTAGTATATATTATCTATGGTATTACCAAAAAAGTTGTACAAAAAACCCTCAAAAATGAAAACACACCACGTATTCACTATTAGAGTTGAACCCAGGGCAGCTTACATTGCAGTCCAGGATCTTACCACTAAAGTCACTTGTAAAGAATAAGATATTTAAATAGTACTTATAGTATTTTTACTAGTGCTTACACTACTATAGACCTACAATTTTCCGATACCTATAATCGTAATATTGGTACCTATATTGATATCGGTATTGGTACAGCCCTATGTAATAGGGCCCAACTTAAACAACTATGAAAAAACACCTACAAGGACTTGCAAGTGATTACAGTTCAGTACGGATTATAGGGTAATTGTCCATGAAATCAGCAACATAATGAAGAATTAATGCTAATTGCATTCTTGAATTTTTAAATTATGGCAGTCCACTTTGTTATTAGAAGTGCTGTCTTCTCTGGTGGCTGTTATCCTTCATTTCATACTTGAAATTATTCATCACGTGACAAAGCCTCCAATAGACCCAGCTTTGACAAAAAGTCAAACTACACTTACACCTTCACAGGGATTAACATGGAAATATTTTGATAATTTTATGCATTTATACTCATATCCTACAGTGCATTCATGTCAGCAAAAATTAATTTGCTGGCAACGCATCTATTGTAATGTACTCAACAAAATGAAGGCTGTAATATATATTGCCTGCAAAAGTAGTTTGTTATTAAATGTACTTGTGCTAATACAAATCACACAGCTGTCCCAATCTTCATACGATTGAAATTATCATCACCATACATACACATGGTAATACCTGGCCTTAAATAAAGGCCAGAGGAAAGCTACAGTAGCACATGAGAATGACAATGAATGGCATTCCATGGACTATACCCATGGATTCACTGACAGACAGGGCTTGAAACAGGAGACTGTTTTCACGAATATTATTCAAAAGATGATAGAAATCTCAGTTAGGGTACATAGTTGCCATTAATTTAAACTATAACTATGACAAATGCAATTGTAGCTATAAGTACCTACTGCCAAGGGCTAAGGCAGGGGGTTCAGATGGTTTGGACTAACCCCACTTTAAGAGGCAGAATTTAAAAAAAAATTAAAAACCATAACAAGTCTTATAGCCATGGAGCTCTCCAGTAGTTACTTACCCACTGGCTCCTCTGTATTACTATTGATTGTCACATCACATTAATGCTGAACCATTGCAAATTTTATCTATTACATAGTGTGATCAATAGCGCACATGATGTACAGTTGAAATGGTATGAGTGAAATGCCAAAGGACTGTGTTGAGACATATTACAAGGCAGCTGCTGCTAAACTTGAGTGGTCTTGTTATACAAGAGCCTAGGTTAGAACAAACTGTGAATTGTTGATGTATATTTAACTGACGAACGGTTTGTTTATTTGTTACATGTTGCAGGCACGTGGTGTCTTGAACATATTGAAGTTCAAACCAAGACCATCAACAGGAGGACTGGTCGAGAATAATGTATGCCTGGAAAGCATTGCCAACTGCTAAGGAACTCAAGTGTGGAGGGCTTCCATATGCTATGAAATTGAAGTTGACTGTCAGTATGCTGTCTGGAAGTTTAGATTAGTTAGTTTTACAATAGATTCATAGTTTCTATAAGCTGCATAAACAGCAGTGTGTAGTTTTAGCTAGTTAGATGCACCTTTCGATGTTTTTGCATAATGGCACATTTTATATATACTTCATTTTCGTTCTAACATGCATGGCCTAGGGGAAGCATCCAGGCCTTCCCCTTATGGCATTCCACTTTAACTCCGAACCCCACATCAGAGAAGTGTACCCATCAGCTGAGCACCTTATCGTGGTTTGATTTTAAAAATTATATTGGGCTTACTTCATTGCTACAAATCCTACCCCAACACTAGAAAAAGCAGCTACTACATACATAAACAACCCATAGCATGAGGGATTTTCAAGAATGCGAATTAATGGCCTGCAGCTCAGCAGACTCCATGAGATCCCAAGATACAGTGGCCCGAGAAGCACCTTCTGATACGTTTACAAAGTGAGTGGAGGTGGTGAAGCTTCAGTATGTCCTGGCAAAAATGTAGGGCTAGGTGAAATTTTGCTTTGGGCGAGATCAAATTTGACGGGCTGGGGGATCTTTTTTTATTTTTTTCGTAACCATTAGGCGACTAAGAATTGGATGGATTTTGTTACAGGCACTTTGTTTGCATACATGCTGATATAAGTTCTGTTGTGTAAATATATTGGTATCTCCCCTATGTTCTCCACATTACCAAAATTAATAGTGCAATTGCCCAGCATTCATGTATGTGGAATGCATTGTAGATCAAATAAGTACATGACTTTGCACAAGTATTATATTAAAAGTTCTCCCATTAAGGAAGTTACATCTGCCAAATATTTAGATGTCACATAATGATTTTTCAAGTCACTCTAGTGTTACTAGCATGCTAAGCACACTCAACTTACCTCCTTTACAGCAAAGAAGAGAGATCTAAACTTATAATGATGTATAAAATTATTCACTTTGATTCACTATTAAGAAAAGGATACTACAAGCAACTGATGACAAAAATTGACTCAAATTTTCCTTTTCCCCTCAGTGATTAAACTTTGTAACCCCCACCCTACATAGTTAATTCTCCTTTACTGGATAGTTTTTGTAATATCTTAAGTGATTATATTAATCATTTATGATTTCTCGACAGTACTTATACAACCAAGTATTAAGAATAATTAGAGTCGAGTATTTAGTATTAAGAATAAATGCAGTAGAGATTACGTTATAAATAATAATGTAATGTTTGAGAAAACTATGAAGTCTGGTGACACAAACTAACTGGGGATAGATTCGCCTGTGAATGAAGGTACAACCATATAATAATTATGTCTGTTCATGCTAATTACTTTAATGTACATGTAATTCTATATATTATCCCATGGTTTAATTTGAGAATTTGCAAACATCTGAGTGGTTGCAGGAGAGCCAGAAGCCACCTTACATGTAAACAACAATATTACAAGTATGTTTTAATGTTTGTTTTTTTTATTTTTAAGTACAGCATATGCGCCCAGAACAACCAGAACAACCAGCTGACACCAGCATTGCAATGTTTTACTTTTATTGTACGTCTTCATTCTTCATCTGGCTTGCTATCTGGAATTTTTCCACCTATAATTACTAAAAATATAGTCTGTTGCCATTGGACCTTATTCGCAACGTTGTCAGACATGTAAAAATGGCCATGATAGTTGTGAGACTCGTAAAATGTGACCGAATTTGACAAAACAAGGCTTACACACACATCTAATTTTCTGACTTTAACCAGCTGTAAATTGACTATTCAGCAAGCTAAAATTTTCTCAAAGTCCTTTCATAGCATAGTACAATGCCAGGTCAATATTTGAAACTAATGGCATACTCCTACATTGTTTTGTCAAATTCAATCACAAATTTGTATGGGAGGAATTTTGAACAATGATATCTCAGCCAAGATAGAAGATATCAAACTCTAACTTGCAGGTATGGTTGTAAGGTAACTGATCGAATAACAGTCTAGCATTAGTTTGAAAACCACCCAAAAATTGCTTCTACGTATTATTTTAATGTATTATATCTATCTATACCTGAGGGTTAGAGCCTGATATCTTCTTTGTTGACTAAGACATGATCGTTAAAAAATTCTTAGGTATGCACTGAGATTTGGGTGCTCCACTAGTGTATTACAGTAAGTTAAGTAAAGCATGAATTGCTAATTCTGACTGTTATTGCAGTGCTTAACAGATTGTAGTGATTATCACTGCATGCATTGGACAGCTCTACTCGAGATGGCAGTATATAAAAGAGTTTGTAACAGTGGCGTACATTGAATGGATGTTGATAATAATGCCAATACAGGTCCTCTATTAGCACCCGAATTTATTAAGATAAAATGTGACACGAGGGAAATCGACTCTAAACTTAATAAAATGAAATCAGTCTATGGTATGATTTCGGAGTGGAATGGGATCTGTGATGTGGACTATTAACACAGTTGAATGAATCACAGTGGTTGGAAGTTTGCTTCATGTACGTACAGTAAGTGTAGTGTAGTGGAATGCAAAACTTCCTGGAGCAGTGAGGAGTGGGTAATCATGAGAGACAATGCTTAAATAAACGTGGTTTGACTGATCACGTTGACAGAATCCTTCAAACTTCTCTCCAAGTGGAGTAGAAAATACTGCCATATATACGGCGTTGTTAGTTTGCCAGTTGTCATAAAGTCAGCACATGGCCTGCAAACATGATGTTACTGATCCACATGGGACTGAGGATACGAGAAGATATAGAACGTGTAATACTTTTTCCCCTTTTCTGTTACACCTGGTGAACTGATCATTTTGTTCAATTTTAGGAAAAGGTCACTGAAGTCTTTATTGCTTGTTATGTTTTACCCATTGTTACCAATTGTTAGGTGATAGATAACAACAGCTAATCTATAACAATGTGTAACTCCTATTGTAGTGTGATAAGTACAGTATGATAGCAGGTCTCCTCATGTTCAAGTTTACATACTTAGGCATCAGATATTAACGTTACCTCTGGTATTTTGTAGTACGTGTGCGCATGTGTGGTGTAATGCAATGTAATGTGTATGTGTAGTGTAAGATTTTGCATTAATTGGATGGCTGCAGGTTCGAGGCTACCTATGTCCAGTAATGTATTATTCTCCTTTCTCCATTTTTTCAAACACACTTTGCGTAACAACTTTAAACAGGCTGTAAGACCAGGTTTACTACAGATTTTCAGCACTAGCACTAGAGCATTAATAAATACATAAAAATGTTATTAAAGTGGTTACAAGTTTATGAGTCCTTCCACTTAGATTATAAGGATGAAACGTCTTTCAGTGAGGCTGCATGGTTGAGGAAATTATCCCTAAAGGATAGGACTGTAAGTTAGCTACACCATTTACATTGAGTTATGTACCGAATTCATCTTTCAGCGATTATGGCAATCGTACATGTTGAGGTGGCGGAGTCTGTCTATGAGCACATGATCTTCAGTATGATTCATTCTCCTACTCATCCTACTTAGGAGGAGCTACATTTTTACCTTCTAACTATATAACCTGACTGCAGCCAATCCAGTAACAACTACCATATAGTGGTTATATGCCAAATGGGATAATTAATTTTATAATATGTTTTTGTGAATAGCTACACATTCCTTATAACTGGCATATTATAGTGCTGTTGTCATTTCCTTCAGGTTGGCAACATCAAACGAGACCTTTCTACAACGTACTCCATTAAATAACATGTGTCAAACAAAAACTCAAATTACTGCACACCATGATAAAACATTACATCACTCCATAATGCAGAACACACTGAAGATAGCACCCCTCTCACTAGTGACGTTTCAGTATCTCACTTCCTAAATGAAGTACAAGTGTCACTAGATGATATTAATAGTACCTACCACCCTAGTAAAGTCTGGTCACACTTCACAGCCACTGCAGCCAATTCATCCAATAAGGTGTTGTATGATCCCTTGGTGTTACGCAGGAATTTCACACAGATCACAAGACAAGGAGGCAGCAATCAGAAGTATTGTACTAAAGTTGAACACATGGTTCCAGCTAATGATATGAAGATAACACTTGAAGTGGTTACTATGTCAAACATTGTAGTTTCGTTACATGTACATATTTTTGTATTTCATATTTAAATTTACAGTTTTATTTATTCTACACATTATATAACAAGCTTGACATGTTATTCGAACACTATCACACCTTACGTAGTTGTATATTCTAGTAAAATGAATATTTAATATACATGAAGGTATAAGTATTATAAAGTATCACTAAAAATTCAGTTGATGAACAGACGTAGACCAGCTTCTTTACAACAAATCTGAATAATTCCCATTCAAGCATTACAAAAGGTAGGCCTATGTGCACAGTTTAAATCATAATAACGTGTCTATGCTCAATGTCTAATAATGCATATTAGGAGAAAAACTATTTCTTCTTGTAGCTTTCATGTACTAGACCCTAATTTATGAATAAGCAATTGCAAATGGTGTGAGCAAAACTGTGCATTAAATAGAAGATACCCAGACCACTAAGAGGAGTATAAGGCCACCATCTACTTACCTTGATTATCATTGCAATTGGTTAAGAGACTGTAGACTGCTTGAATAAAAATGCACTGCACTCACATTGCATAAACATACTTGACATGATCTATCTGAATGTGATACCATAGCTACCGCAGAACGCCAAAAATACAAGAACAAGATACATGTGGAACCTTCTTCCAATTTTAAGGCAATTCTCAGTCATGCATACAAATTTTATGAAAGTCACACAACCATTTTATGGCTGTGAAATCATTGTGAATGAGGTACATAATGTGCAATCAACAAGATGCATTGATGCATATGCAAAGTGTAACTATCTCCTGTACGTGTATGCATAATATTGTAGACTAGCTGTGATCACAATGCTAACTAGTGGCATGCCACACCACTGATTTACTGGCACATCAATGTGGAATGGCCTCTAGTTACAAGAGTCTATAGTGCCATATTGGGATAATTTACATAATGGGCTATGGCACTGTTTATACATGCCCAATAGGTAGCTATAGATTACAAAGTTTGTCCATGTACCTGGTTCAATGTTTAGTACATTTTTACTGTACTTCACCTGGCTTGCTAACTGCAATTATTTTCTGCGGTTGTCAATGGTCTGTATCTATGAGATACATTGTTGAATTTACTATAATGTTCAACCAATTACATACTATGTCATGTAATATGTATGCATATTATAGACTGTAATCACTGTGCTAAAGTAACACTGCTGGCACATACCAATGGCCTCTAGATATAACACAGTTTATTGTGATTTTTCATTAATGGTGTCTGTTTTACAAGTATGTATTTCCAGGTGGCACAGCAAGTCCCAAGCTGCTGCATGTGCAGGACAGCTTCATCCTTCACCTGGATTACTAAAAAAACCATTTTCCATCATCATCATTGTTGCCAATAATACTCACTACCTCTCACAATATACTTGCAATAGTGATAATCCCTTTGTCACAGGGATTATCACAACCAGCCTGTCTGCTCTGCACACTTGAGCATCTAAATGGATCAAAAAATCCTTAACACTAGTAAAAAAAAAAAAAAAAAAAAAATTTACCATGTGGTGAGTTTTGTCTAATTTTCATTGCTAGCTTCAACCAACAACTATACACTTTACACTGTTACATACTTTCACACTATTTCAGTTATTATACAACAAATATACACAATAGTTGTTACAACAATGGAGAACACAACAGTTACAAAAAATATAGACAACAGTAATTTAATGGGTTTTAAAATGATTAAGATACTTTAACAATATTTGAGTAGTTTTGTAGCAGTAGGTATTATAGTAGTTCGAATAGTTTTACAACAATTTGTTACGTGATTGTAAACCGAGTATTTGACTTGTCGTTCACTAGTATATTCAATTCCTCTATCAATAGAATATTTGGATTTATGTGAGTTGACATTCTTATAATCCTGTTGCATGTATTCACTGAGACAGTAGCCTTGTCAGGGTTATCAGTAAACTCTATGTAAACAGTGTTATCCTTATCTAAACTCATGCTTCCCGTAAAATAGAGTAGAATATGCATCAATCCTAGCAAGAGATGAAATGTTATAGTAAAATATACCTTAAATAGTGCTTAATTTATCTCTTAAACCCACTCATAACTTTTGGGGAAGATGTGTTTAGGTAACTTAAAGTTTTTGCTCATGGTTTAATGTAAGGGTAAACCCAAGATACCAATATAATCCTTTGATAGCAAATTATATAGCCATAATTTGAAAATTACAGTGGTTTGTTTAAGGTACACATATTTTTTACATTTCTGATTCAGTTTTGATTTAAGGGTATTTAACAGGGGTTTAGGTTACCTATCTCCTATATTTTAGAGGCTAGAAAGCACTATCACAATGATGAGGCTGTATTTTATGAAGGTGACTACCAAGGATGGATTCTTGAAAATGTTCAGGAATGAATTCTCCCATATTTAACAAATTGAGTGAGTCCAAATAATTCCTCATGGTTATAACAAATGTTGTAAGAACTCAAATGCTAAGGTATGGCCAACATTTTCAGCCATTCCGTGAGCGTACGAACCGTACGCTAAGAGGGAAGGGTGTCACAGAATAATCGCAAGTATGCTACTTTAACAAAAATCAAACTTTGCTTATGTCATTTGAACAGCAATACATGTGTTAATACACTACTCAATGCCTTTTACTGAATGCAATACACATGTTAATACACTACTCAAAGCATCAAAATGATAAGATGCCTAATAGACAAAACAAACACCATACATGAATTTTGCAATACTAAAAGGTATCTAGATCTCAGTTAGTTCTGTTATACAAAACATCTGTGTCAACATTTATACAGTACACTTTGGGCTTGGGGGGGGGGGGGGAAGTGTTTCAAAAAGTACTCTTTGAACACTTGCAAAAGGGCTGAAAATTGTGGAACATCCCTAACATTCCTTCACTCAAAAAATCACTGAAAGTATTTGGTTTTCCTTCAAAATAATTTGCCTAAACTCAATAACTTCAATCCATTTATTTGTGTATTTACATAATATACAAACCATTTAGTTGTTTATTGTATTCACCTTTTTCATCACAGCTATCCCCGATTGTATGTAATATTGTTTGTTTAATGGAAACTTCAACAGATGGAGTCAATGTTTTTAATGATTCCTTTACCTTTTCTGATGACACTGGCTCACCAATAAACAAAAGTTCAAATTGGGGTTGGAACACATTACACTCTTCATCTTGAAGGAGTCAAAACCTTCCATTATGGCATCTAAATAAGTTCATCTTTTAACTAATCCATCGTATATCAGCATGATTTTGCAGAGTTCTTTGTAGCATTTACTAAAACATGGAATTATAAATAGTGTTACTAATGCTAGACTAATAGACTTACTCTAAAAGGGATCTCTTCCTCCATTTTCTATCAGGTAATCTTCAATCTCTTGAGAATCAATGAGTTTATTTAATTCCTTATTAGAACTACTTATCTATACAAATATAATAATATCAGTGAAGGAACAAAGGAATGTTTGTACATGGATACCTAATAACACCACAATGGTCTGTTTTGTGCTAATTCTTACCAAAAAAGGCCAGTACACATTGGCAAATAATTTTATGCTGTGTTTATACCAGGTAGATTTATTTTTCTTTCAAATATAGGATGATTACTAGCTTAATTAAGGCTTGATTAGCACATGGAAGATCCACTGAAGTGTAACACACATGTAGTGCAAGTTACATGCAGATCTTGTACATTTTTTGATACTTTTTAGGAAGCATCATCCATTCTGTATTTAGATCTCCACACATGTAATAGTACATTACACGAGACAAAGGAAAGCCCATGTTGCTCATTATTATACTGTGGCCAATCATAGTTCCAATAGTTTTGAGAATTCCTGAGGATAAGGACACTGTACACACTGGTCTTACACGAGAACCATCGCCCTCAAAGAAATCCATGTGTCCACTTGACAACTTATGGTACACGCGAGATAAAAATTCTCTTCCAATGCCTCCAACATCAATGCCTGGAGCAGCCAACATTTGTATGATGATTCCTTTCCTATTATTAAACCTGGGGCTTTTATAAAACAGCAATGTCATAGATACATTATCTAGGATTGTGTTGTTCACGTAAATTTTAGTCAAATACCCTGTGTGATCAAACTACATCATTGTTTTCATCATCTCAAATACAGCATGTAAGGTTCCATGATGGTCAATTAAACAATTAAAGCTTGTAGCAAAATGGATGCTACATAGATGGATGCTCATAGATGGATGCCACAAACTCTGGGTTAAATTCTGAGGCTACAGCTACAGCTTTAATCGAGGTCACTTGTGATCAAATCTGCAGAATTATTGATGCATTAAAATAAACAGTTAATTTAACACAATGCAAATGGATAGTTCTGTAACTAATGGACTTTCTGTGGTGTAGCCAGGAAAAATATTTACCGAGGCAAAGTTTGTACATTGGCATAATTGAGAGTCAGCTTCTGACTCATCTGATTCACGAACTCTTTGAAGTTTCAGGTATGTTCAACAGCCAAGTTTGGGTGGTACAGCATTTGTAGGTTGATTCTCTGGTTGGATGAAAAAAACTATTTCAGAGCATTTTTACTACAAGTCAAAATTACTGAATGCTCCAGCTTATAGTATGTTCACGTTGAGCTGAACCCTCAAAAACATTTAATAACTCATGGATGCATTTACACACGATCTTGAAATTTGGCTCATTTGTAGTACTGCTTGATCCGCTAAAACTGTTTCAAAATCTGTTCAAATATTTGACATAATATTTAGTCATTCAAAATTCAAAATTTTCACAATACATTTCCTATGGGGAAGCCATATAAGTACAATGTCTATTACAGCCCTTTCCCGAACTTGTAATGGAGCCAAACCGTACGTGTCTGTTGTTAACACCTTCATCTGGTTGGCTGAAATGTTCACTCTGTTGAGAAAAAACCCTATTTTAATATTTAGCTATTTTTCAGGATTCAGCTCAACGTGAACATACTATAGTTGATGTTATAGTATACCATGCTTCAATTATTAGACTAAGTCAACACAAAAATGTAACTAACTCCAGAGATATTTTGAGTGGTCCTGCGATCCATGGACTACAAAGGAGGTCATAATCATGCACACTATACTTTTATTGATATTGAAGTCAGATTATCTTTTTCATGTGATACTCAATTACACATCTAGCTAAGGATTATGGTGGCATGCTTCAAGAAAATTTTTGAAATATATATTGTGGTGACTGCTCTATCTCAACCCTTTTTGATACAAATTCAAGCAGCTGAAAATTGGGTCCAGGCTTTGCCAGGCTTTGTCACCATGGACTTAAGCCCTTCTTAGTACTACATCCATATACATTATATTATCTACTGAATGCTGTTGCTGTAATGTTTGAGTAGAAAATTCAGGGTGCCACTGAAAACTCAGGCCTTATTAGCCTGAATTGAATATTTTCTAATGAGGCAGCTGTCTCAATGGTAGCTAAGTCACTGACTTCATGTAGCACTTGGAAGTTTGATTATTAACTTCTGATACATTATGCACTCATATGCATACTTAAAGTAGGTATGCCATACCTGTAGATATTCTTGTTGTAAAGGTGGAATTCTCACCACTTTCTGTAGCTACATTCTGGACAACTTTTAGTGTGGTGCTTGTATGGCTTATCATATGGAGGTATATATTTCTTTGGGTATAATTATAACTTCGGCTATATGACTATTAGTAATTCGTCCAAAAAGTGGGGATGGGTCAAAACATGGTTTAGAAAATAGTGTAGTGGCCATGCCCCACCACAAGTCCCAATTGATATTATCCATTACTCATAAAGGAAGTGCCCACACAGAGAAAGTTATATACACTAGGAAGGGTATTTGCAGTGCACAATGGGATGCTGCTTTTATAAAACATCCAAATGCTTTGATGTGGCTCTTTGGTTTATAGGAACAAGAGATCTAAGGCTAACCACCAACCAACACATCACGACCATTTACTATATACACAGAACAGGCCTACATGAGTCCACCAGTCCTGTATATACAACTTGGGACCAACCAAAAGTATCCTGATTATCAAGGTGTCCTTAATTTCAAAATCAGGTTACATGCTAAGAGTATTTTGTGACCATTACCAAGTGTCCAGATTATGCAGGTGTATTGATTAGCAGGTTCCACTACAACACACAATATAAGAGATCCATCAATTTTAAAATTCCTTACATATTGCAAATTAAGTTGTTTACTACAACTACCCATTGCATGGGAAGTGGTTTGTCACATTCCAAATAGCTTACAAGAAAGAGGTGGGATCTAGCAAACTTAACCGCTTTGTGGTGGTCATTGATTACAAGTACAGCAACTGGTGGTATTTGACTGTCAACAGCCTCTGGCTTTCAACCATGCATGAACATGCACTAATGGATACTGGCATGGGCAGATAGCTAAATAAAAATTTAACATCTGCTGTTTACTGATAATAAAGGGCTATGATAGTCAATTGATTTGATCTGAGCTTTTAAGTTTTGAATACGAAATAATATAAAATTTATATTTAGCTATCTGCTCATGTCAGTATCCATTAGAGCATATGCATGCATGGTTGAAAGCTAGAGACTGTTAACAATCAATATCACTAGTTCGTATACACACAAACAAGGACCACCACAAAGTTAACATATACAACACAGAACATACCATAATTCAACATGCTTTGGTAGTTGAGTCAAAGGAAACAACTCGTCACAGTTACGCAATATTCTGATGGCTCAATGTTGCTCTACATATATGGAAAACAGCATAAGCTTATACGTAATAGTCAGGTTCACTATGTCAAAAAATACACTTTCGCTCAGTTTATGGAGATTTGAAAGCTTAGAGCATGAGGAATCTCAAAATCAATGTTTACATTTGCACAGATTCCTGCAAGGTCAGCATTTTTTAATTTCAAAGTGACAGCTAATAAAATAAGAAAATTCCAATATTTTAACATAAAAGTTTAATAAGTGAACTCAACAAATTCTCTGGTGACATTTTTACACCTCTTTTCATTAGAGGTGAGATATTTAATCATGAACAATTAGAAAGTTTTTACAAAGGGAATAGAAGAACGTCTATTAGCTATACTGCAATAATTCAGGAATAATTTATCATGAAAAGAATTAATGAATATTCTGGATTATTTGGAGTATAACTGGTGCAAAGTATAACTAGTGTAAAGTATAATAATGGCTTCTACTAAAACAGTTCAAACCTTAAAAAAGCCAAAAATTTAGATACTCTAATAGAGCAGTCGCTTAAAGGCAGTCAACTTTTGAGTCCATTTTTTTGGTAATATGCTTACATATGTTTAGCATAATTAGCACTAGACGAATTTTGAAAGAATTTTCATTTTAAAAGTAAATGGAATTAGCTCTCTCCTAAAAGGGAAGTTTCTTTTTTACATAAACAATGAATTCACCATGATCACCAAGAGCAATTTATGCACCATATAGACATGCACCAACAAGTTAAAATTGATACATGATCTTGAAAATTAGTATCCACTGTTACCTAACTGTTATCCAATGTAAATTTCTTTTTCAGTGACAGAATGATTACCATCTTTAAATAATCCAAATATTGCCATTGTCGATGGAGTGATTCTTATCCAGAAGATGAAAAAGATCTAGCCAAGATGTTTTTAATGGCAGGCTTACAAGTAACTGCTCCATGCTAAAATGCTGGTGCTATTGCAATGATTTACCTTGCACAAAACTGTGTTTGTGTGGTACAGATGCACAAGTGACGGAGATTTATACATACAAGTAGAAGGAAAAATGAATATTTTTGAAGTTGGATTACGATCAAAAAAGTGAAGAAACAAAGGAATTGCTAAAAAGTAGTGAAAGAAGAGAGGTTGCCTTAACATCTACAGATATACTAGTGGACCTATACTTCATTCAGTCTATAACCACGACTGAATTAGGGATTATTTGTCCATTGCAGAATATAGGCAACCTCTCTTTTTCACTACTGTATAGACTGAAATATAGGGATTAAATGTGGGACTAACATAATTATGACTGGTGAACCCACGCATATACTGCATCAAAGGAAGAAGGGCACTTGGAAAACCTTACACCTGGACACATGCCCCAAGCCCCCAACTATCAATTTTGTAACAAGGCATTACGATTCATTTTCTGCTATGCTTTTCACATTACACAGCGTTGCAAACAAAAAACAGCGTGCGAAGTGTCTCTACTATCAATCATATTGCTATGGAAAATACTGGCGATAAGCTAACACAGCCACAGTTGAGCCATATAGTAGTGTAAATTGACACCTTGCATTGTCAGTGAAGAGAACTGGAACACAAAGGAGGACAAAGGCAAGCCCATGATGTCTGTATTGTATGTACTGTGGTTGGAAAATTCAAGCCCATATGTCAAATTATGCTTGGCTGTCAGTCAGTCAGTCAGCGTAAAATTCTGTTGAATAGAAAAACTTTAATAAAATGCTATAGAAATTTTGTTGGAAGAGTTTGGGGTTAGTCTAAAGACATTTTTGAGCTTGGCTGTGCCTAGCCAATGTTGCAAAGCTGTCATGAAGGAAAATTGAGACTGGTTTTAGGGTGATATTTTGACCTGGAAAAGCTCAATTCTGCATGATCCCTAATATATAATACTATCATACTGTGTATAATACATCAAAAATGACAACAGTGACAGTGTTGATCATGATGATTGTTAGGTTCATATCTTTGAATTAATTGTAATAGATATAAATATATGTACATGTACATACGTACGTAACCATGATGTCTTTATACATAGCTGTACCCTACATCTCAGTGTAAAATAATTCATTTATTCACTTTGTTTCATGCAATAACTATTTGCCAAATGAATTGCTTTTAAGTTTCTTAGCATTTTAGAGGCTATTAATGGTTCTATATGGGTGTGAGAATATAGAAATAGTGTTTTTTGCAATTCTCTGTCAATAAGAGGCTGATATATGGAGAAATTTTCACCATATGGACTGCTATTTTCAAACTGCTGATTGACTAACATATAGGTATCTGTATAAATGTAAGCATTGATCTCCATGCTCTAAGCTTTCTAATAATAATTATGTAGGCCCATAAATTTTTAGCAAAGTTATTTGACATAGTATACTGTGTCAATACATGCCACCAACTGGTACGTGCAAAAGTGCTTTTGGATCTAGTCAGGGTGAAGTCATAGTTGCCAATTGATAATTAACAAAGTTTCTTTTAAGAGAGAATATTTTATGCAAATTACAATTATTCTTTCAAACCTAGTATTAGCTAATCTCCTGAAATTTATGTCTAACATAAGCACACTAGCTAGGAGTTTCATAAAAGTGACTACTACATTAGCAATATGGACTCAAAGTT
The DNA here is from genome assembly GCF_963678975.1 of Dysidea avara. Lineage (NCBI taxonomy): Eukaryota > Metazoa > Porifera > Demospongiae > Dictyoceratida > Dysideidae > Dysidea > Dysidea avara. The sequence goes on from NC_089281.1 coordinate 9,718,508, forward strand.
GACTGCTTTATTAGAGTATGTGACTGCTCTATTAGAGTAACTCAATTTTTCTGCTGTTTTTAGGCTTGAACTGTTTCAGTGAAAGCCAAACTTATACTTTGCTCCAGTTATACATAGATCTCATTAAATTAATCTGGAATATTCCACAATTCTTTTCGCTTAGAACTATTCTTGAGTTATTGCAGCATAATGGATACTCTTCTATTCCGTTTATAAAAACTTCTAATTATTCTTGATTAACTATCACCTCTAATAAATAGAGATGTAAAAATGTCACCAGAGAATTTGTTGAGTTTATTGATGAACTTTTATGTAAAATTTAAATTGATATATCGTAAATTTCTTATGATATATCGGGAATTTCTTACTTTATTGGCTGCCATTTTGAAATTTAAAAATGCTGACCTTGCAGGAATCTGTGCAAATGTAAACATTAATTTTCAGATTTCTCATGCTCTAAGCTTTCCAAAAATGTATAGGTTAGCTAATCTCCATAAACTTTGAACAAAAGTACATAGTGAACCTGACTATAATGTCTTCTTGAGCTAACTGAAAATTTAATGTTAATTAATGCAATACTCAGCCATTGCCAAGGTAAATATTACAGGATTGTTGTAGTAACATAAAATGATTCGCATAAATTATTTGTCCTTTAAAGATACTTGTGACAGTCTTCACACACATTTAGCTAGCATGAGTTTTATGTAGCAAAACATTGTGTAATCAATTATGTGACAAGAGTATGGTTAGCTAACTATTTGTACACAAATTATAAACACCTGCTGCTGATTATCCGTTGAATTTGTAATAGCGAAGTTAATGTTTGACTTTAAAGAGGTAATGTTTGAATGTAAAGGTCTTACATATAGACGTGATGTCATGAGTATATCTTAAGTATCTAGTTGTGAAGCCACCCCTGGGCGGCTCAAACAGCACCAACTCATGTGCCACTTTAGTCTTAGTGTGTACCCGCCTGTATTTTCAAGAATCGGAAATGTTTCCTTAGTCTATGTAAAATTTCGTCTCCTTCAATGTCAGAATTTCTTTTGAAATTAAGCCTACATCACCCATCATCATCAACTCGTAACTTGGTATTTTTGCTGCATCCATCTTTCGCAGGACCACAGTATCTTTCATCCACACAAAGGTTTTAGCAATCATTTTAAGCAGAAACTTCTTCTGTACCACGGCGACTGTTAGTCGTCAGCGTTATAAGTAGTTGTCAGGGTTATACGTAGACGTCAGGGTTATAAGTAGCCGCCACACTAGGAACGTACCTCCCTCCGAGGTGCCAGTACGAGATCCTGCAGTACGACTGAGAGATGCACTGCTAAATAACCTACTTTGCTGAAGATAAGCGTTACCTTCTTTGATGATGGTAAGCGTTACCTGCTAAATAACCTTCTTTGCTGATGGTATATGGCCTCTGCTGCCCATATACCATCAGTTGCGCAGGAGCTGATCGCAACCCTGCTACTGAGGCATGCGGAAAATTGTGACCAGTAGTTGCACTAGCCGGAGGGATGCTGGGGTCACTGCGTAACGAGACACTGGGGATGCCTCCGGCATTGGCCAAACACGGTAAACAGTAGAAGCCGAGGTAGAAGCACCAGCTTTATCTTAGAACGAGTGATTACCATCTATGTTGCCATCTTCAGCGTCACAACTTGGTCGCCTACATGGCCACTAGCTTCCAATGCATATAAAGCTTTATGAATTAGGTCGTATGCTGTCTCTCTGGAATTCATGATATAGCTTAGAACTATTAATGATGAACTCTTTCCCAATTGTAAAAGACTCCGAAAGAGAAATTACAACAAACAAATGCAGTTTGCAGCAATATGATTGACTGTTCATGGCATTCATGACAACATTATGTCAGCTTCTAGTCGCGTGATACATAATGCAGATATAAATGAAGGGGTCGCACGTGAGTCAGAAGGCTCCAAGTTGAAATGTGCGATTAGAGCGTACTCTGTAATCTCTATATTGTCTGTATTTTTGCTCTTAATAGATTGAGTGCTTGCTGGTGAGCCTAGTTTACAATGAGAACAACGAAAGGGTGGGACATCAGTCACTACTCTAGACACATTTGATCATTTAAAGAATTTCATAATGATATGTGAAATTTGTGTCTGTAAACGTTCAGAGCAACGTGTCGCTAGTTGTATTTTACTGTACACATAGGCTTAACCATGTGGCATGTATTGGCTTAACTGTGGGTGTTGATGTCATTTTATTGTTCTACTAGTGGTACCGCGCGTGATACTAAGACAATTGTTGTCCTATTGTGTGAATACATTTGAGCGTGATATGAGGATCAATTTACCAATAGTTGGTGCATTACCACAATGAGCTATGTTCCAATTCAATTTGCATTTGTCACATTGATTTTGTATATTTATGTTGTCAATTTGAGTAACTGAATTGTAGTTCCATTTCTACATCCTATCTTCGTATTGTAATGTTTACTTATCGCATGACCAAGCATGTATGCAGTACAGTATTGAGTTTGGGTATTCAAGTTTATCAGCTGTACTGAGCAAGGTCACACAACCTTGTAGATTTGGATAGAGAAGTTCTTTTGTTGGTTTCTGAATGAAGGTACATTACCAAGATGAATCCGTCATATGATGAGTGTTTACTCTAGAGAGGTTGAGAGTGAAATTGACTGTTGGTAGAGGGGTTGTGTGTGTTCCATTAGGGTATAGATATCGGGATGTATGTTCTATTAGGGTAGTTCAACGGAGCTTCTAGAAGTTTCAGCTGTCCCTGTGGAGTTACCAAGGAGTGAAAACGTAACTTATGTCTCCCTACACATTGAAAACTGCAACAGTCACTTCATGATGTTGTTCACAATTCGTATCCTGGTAAGATAGATGTATGTTTTATTAGAGTAGTTGAACGTAATCTTCCGTTCTTCATCTCAATCTTCCTTGTTTAGTCTGTTAGGTAGCCTGATTGGAGTGTTCATAGTTAGTTAAATTGCCACACCACTACGACTGTTTCCATCTCCCTTACAGTGGTGTTGCTGGAAATCCTCCATTTTAGGTCTGTTTGTAGTCCCTGATCTGCTTATATTCATGTTGCAGTGGACAGCACAGAAGGGTGCAGAGTGTGTATTCCTGGCGAGTCTTCCCTCTGGACTGTCAAGTAGCCCAAATATAGCTCGTAGACTTGCCACACCCAATACGAAGCTTTCCTTTTATACTGGTGGGTGTGTTAAATTTTTTTTTTAGTTGTCGGATGATAGCGTACACACCAGATCACATAATCAAATTCGCTGATGTGATTGGTTAAATCATGAAAAAGTGATTGATCCTATATCATTGTAAGCTTTTAGACAAATACGTCATCTGATTTTCTATTGGCAATGCGTGTATACCGGAACGCCGTAAACGTGTATCGTAAACTTATAATGGCCATTGACCGTGATAAGTATCTCGCAACCAAGGTTAGCACGTAAGGAAACGAAAACCACCTTATGACACATTGTTTTGGACGGGTAGTTGGTCTAGCAAGTTTGAAGCTGATTGGGGGGAAAACCAGAGTTTTTGTTTAAAAATTTTTTGGCCTCGATTTTCTGTTTCTTGTTCTGTCTTCCACAGGGGGAGAGAAACGTCTGGTGTAAGCTGGGATGGTGAAGACTGGTAATACGATAAAGGTCTCCAGAAAGTTTTGGATACATTCGTGTCTTCCTCGGGTAGCTAAGGTAGTTTAAGGGATATTTCCGCAGCTCAACGAATCGCCACCAATCACGGATCAAAAGATTCACCTCAAATTTTAGATTTGAATGGTTCCAATCCGATTGGAATCCGACCAAGAACGACGGGACAGTGTCGGAAAAGAGTTATAGAATTATTATATAGATTATTCACTGGTTATCACACTAGGCTCATGCAAGAAAGTTACTGAAACATTGTGTAGCGACTGCCATTAAGTAAGAACTTTTCAGCTAATAAAACTGTTGAATCAGTCAATAGTGCAGTACATAGACGGCTTGGTTACTCTTTGGTTTCAATTTATTGTTGTGTCAAAAATAAAAGGTCATATTAGAAATGCATGCACCTACTCCTATGTGGGCAAGGAGGGATAATACAAGGGATATAACCCAACCGTAAGTCTAATTCCTGTACAGTGACGTAAAATTGTAGGTCTACTCCCTTCCTTTCTCCATTCAGTATCTCAATCCTTTGTTAAATTCCACAAAGCATAAATCTTTATCTAATTCCCTAGTCATTCCCCTTTTTCCTACATGCAGAAAAGCTTTGATAGATACATTATTCCCATATTAGATTGTTCTGAAACATCTCGTTCTGGTTTCACAATGGTTTAAACTCTGTATAACATTAGGATTACTGTCTATGAAGCATTGACAAGCCTCAAGAATTGAAACTTTATTGGCAGTTTCAGCCTGTCGCTATTAGTTAGGAACATAGGAGTCTGAGTCTACATGTTGGTTTACTCCCTGTGTTTCCTATGCACGGGATGTACAGGTTCAGAATATTCAAGTAGGCTTGGCTTGTACATTGGCAAGTGCATGTACAGCGTAATGTTTTTGTCATTCTTATTGAATAATACTATTATGATAGAGTAACTGATCGTTATTTTTCAATATGAGCAATCTAGGCTTTTATAAATGAAATTGATTATTACGAGTTGTTATTGATGTACTAATTTTGAAGTTCTTGTACATTCGTAAGAAACCACCAGAAGATCTAACCAACACGTAACTTCACTACAAGGATGCGGTTATGAAATTGTTTATCAAGCAGTTAGTATCTAACTGAAACAATCACATACCCACAACATGGATCAAGAGTGTGGCTATTTAAGTTTCTCTCAATAAGGTCTGTTATATCATTGACTGAATTTAGGGGAGTGCTTTGGAGGCTGAAGAACCACCTCCAAAATTTACCATGTGCTAGCTAGAAACATAGTAGAAGATGCAGTATACAGGTGCAGATGTATTTAGATCATGAAAACATGGAAAGAGTAAAAGAGCTAATCTCTTCAAGAAATCAAACTGAAATACTCTAATAGAATAGTCAACTACTCTAATAGAACATTCATCATTAAGAACAAAGACCAACTCCCATGCACTTTGAACTTATACTGCAGCATTTATATTGTGCGCTTTATATGCTAGTTGCCACTGCTACAAAATAATGATGTTACTTAGTTAAAGTGGCTTACGATTGCTTATTTGCTAAGGTTCTGTCAATATTATTGCCAAATTTAATCACAGAAAGTCTAATTTGCAAAACAATTCCTGTAATGGCATTCTGCAATCCTCTTAGATAAATGCCCCTAACTAAGCACTTCACATGGGAAATCCTTTATCTGCTCCTGCTTGAGGTACTCCATTCTTTATGTCAATCAAACAAGAAAGGTAATCATCAGCTACTACTCTGAAAAACAGTTTATAAGAAATTTGGTAGCCATAGATAGATTTCCACTAAAACCAAGTTTAACGATTATTACTTCTACATTGTGGGACAGTCAAATGCTCTACTATAGTACGCATATGTATATGGAATATATTACATCATATCTCCATACCACTAATTATTAGTATTAATTATTGTAATAGGTAAAGCCTGATCTTGAAAAAAAAGAAACTTATTATTACAGAGCAAAAACCATAAATACAATTGTACAACATATAAACTAAATGATGAATTTCATAAAAAAATGTTTCCCATAGCAACCTGAATTTCACATTATTTGGGGGCAAATGTCTATAGTAGCAACTCCAAATTTTAAAAGGATAGCATGTAGATATAACATTTTTAAAGTTTGTTGTTATTCCATACATTGTCTATGTGATGGAGCAATCACATAAAAGTGTGGGAAAGCAACAAATTCAATTAATATTTGTCATTAGCTATTTGTAGATGTGAATCTCGCAATTAACCTCTCCAAACTATAGAGTATATAGATCATGATGACATTTTGAAACTTGTTCATACATTATCCGTGTGATTGCCCAAAAGGGGCAACTGTTACCCCCTCCTATTGGAAAACTGCTAACTTTAAAATGTCATATCTCGATCATGACCTATACCAGTATATATCCTTTTAAACACCGGAGACTTTACTTTCGACATTCATACCTATAATGTAAAATAATGTAAAATTGAGGTTGCTAGGGGTAATGGTTTAAAGTTCCGTATGAAATTCATCCATCAATACAACAAAGTAGCTATACCTGGTCAGCTACAGACACGTAATGTTTGAAATTTATTTATTATTATTGGGCATACTGTGTTTACAGATTATTACCCCTGGGGGCGAGGGGGATTACAAAGGGAAACATATGTATACAATTAGCTACAATGGAACCTCGATTATCCAAACTAATTTAGTGAGAGGGGTGTTCAGATAATCGAATGGACGTAAGATCGAATATCCATACATATATATGAATATTCGACTACATTTATATAGATAATCGATTATTCGACTTTGCTCAACTACTGTAATAAAGTATACAGTTTTTAACAAAATACCCTAATTGAGCAGTCGATCTGGTGTTTGGATAATCGAGAGTTCGGATAATCGGTGTTCGGATAATAGAGGATCTAATGTAATTACAAATGATTAGTTAGAAATGTTATATTTCCTAGAATAACTAGAATTCATTTAATGAGGGAAACAAGATACATAGGTACTCTTAATGATGGTTATCAATCAAATTCTTTCTGTAGTCCCACGTGGAATTCTCCTGGCGCTTATCGATTAATAATAAGCTCGTGCCTAACTGCAAGAGGCTATAGGCATTTGTAATTATCAATTGATAAACACCACGCGATGAGTGGGTCTTGCCACATTCGCTGGCTTACAGTGGATATCTTGAGTTACAAGAGACTCAGACCTACGTGTTATATTATATTGTGTTTACTTCAGCAATGGACGAGTTGAATGACACTGTAGCTACTTACTTGAAAATTTTACATACATGTGAATATTTTAATTAGTATTTTTTGGGCGTTTAGGGACTATACAGAAGAGAGATCTATCAGCTTTCTTCGTCACGCTTTGTCATTGCTCGAAGAAATTTCTGAAGATAACTCTGCTTGGGAGTTTTTTTCAACTCCTTCACCATGCGTCTAGCAACCAATGAGACGCAGAAGACTGAAATTTATCAGTTCGAAGAAGAATGACAAAGTATGGATTAAGTGTTAAATCAACATATTCTAGTATATCAGAATAAGAGCTTGACCAACTATTCGAATATACAATATAAATTGTACTATCCTGCATCATGGTATAGAAACCTGGATGGAATATTACGAAGTAATGGCATAAAAGTACAACAGCAAAGACTCAAAAGTTGTATGCAACGTGTTGATCCAAATGGAGTTGCAGTTAGGCGGTTTGATATGATCGATCGGAAGAAGTATCATGTTCAAAGCCCACTCTCTTTGTGGCATGTGGACGGTAACCACAAACCTATCAAGTAAGAATGTTGTATTTAACCACCCAGATATGTATGATTGAATAGTAGTACCACATATACTGATCAAGTGTTATGTGTAGCACAACGGGAGTTAGTCTTATCCCAGATCCATTTGTGACCACAGAAATCAGAGATAATCAAGGCTAGTTTTATGTAACAGATCATGTCAGGAGCCAGGGGAGTGGTGATAAGGGGGTTCTGAAAAACCGGTCTCTTGGAAAAAATACCCACAATTTTGTCCAAATTTCAGTAGCAAAAATCTATTAATTATAGTTTACTAAACACCTATATCAAGCGCTTCGAGTAGCAAATTCAGTACTTGAAAGTATGATCGAGTAGAACTGTCAACCAATCTAATAGAGCAATCACACTAATAGAATAGTTAAATGCACATTTTATTTAAAAGCTGCGTAGAACTACTTAATTTAGTTATAAAAGATAGCGAGACTATTTAACTAGAGCTATAAATATATGATAAAATTGGGACTTAACCCCATAAATAACATCCACTTGCCTTTGGCATACAAAAGTAAATATTGCACACTTCTCATTTTTAAAACCATACATAGGTGGAGAATGGTGGTGCATGCTGGAATCGATGGATACTCAAGGCTGATTGTGTACTTAAATGTTTCTGATAATAATCAAGCATTTACTGCTTTAGAACTTTTTCATCTGCTGTCTAAAATTATGGTTTTCCATCATGAGTCCGATGTGTTAGGTGGATAAAATGTCCAAGTTACTCAATACATATTACAACACCATCTTCTTGGCCTTGGGAGAGGATCAGTATTAGTAGGACGTGGTGTTCTATAATTTGAGTAGAGAGATTATGGCGTGATGTATACCAAAATGTGATGCTTGCACTATGTGTATATTCCAAGGATTAATCAGCATCTACATGAATGGAAAAGTGGTTGGAATAATCATCGTTTAAAGATAGAGAATGATAATTCTCCATTGCAGCTACACACTTTGGGTCTGCAGAAAATATTAGGAAGTTCACGAATAGCTCAAGAAGTGGCTTCTGATGAATCAGGTACAGTGTCAAAGAGGTCACGGGAAAGCTTTATAACCTCATAAGACCATGCACCTAAGTAATAAAGCTACTTTTTGGTCACATCATTATGAGTGTGTCTATTGATTTAGTTTACTACATATAATTTTCCACTAAAATAGATTTGCGTATATAAATGGTATAAACCTCAGTAAATCTTGGTATAAACTTCAGACAAGCGCTTGGTATAAATCTCAGTGAAATCTCTAATTAGGCATGTACAAATTGTGGCATGATTACTAATATCTGTCTGAAATTACCATCAAAAATTGTGTGCATGTGTGTGTTGTGTGTATGTATGTCATGTAGTTTGCTTAATACTCAACTAAATTAGGTATATCTTACACCAAATAATTATTATTCAACTATTTTTACACAGGATGAAGAGGAATATGGGAAAGTCATGTGCTTGCCCACTATCTGATGAAGCCTACTATCTGTTACTAACCTCGATAAATCCACTTGCTGAGTCTGAGGTGTATGCTGAGGATTTGTATGTCAGAGTTCTACAATTCTTTACAATGTACCAAATTGTGTAGTTATAGGTATTATGTGTACTGCATGGTTGTTCTGAAATCATTAAGTTAAAAACACTATTGATATTATGCCATGCCAAGCATGATACTTTTAAGTGCTAATATCTAATTATAAAGTCAACCAACTCTCCTCTGCAAGTGATGTTTGTAATATACATTTGTACATGCTGGAGTAGCTATTAAGTAATTTGTATAATATTATATTGTAGCAAAGAAATCTGTAGCTCTCTGTTGTAGGAGATAAGAAATGCAGTTTATTGAAATCACCTTATGTAACCTGTACCAAGTTTAAAGCTTAGCATTCTACAAAGTTAAGTATACTAAAATAGTGTAATTAGCCATATAGTAATAGAAAATTTTTCAAATAAAGCATGGACACATACACCAGTTTACTCTACATAAAATGCATAATATAGCTATGGCAGCTATGGCAGGTAGCAATACCCTCACAAGATATATATATACAGCATTTAATTTTCAGCAATGTTTTGCCATTAAAAATATGACTGAAAGCTATGTATAGCTATGGAAGGTACCAGTGCTAATATAAAAATACCTTCACAAGATATATATATATAGCATTTTTCAGTCATGTTTTGCCAATTAAAAATATCTTATAGGCATGCAGTGTAGATATACATTGTTGTGCTTGATTAAAATCTTGGTACTGAAATTACTTTGAAAAAAGTGGTCAGCTTTTGGAAATTAAAAATCCATTATCGATTCTACAAATGGCTGAACATTGTTGTACGATTCTTGGAGCTCCAACGGTGCCTTTGTTCTGGATGACTAATCAATCACACAACCCTGTTTGTGGACACAAGTTTCATTTTCAAAGTTAGCGTGTTAGAATATTCAAAAGAATCTTGAACTAGGATTGTGGTCAACGTTGTCAATTGCTGCTGTAATAGAAACTCCTTCATGTAAATTCATAGTACATGCACATAGAGCACACCACATTTTCAGAATGATATTGCCCACATTCACTAATATTGCTATTTCCCATTAAACGGTCATATGAAGTGGTCAATACCAGTTCAAATAGTGACCTTGTTAGAGCACACTCCTGTGTTCTTGCATGCATAAACAATCCCACTTCAATTGGAAGTGGAGTCTGAATACTTGTACTCTTTGCAAACAGAATTGTTATTATTATTGCATGTGAAAACTGTTAGAATTAATGTTGTGAATCATAAGTGCTAGTGTCAGTAAATAGACTTGATTTGGCAGTCGTGATCATAATGTGTCAGTAAACTTTGCTTGCATTTCAAGACATTTCTTTGTACAATCTTTGCTGCTATTGCCAGACATATAGCATCATTGTCAGTCTAACTAACATGCTTTAAGCAGAGCTGGACCCAGATCATCATAAAAAGTAAGAAACACATTTCGTCTTTCCTTATTGACTTCATGCTCTGGAAATTGAGCTAATATGCTATTTTTTGAGGTCATCACTGTGAGTATAACTATTTAGTTGAACACCAGTTGCAGACAACTAGGGTCAAAACAGGGGCCACATTAGCTCTCACTCTTATATCATCAATGTATGCTAAAAAAATTCTACCAAGGTAATGCAAAGATTAAAATTATCACTTTGATCACAATTATCTTTAACATCTAATGCAGCTTCCTTATTGTAAAGTAATGCAAAACATTTAGGATGATATTTAACTTCCAATGCAATCATGTCTTCAGCACTCAACTTAGCTAATAAAAGACATTCATCTTGAAGATCGTGTGCATATTTTTGCACACATGAGTTCAGGTTGTAGCTTCATGGAGTGATACAGATCTACTTTTTAAGCAAAAAAGCATATGCCTTTGCTATCAGTATGCTTTGGTTCATGTACTTTCTGCAAGGAACAATCTTAAGCTCAGCTTCATCAGCTATTGAGGATTTTTTTGCTTTCTTTAGCTTTGTTGCACTGAAATTATTGTAGCATGATTTGTGCCACATAACCTGATTATAAATTATTGCTGCTTGACTGCTTCCATGCCATTTCCTTATCCGAACGGTCTAAACCAACAAGCATTGTTAAAAAATAGTTATGGCTATCTATGACTGCAGTAAAACAAGCATAGCTTACACAACACTGTGACAAAGTTGTAGCTGTTTATAAAAGTTCTTTCATGCTTTGGCTTTTCAATAGATTTATGGTTGTCATAACAAATGAACATCAATATATGTCATCAAAATACTTGATTGCCACATATTCATGCTGCTATACTGTGAAATAGGTTACAGAATGATGAGTAGTGTGATTATTTGAAAATTAATCCTGAAAGTGCCTGTTGGTTATAGCTACCTCTATACTTATCTGCCAGTTGTATGCAGCCATGCAGTGTATGTTGTATATATAGCTAGTGAATAAACCATACTTTATAAATTGAAGATTAAAGCTTAATTATTGATACTTACTGTATACAAACCTTTTAATACCAGCTGTTTAGCCATGCAAGCAATTGTAAGGTGCAGGAAGATCTATTAAACTTAAAAGTGGTCAGACTTTGGGAATTTGAACATGATACTACAAGGTTAGTGAGTTAGTTTTGTTACTAGTGACAGAAGGAAAAATTGCAAACTAGTCAGCATGAAAACTTTTAGTAAAGAAAACTGGAAATTATATATTGAGACTGTGACTGCTCTATTAGAATTCTTGGCTGCTCTAAAATATTTCAATCTTTTCAACTCAGTGCCTTAACTTTTTCCAAGTCACAAGTACTTAGGCTACTTCCTGTAATAACAATACTAGTCCATACAAATTGGAACTCTAAATTATACATACAGTCGAGTGACATGAACACTTCTTGTGGCCTAATTCATAAACTGTCAATCATGATAAATTTAGACACTTCATATGAAATGAATGTCACTGGTCTAATTTGAAATTTGTTTCTTCCCTTTTGACCATCAATTTTATAATCTTTATAAAGCACAATGTTTTCTGATATTGAGTCAAGTCATACACCTATCAAGGCTTTACAAACGAATTAGTTTACGGCAATATTCACCATTAGCATGCCAATCTGTGAAAAATGATGCAGCCTTAAAAAACCTTTGTGATAAAAGTTGTGAAATAAAAGGTGGAGGCCAAGAAATAGCTGCAATGATGTTAATGCTAATAAGTAATTCTTTTCAATCATTACACAATATTTAAGGATAATTCTGAAATTCTGGTAATATATGTTAGCATATGACGGATACTACTCCATTGTATAGTAGCTTGTTTCGCACTGCCTCAATATAGCTATATGCAACTATACTCTGCTGTATGGTAACCTGTGTTACACAATGTGTGTATCACAATGCTGTGTATCACAATGTCACAATATATGACAAGGAGCCACCATGCATGTATAACAAAAACTAAGTATTTTCAGTAACTTATATAGGTATGAATGTTTTAATTACCTAAAACTATTGCTAAAAATTATATAGCTGAAGAAAAACAGAATAATTTCCACCTCTAAATCTAAAAAGGATGACTAAACTATAACATAACAAATCAAAACATTACTAAGGTTTAAATAAAGAAACAAAGAAGTTAGCTATAGCTAAAACTGAAACAACAAAGAGAATCATAACTAGATTTAGTTATGAATATAACCATAACTAAACCTTAGTAGATCGGCTAAGCAACATTATCATTCACTTTTTTGTTATAAGCACCAAACTTGGTATAACATTTGCTTAATTTATACTATTAGATATTAGATACAGTGCCATTAAAATTACCAATCATGCACTCAAAGATTCTGACCAGAAAAATCAATAGAATAGATGAGCAAGGGTTGGTCATATTCAAAAGGTGATCAAGGGAAATGTCGTCCAGGACATTAGCTTGCCATGTTAAGAAGCACAGAGTCATCGTATGCATATATCAAGCCAAAGATGGCTAAGCTCGTGCTGTTTGGTATAGATAAACCTGTATATTATAGTGACATGTGTGTGTACAGTATCTTTATGAAAGATAAGATACTGTACACACACATGTCCCTATAATATACATCCCTAATATTGATAAGTCTCATTTACCAATACCAGTAATCTATTAACAAAAGATTAATGGTATTTCATATACTAATGCATGCAGTGGCTAAGATATTAGATGGCAACTTGTCATTACATTGGAATGAAGCTATATATTCACATTGTTCAATCAAATATTCTACTTAAAGAATGTTATTTTGTAGAAAGCTAGCTTGAATGTCCAGTCTGCATGCACGGTTACACAAGCTGTGAACCATAAATCATACATATTAAGAAACTATCATGTATTATAGACAAATACCACTTTCTTATATAAGACACCAAAGCTGCATGCTATGGCTTAATTCACATCTCCAAGTACATTTCACCATGCAGGTAAAATGACTATGTGAGAATTTCATACTTTTATCTGCTGTGCTGCTATTACGTTGTCATGCTATATACTGCATCTGTATGTCTTATATAAGCACTATGCATACATTGTATATTGCTGTGTTGTACTGTAATGTTCTCTAATGAAGTATAGTGCAAGTAACAGAGTCCATTACACCTTAGCCATGTTGCACTAGGGGGCACCATAACAAGTGCAGTAAATAGTGTCATTTTAATATGAAATTTTAAGTTATAGTTTCAGCCATGCAATTCCGTCAATAAATTAATTATATTAATCTTTCTTGTTTTGTGGCTATAAGCAACAAATTTTGATGAAATTGTTCACTTTGTGATAAAAACACCAACATTTCTGTAGAAGTTGATTAAAGTTGAGTGAAGTTGTTTTTGAAACTTAAAAAAACTATATAGGTTATAAACCTATTTCTAGCTGGTCAGGTAAGAATACATGTGCATTCAATATCTTCATTTTTCGCTTGCATCGCATGACTTTCATTTACAGGTGCAATCAGGTAAATGTGATAAAATACCTGGTTTTAAACTCTTTCTAATGAAGCCTATATTTTGATCAGTATTAATGTACAGGCACAATCCAATAGAAATAATACATTGCACATCTTTGGCTTGATATATGCAGAGTTGGGAGTAACTAGTTACTAGTTACGTAACTAATTACTTTTAAAGTAACTAGTAAAATAACTAGTTACTTGCTTTGTAACTTGTAACTAGGAGTAATTGTCTGAAAAGTAACTAAGTTATAATTACAATGTTTACATTGCAACTATAACTAATTATGCTTAAAAAGCAAGAATGACTCTTTGTGCTTCTCAACAAGGCAAGCTAATGACCTGGATGGACACTTGACCCTTTCGCACACATCTCATGACATTTTGAGATACATTATATAATAATTATTTAGCTAATACTAATACTTGGAAATTATATTATGTGACAAGTATACCCTATATAGCTATTATCAATAATACAATGCATGGGTCCAGTGTATACTGCGTATATACTCACAAAAAATTCGCTTAAGTTAACCACAATTGCTATACATGCATACAGTATGATCTTTTGAATAGCAGTTGGGATATATACATGGTGCAAACTATACACTTAATCCCATGCATAACAGGTAATTTCTATTTCAACACTAGAATAATCATTCTGTAACTTGAGTCATTGAATAATCATTGTGTCAACAATAATTGTGATTTCTCATTATGGAGTCTCATGAAAGGAGAAATTCCTCAAGGGAGTGATCTGGGCCGTTTACTTTTCCTGGTGTATATTAATTCGCCACCTTCTACCATTACTGAAGGAGTTTTACTGCAATATATATATATACTAATGATACCACCTCAGGGCATAATTCTACTATTGTTACCACAGAAACACCAACTAAAACTAATAAACACTTGGCTTTAACCGAATGCAGCTCAATGTAGGCAAGTCTTGTGTTGTGTGGTTTTGTTCACCCAGCATGTGGGACGTTGTCTGGTTCACTACCTAATATAACTATCAATAACATTACTATGAAAGATAGAGATACTCAAATATCTGAGGCAAATTTTTTTGATTGCCACTATTTGGAAAGAACATGTTAAAGTTTGTAAAAAGAAGTCATTATCTGCATCTGCTAAACTATAACTGGTGGGTGTTTCATCTCATTTACACTATTCCGATTCAGTTTGGAGTACATCATTACACGACTGATACATGCAACATGTTCAGTAGATTCAGAATCATGTTAATTTGTAATCTCTGCAAGTTTGACCATATTACGGAGTACTTCAGTGTATGAAATTCTCCCAACTAGTTGAATTCTTCTGCATCTGTGTACTGCCAGTACACTTCTATTAGAGGTATTCCACTTCTTCACCTATAATATCTGAAAATCACACCACTTATGACATCAGAACTCCAGTATCTGCGAATTCCACCCGTGCTAAAATGTTCTACATTGGTGCTATAACATTCATACTACAATCAATGAAATAATTCGTTAAATAATTACGATTAATGTTGTTCTTGTTTTTGTATTTGCTTTGTGCTGTAACTTAATTGTTCTGTAACTGTATGTACATTTGTTGTAAATGTGTTTTTGTTACTCCAACAAGAAAGAATGGCTTTGCTGGTTGTTCAGGATTTAAATTAATAATCAATCAATCAGTTATCATAAAGCTAGTAATTGTGGCATATCGATGTAATCATTGCTCACTTGCATATAATTATAGTGTGGGGATCCACTTACTACAATTCATCTCAATTTATAGTAAGGCAGATTTATGAAAAAATTATGGGTTGTAACGTACAAACGTGAAAGCTGGTAGGATCATAGAGTATTTTAAGAAGTGGAGCCAGTTCCAATTTTGATATTTTGTTACCTTTTCACACTAAATAATTTAATTCTTTTATTAATTTGTCCTTAAAATTGATATTGGTTTCACTTATTTTATGCTCAAAATAGTGTGACTTTTGTCTATATATCACCCTTACAAAATGTACACTAAATTTGTTCAATCTAAGGGCCAAATTGAAGATTTTATCCAAGAAACAACAAGTTCATAGTTTATTCAATGGTAATTTTTACCAGTAGCAAATTTATATGAATCCAACCCCCTAAACAGTTACATAAATCATCTACATAGTTGGTTTGCCATTCAATTTTATACCTAATGATGGGTACTGCAGATAGCATATGCAACCAAAAGTGTAGATATCCAGGGGTGTGGCATGGGCGTATGTGATATCATGACTTCATTTTAAAAAAGGGGGTTCACACACCTTTTGACAAATTACTTAAATTAAACTACTCAGTGCAACTTGTATGCTATTTTTATTGCTCTGGAAAATGCTTATTTGAATTGTTCACCTAATAGCTAGCATATACATTTGCAAACATAGAACATGTTTTGGTAACCTACAGAACTGTGAAACACAAATTGTGTAGTTGGACAAGCCCTCATACTCCCCCGCATCTTGGGTGTGTCACACTAAAGACAAATAGTCAAGGGGATACAAGATGTAGGTAGTTCAGGATCATAGACTCAGAAGTGTCTATGCTACGGACATAGTTCAAGGATGCATTTGATATTATACTGCAGTTTATGCAACAGATAATATTATTTGTTCATTGCTTTATCATCACTGTAAGACACTTGCTATTCAAGCTAATTTAAATTCTCAGTTTGGTGTTATACTATTTTACCTATTTTGGTACAGCAGACATGGCCAAAATGTACTCTCTGTATTATAGTGTTTCTATTGAGAACACTGTTGTAAAAGTAGATATCATGAATCAAATGTATCCAGTTACCAGCCAAAACAATGATGTCAAATTGATCATAACCGGCAATATATTTTGGAAAGCTAAATCTTTTTCAGGAGTTTCCATTGGGTTTAAGAAATAATCTTTTTTCCCCTTATGTTAGCCTTAGTAAGCATGATACTTGAAGGTCCTAATCTTAAAAACCAATGTTAAAGCACAACCTTGCAATCCATTGCCTATCTATTCAAATGGCAGGTTTTGGGTGTGGCCAGCATGGAATACCTGAAATGCATTGCATGTTACTATTGTATCATACACCAAATGATCCAATGGAATATGGTACACATTATAGACGTTATTAGACGTTTAGTAATTATGGTTTAAATAGATATTTCCTAGTATGTTTCACTACCTTTAACACTTAAAATTAAGTAAATGAGAGCATCTACATGATCGCATAAAACATCAATGAGTTTACAACTGATAAGAGTCTAATATTGTAGTCGTTCATACGAAGTTATACATGAAATAAAGTTCTCAATATAAATGCTGCACACAGGGTGCATTTTGCATCTGCTATACCAAAATAGGTAAATTACTGTAATTCTATATCATATGTAGTGTTTGGCAAGTTACTTTATAAAAGTAACTAGTTACATATTACTTGCAACTGAACTATTTAGTTACAGTTACATATTACCTATAAAATAAAGTAACTGTACATATTATAATCCAGATTTGTTTGTAAGGTGATCTGTACCAAATTTGGTACCTCTAAAATGTACAATTGTTAAGCTAACAGTTGTCAATACCTTGTTTTCTGTCACTTGCATTGGTAATTGTTATAGTAATTGGCATTTATAAATAAATATAAATCATTTGTACTAGTGGAACCCGCGCAAAATGCGCGTGATACTAAGATAATTGTTATGTCCTATTGTGTGAATACACTTAAATTTGAACATTACTTCACATCATTACATATCAACAGACATGATTATGCATAGCTACTGATGTGCATACATAATTTCCTCAATTGTGTGTAATGTTGGCAGCCTTGTGCACTGGAATTTCTGCACATCTGTACAGTACTAATGCAGAACACAGTTCTCATGAAGGTGGCGTATCAAGATGTGTCCCATTACAATCATGCACATACATGAAAAGATTAGTTTTGAATGGCAGGGATGTACTCAACTTCATTTTGATGATGTTGCATGAACTAACAAAGTCTTTGAGTGTGGTATGAGGATCAATAATTATTTACGAATAGTTGGTGCATCACCACAATGAGCTATGTTCTAATTCAAATTGCATTTGTCACATTCATTTTGTATATTTATGTAGTCAATTTGAGTAACTGAATTGTAGTTTTATTTCTACATCCTAGTCATGGTAGTGTAATGTTTACTTATCGCATGACCAAGTGTGTATGCAGTACAGTATTGAGTATGGGTATTCAAGTTTATCAGCTGTACTGATCAAGGTCAACACAACCATGTGGATTTGGATAGAGAAGAGTTCTTTTGTTGCTTTCTGAATCAAGGTGCATTACCAATATGAATCCTTCATATGAAGAGTGGTTACTCTAGAGAGGTTGAGAGAGAGATTGACTGATTGATTGTTGGTAGAGAAGTTGTGTGTGTTCTATTAGGGTAGTTTAACGGAGATAAGTAATAGAGCTAGAAGTTTCAGCTGTCCCTGTGGAGTTACCAAGGAATGAAAACGTAATTAATGTCTCCCTACACATTGAAGACTGCAACAGTCACTTCATGATGTTGTCCACGATTCGTAGCCTGGTAGATGTATGTTTTATTAGAGTAGTTGAACGTAATCTTCCGTTCTTCATCTCTCATAATGGTGAATCTTCCTTGTGTAGTCTGTTAGGTGGCCTGATTGGAGTGATCATAGCTCGTTAAATTGCCATCCCTACTACGACTGTTTACTTCTCCCTTACAGTGGTGTTGCTGGTAATCCTCCGTTTTAGGTCTGTCTGTAGTCCCTGACCAGCATATATTCGTGTCGCAGTAGCTGACACTTCTCTATCCTTGTAGTGGATAGCACAGCAGGGTGCAGAGTGTGTATTCACGGCGAGTCTTCCCTCTGTAGACTGTCAAGTAGCCCGATCATAGCTCGTGGACTTGCCACACCCACTATAGTTTCACGGCGCCCGACCCTAAAAAGAGGGTCTTGTGAAACTGTGTACAAAAAGTTTGGCGCTGCCGGAATGTTGGAAGCTCCAATCAGATCGCTCCATTTCAAAAGATTCATGGCTTACGGTTAATCACATCCGTTGACTCTGCCGCTTAAACTCATCGAGAAAACAGCCATACAATTCTGTTGGGTCCGTTTTAACGTTGAATAAATAAAGTAGCGCTATTAGTTTGGTGATGCTGTAAGCGGATCTGGTTGTATGGATGTTGTGACGTAAACAGTGCACTTACGTAACAGGTAAAACGTCATCCAATAAACATTCCAGAGTTTAAACTTATTGTACTGTTTCACCAGACCCTCTTTTTAGGGTCGGGTGCCGCGAGACTACAGCCACTACGAAACTCTCCTTTTATACTGGTGGGTGTGTTAAAAAAAAATTTTTTTTAGTTGCCGGATGATAGCGTACACACCAAGTTGCCGGATGATAGCGATCACATGATCAAATTGGCTGATGTGATTGGTTAAATCAAGAAAAAGTGATTGATCCTATATCATTGTAAGCTTTTAGACCAATACGTCACCTGATTTTCTATTGGCAACGCGTGTATACCGGAACGCCGTAGACGCGTATCGTAAACTTATAATGGCCATTGACAGTGATAAGTATCTCGCAACCAAGGTTTTCACGTATTGACAGACACGAAAACCACCTTATGACACATGGTTTTGGACGGGTAGTTGGTCTAGCGAGTTTGAAGCTAATCAGGGGAAAAACCAGGGAGGAGTTTCTGTTTAAAATTTTTACTGCCTCAATTATCTGTTTCTCGTTCTGTCGTCCACAGGGGGAGAGAAACGTCTGGTGTAAGCTGGGATGGGGAAGACTGGTAACACGATAAAGGTCTCCAGAAAGTTTTGGACACATTCGTGTCTTCCTCGAGTAGCTATGGTGGTTTAAAGGATATTTCCCGCAGTTCAACGAATCGCCACCAATCCAGGATCAAAAGATTCGCCTCAAATTTTAGTTTTGAATGGTACCGATCCGATTGGAATCCGACGAAGAACAACGGGACAGTGCCGGAAAAGTTACAGAATTATTATATAGATATTAAGTACGTCCAGCATTTGTCTATGAAGTTAGCATACCTCAGCACACAAATATGATTGTTTATTGGAGTTTCACTCACAGGATGTTTGACCAAGAGTTCATAATCCAAGTAAGGTAGAGAGCATCTAACTAGAATACATCCAGAGTAAAGTAACACTTTGAGCCTGTTCACAGAATAAAGCCTTGACCTCATCAACACTAATAAGCACCAATCAAAAGTTCTATATTACCAGAAGTATTAATTTGATCAAAAGTAAACTTCCCTGAGCTTAACACAATGACTTTGCACAGGCTATATTGGAAGCTGGATACTCTCTCCCTTACTTACATTATGAACTCTTGGTTTGACCATACGGATGATTCATTTCTCTTCACTGAAGCATCTAGCTGCCTAAGTGCACTGTTTGCATCACAACATCCATTCAACCAGATAAACTTACAGCATTACCAAACTAATAGCTCTACTTTATTTATTCAACATTAAAATGAACCCAACAGAATTGTATGGCTGTTTTCTCAATGAGTTTAAGCGGCAGTGTCACCGAATGTAATTAACCATAAAAGTTAGTTGGCTTAGCAAAAAAATGTGGACACAAATGACATTTTCTGAGTTCCTTACCACATTAAATTAAAATTACAATTTTGATAGGATCCACCACAGTCATGAATGCTGGGAAGCCATTCAAGGCTAGGAAATTTGCCTTTTTGCGTTTTGAAAAGTAATTTGAAACTTTATAATACCTTAAGAGTATTTTAAGTGACACTAAATTATAAAAGATGTCATTAAATTTTAAATTGTCATTTAATTTAAATATTTATCAACACATGTCTATGTTTCAGTGTTTTATTCACAGTTACTCTATTAGAGCAGTCGGTCAGTCCTGCAACACAAAGATAAGCACATCTCTACTCTGCGTTTTACATTCACATGAACCATAATCACGTAAAGCATGCAATAATCCACCATACCACCACCAAAAGTATTCCTAGGCTCTGTTGCGCTGTGCTGTGTGCAGTGCATAAGCACTCTCCTCAAGCATGAACAGATTTTGACATATGGAATCTTTAGGTTAGCTCGCTCTGAAGTATACAATTTCAAGCGTAGGGGCCCAGATCTAGGAGTGTTTGCCCCCTCAGAAATTTAACCATGTTCTTGCTTATAGGAGAAGCTAGTAGAGTACATTTCATCAATTGTTTACTTATGATACAAGTGTACCATAACAAAAATAAAAATAGCAAGGAAAGAACTAAGCTCTTCTGAAAACTAATCAGTGCTGCATGGTCAAAATTATTTATTGAATGTGGGAATTTGAAAGAATAATACTGCTAGAACAGTCATCTATATAGTTCTGCTTCACAGTAATATATTACTATGATCACTGTGATAATTGGACTCCTTTTTGCATGTGATTTCAGCACAGCTATCTTACCCAATATTAGCATAGCCCAGGTGAATCCTTAATATGAAGAGTGGCTGCTCAGTAGAGCTTCTGGAAGTTTCAGCTGTCCCTTTTGAGTTACCAAGGATTAAAAATGTGTCCGTGTCTCCCTACACATTGAAGACTGCTATAGCAACTAGTCCCCACAATTCATCGCCTATTAAGGTAGATGTATGTTCTATTAGAGTAGTTGAACGTAGTTTTCCTTGTTCACAAAGGTGTCATCCTGTAGGGTGCAGAGTGTTTCATTGTAGGCAGCCTGGTCGGAGTGATTATTCCACGTTAACTTGCCACACCCACTATGAAACTATCCTTTATTGAATGTTTCCTTCTCACTTGTAGTGGTGTTGCTAGTAATCCTTCGTTTTAGGTATATCTATAGTCCCTGACCTGCTTGTCTTCTTGTCACAGTAGCTATAATTCGTCAAGCACACAACGGGATATGCCTCAGGAAGTCTATCCTTGTAGTGGACAGCACAGCATGGTACACAGTGTGTATTTCCGGCGAGTCTTCCTTGTGTGGTTTAGCCTGATAGAAATAAGGCCGTTGCTATTCGTACGGTTACGTACAAATAGCCCACGTACTTTTAGAACAGTCACGTACGCCTCACAACTGCCTCCTAAGTGACAGAAATTGCCATACAGTGCGTATTTAGGGGTGGCCTATGCCCAAAAGAAGAGTTTTGGTATGTAAGATCGAGATATTGTTATAAAGTAATCAATCACTCGAATAAAGCTGTCACATTATTTAGTAGAGAAGAAGTATCAAATTATGCAATGCAGTGTGTTATATTTGGTGGAAGACTGCCATTGTCAGCAGGCTGTGACCTCTTTTTACTCCAACCATGAGTCTGGCTCCACCATTTGACTTTGCTCAATCAAGTTCTTCTGATTTATTGAATTTCCATGCATGGTAAAGTGACATGGCATGCTAAATTTTAAAAGCATGCATTATAATACAATAATAATCACAAAATATATATTCAGATAGTTTTACTCAAACCAATACAGGAATATCAATTATCTGTTAGATTGTTAGAGCTAACATACAAAAAAATACAAGCATGTATATTACAACTATATGTCATAGCTAGAATAAGATGACCTGTGGTCATAATGGCATGATGCTAGATCTCTGCCAAAATAATGATCATTGCAGGAATATACACTCCAGTAATCAATTTGCAAATGCACTTTCAATGAACCTGGATAATTTTTGCTGGTCAATTATTAGCAAAGGTAACGATATATTTCAAACATCAGTTGTGTGACATATACAGCTTTAGAATTTGACATTGGATTGATTGCTACCCAGTGGTCGTAGTCAGTTTACAACACTTGACAGTATGCATGCAGCTCCTATGAAGATATTCCATAGCACAACATTCTGTAAAACTTGAAATAAGGTCTCGAGTCATATTGTGTCCTATAAGTCATGAGATTGGTCACGAAAGAGCTGATGAGATGCATTAATCTTGTCATACTAGTGTAGCTGGGAGTGAGACACTTAACTCTTGTTATACTAGTCGGTTGTGTGTAGCTGAGTGAGAAACTCGAATCTTGTCCTATATACGTAGCTGGGAGTGAGACACTTAATTCTTGTCATACTAGTTATGTGTAGCAGGGAGTGAGACACCAATAATATGATCAATCCTCTAAGTACATTGCAGCTGTAGTTGTACTGTTGCTTATCTTGTAGTCAGGGTGACTATTCAATGAATTGCTGCAATATAGAAAGTTGAAAATGTAGTTTGTTCGTCTTGAAGTGGATTACAATGGGTGGCTGCTATTATAGACTGAATATATGGTTGCCAACTGTACAATATACAATATACATATACCTTATCAGGTCATAATGTCGATATAAAGAAATGCAATAGATACTTAGGTGTAGCGATTGATAACACTATGTCATGGTCATCACATATACAAACAGTAAGTAACAGAGCAACCAAAGTGCTAAATTTTATTAAGCGAAGCCTAAACAATTCCCCATCTGATACTAAAAGAACAGCGTATTTAACATTTGTTCGACCAAATATGGAATATGCCGTCCCAGTTTAGGATACGTATAATAACACTGACATTTATAAGTTAGAAAATATACAGAGCTGCTCGATGCATTTTATCAGATTACTCCAGAAATAGTGATACATCATTATTGTCCTCTCTTAAGTATATCTACATTACAACAAGATTAAGATTAGTCATCAAGATTAACACTATTCTATAAATAAAATATTTAATAATACACTACCGATCTCCATCCTCTCACATTATCAAAGAAATCAATTTTCTACCAGACATCACCCCAATCATTTCATTCTGCCACAAGCAACCCTCAACAGCTATAAATATAGTTTTTATCCTAGAACTGATAAAGACTGGAATGAGTTGACAATTAATATAATAGAATCAATAAACTTGGATGAAATTATTTACGTACTTAACCTTCACTAATTCCTCCTCGCCAGAAAATCGTCTTTCTGCCATACAGGTTTGCACAAATCCTGTCGAGAAATGATTCGGCTATCTGAAACGTCGATATTGCATCACAAAGGTACTTTAAAATCCACCAAAGTGATTGACAATTAACTCTAGTCAAAAATGTACCAGCGTAGAGCAGACGTACACACCACCAAACATACGGCCTATACTACAAGAACATCGCAAATCAGCTAGACTAGTTTTACTATATAAAGTACTACATGATTTATTAATTATACCGAACTGTTATCTCCCATTAAAATCTACTGTATTACGGACCCAACACTCAATCAACTTTAAACTAGTACATTACCAACCAAGAATTGATGTATATAAATATTCCTTCCTCCCAATAACTGTACCAGAATGGAATAGATTAGATGATTAGATTATTGAGACTGACTGTGTTGAAGAAATTAAGCAAAAATTATCCCCTTCTATGTATTTAGTTAAGTAACTTATCGTAATTGTATATATTTTTATAGTTTATTATTGTAATTGTACATATGTATATAATTAAGTAACTTGTCGTAATTGTACATACTTATAGTTAAGTAACTAATTGAAATTGTACACATGTAGTTGCACATCAGCATTATACCCCTGGAAGGTCCTGCTGATTAACAATAATAATAATACGCGCCAAAAGCCACGTGTAGTTTCCGGAATGCAAAAATTCTTGAACTGGCTCGTTAATTATGAATCACGTGACTGCCATACAAATAGCCTAAGAACTATTTGTACGTGACTGCCGTACGAATAGCCACTCCGTAGAAATAATCATCGCTCGTAGACTTGCCACACCCTCTACGAAACTCTCCTTTATTTACTGTTTCCTTCTCCCTTGCAGTGGTGTGCTGGTAATCCTTAATTTTAGGCTTCCCTGAATTGCCTGTCTTCGTGTCACAGTAGTTATACTTCGCCTAACGCAAAGCCGTATAGGCCTGAGGATGTCTATCCTTGTAATGAGCGAAGCAGGGTGCAGAGTGTGTAATCCTGATGAATCTTTCTTATGTAGTCTCTGTCAAGTAGTCTTAGACTGGCCACACCCACTATGAAACTTCTTTTATACTTGCGAGTGTGTTTGCCGGATGATAGCGTACACACCAGATCACATAATCAAATTAGCTGATATGATTGGTTGAATCATGAAAAAGTGATGGATACAAGCTTTTAGACATTAAATTTTAACCATAATGTCATCTGATTTCTATAGGCAATGCGTGTATACCAGGATGCCGTATACGCGTATCGTAAACTTATAATGGCCATTCACTGTGCTAAGTATCTCGCAACTAATGTTAGCACGTAATGATAGAACCTTATGACACATTGATTTGGACGGGTAGTTGATTTAGGGAGTTTGAGGCTAATCGGGGGAAAACCTGGGAGGAGTTTGTATTGGAAAATTTTTATGACCTCTATTTTAATTTTTCTCGTTCTGTCAGCCACAGGAATGTCTAGTGTAGGCTGGGATGGGGAAGGCTGGTAATACGATGGGTCTTCAGAAAGTTATGGACGAATTAGTGTCTTCCTCGGGTAGTTATGGTGGTTTAAAGGGTATTTTACGTAGTATAACGAATCTCCACCAATCCTGGATCATAAGACTTGTCCCAAATTCTAGAATTGAATGGTAGCGATCCGATTGAAATCCGACCAAGAAGAAAAACAAGTGCGTGGGCGAAGAGAATTAATATATAGATACCACAAACTTATTACTACAAATATTACAATGTATATTCACTTATTTCCATAGTGAATTTCTCTATACAGTTTGTGGATCATACAAGCTGTATACGCTGTAAACTATAGGAGACCTGATTTGCATCAAAGGTGCCTTTTCCACACATTTTAAATACCAGCAAACAAAATGATGTAACACTTGACTCTTTTTACTGATTAACTTACCCTTAGTACCAGAATGCAACCAGACACTGCATGGAAATTTTCAGGCTATTATATGCCATGATCAAAAAGTTATGAAGCTTCATAATTAAAAAGATTGAGTCACATTTTGTGTTTGGAAAGGTACCTTTTTGCAGATCCAGTAACAGTCAGTATGAATGAAAAAATTGCTTTCAGCATTGAATATAGCTTGTGAGAGTAATATTACTGTTTATGAGCTTTTGGTTTAATCTTCAACCCTGCATAATGTTCTCTTGCATGAAACAGACCAAAACTAGCACTTATATTGCTTACCGATTTTGAATATTCTTTGGTTGCATAACTATAAAAACTTTTATGGAAAGGCCCGTTTTAGAATAAGATGGATCCTATCAAAAAAAATTTAAAAAGGTGTACTACATATGAGGAGAAAGTTTGTTTTTGTCAATTGTGTCCACATTAGTTTTAAATTTGGCTATAAACAACCTAACTATAAGCCACGAATCTTTTGAAATGTATGCATTACATAATCAGAAATGGAGTGATCTGATAGGTGCTTCCAACATTCCGGCAGCGCCAAACTTTTTGTACCCACACCAGACCGTCTTTTTAGGGTCAGACGCCATGAGACTACTAGATACACTGCACTGTAAACCAGAAAGTAAAATACGAGGGAAGTGGGAAGAAGGAATGCAAGGTGCTGGCCCATAGTACAATGGTAGATCTGTAGCTGAATTCAAAGGCCAAGGCTGCTAAGTTTGAGCTACAGTCAACGATGAAGCCCGAAACCCACAATTGAAAAGTGCTTACTTGAAAAGTTCCACATTGGGGAAAATTTTGACTAGACAATAGTTTGACGGCAGTTGCAGATATTCCTACTACATGTATCTATGTGACATCCCTGCAGGGGCGGATCTAGAAGGGGGGGGCTAACTCAAGGTACTAATCTCTTGGGTAGAGGTGTGCTTTGCAAGCTGGAACTAAGGGGTCCTGGTAACATGCCCCCCAGTAAATTTTTGAAAAATAGATACTAAAATACTGTAATTTTGAGACATTTCCAAATAAAATTCATATTTCTGCCTGTAGATATTTATATACTGCCATTAGATTAATCATAGGTATGGCTCTCCAAAGCATTTTGTTAATGGAAAAGTTTGGATACATACTGACAACCAAGCGCATGATGCACCTTCTTACAATTGCACAACAATAAGTGCATGTTAGAATAATAATGTTGAAGGTGGAAAATTTCGAAATTTGAATAATACAAGCTTGAATCTGAGAGGATTTTCAATTGAAATTATGTGCCTGAATTAAGTATTGCCATAAATATTAACTACACAAGTAGATGATCAAGCCTTGTAAACATACTAATGCACTTCATTGTGTGTATAGGTGCAGGCAGATTTGGAAAAATTCCATAATAGAACTAACTATATTCTTCCAGTTAAAACTGTTCTATTAGAGTTAGGTGTTTGCTCTATTAGAGTATATCAATCTTGTACACCTCCAAGGCTGATCCGGGTCCTTATTACATAAACTTTAGCATAAATCCACTGAAAATACCTTGCAAAGATGTTAATAGATTTTATGAGTATTTGTATTATTAGTAATCATATAATTATGTTAAGACAAAACTTCAGTATAATCCTCAGCATATTGATCAAGTAAAGCCTAAAAGTGATGGGGGGGGGGGGGGGGGGGGGGGCTTCAGTCCCCAAAGCCTCACCCCTGGATCCGCCCCTACCCTGTTACGAAATGTTCATAGCTCTTTATAAAGTGTGTATGCTAGAATGCAACCTTGCTTATACAATGGAGCGTAACCACTAACTCAAAATTACTATGTGGTCTTTGTATGGGAAGCAGTGACCAAACTTAGGCATACTTCATGACCTCATTAATAAGACCATCTCATTGTAATGATTGCATTGAAGGTAGCTAAGATACACATTAGCAAGACCACATCATTGTATCCTAGTGGTTCCTGAAACAAGGAACTAGGGCTGAAACGATAATGGATTTTTAGTATTCGAGTACTCTATAGCATTAATGATTGAATAATCACGAATACTTACCATACCTTTATTGAAGCATATCATAATGTAGTTTAAAGCTTTCTCAAGGTGAAAACTGAACTTCAGTGGTGTACACGTTCATAGATCAACTATTGGGTCACATTTTAATGTATTTGTTCTATTGAATATATGTACAGTAGGACCTCCAAACTCCCAGGAATGGGAATCACTTTTGTATTCAGATGACTACAATAGTCCACATTAGTTGTGTGAAAAGTGCATATTTATATATTAATGTATCCTACAGCAGTGAAAATCTTTCCCTTTGAAATTTTGGATGGTGGCAATCTGCAAAATACCCCCCTACAAAAACAAGTTATGTACAATGCTTTAATCTTATCTGGACAATACTGTACAGTGGCCTCAGTTATGCAAAAACCACATAGGTGCCCCTTAAAAATGCCATTTAAAAGGAAATTTTCATTGATAGCTGCCAATCCGCAACATTCTCCCCCTCAAAAATAACTTGTGATATGCAATATATCCCATATCAAGATGAATTTCTAATATTTTCTATATTGTGAATTATGATAAAATTATATCATGATATTATAGTGACGCATAATGATACACTACTTTTTACACAAGTTTACTGATAATAATATTTAAGACTGCAGCAGAGCTTATAGAGACTTCCGGGATTTAGTAGAATTCTATTGTTACTTTTCACGTATACGTAGGTTCAAGTGCATTTTAGTAATTTATTAACATGCCTTCATGCTTATTTATGTATCGTGATAATTTGTCGTATCGTGATAAAAAAGTTTGCAATTCATGATAGGTGATATACAAAATATTCTATATCGCACAACACTAAAAATAACCTGCTATACTGTATGGGATCATTCCATGTAAAATCACCGAGAAATTGTAGGGTCACCTTTCGGATTTCATTGAAACTTGGTGTCTTTGTACCATGCTCATCATCCATACCAATTTTTATCCTCATACACCACATAGTTTCTGATTTATAACCACAAATATTTTGAATATTTCATGAAAAATTGGTCTGTCTTGAGTTACAAAATCAACTGTAGCTCACCACTGTGTTGATATTTCAAATAAAAAAATTCAGCAATTAAAGACTATTAGTTGATATTTCAAGTAATCCATAAACTATGGGATATCAATTTAATTAAGGTTCCATTAAAAACTTTAATCCTTAATATTACTAAAAGTGCGGCTTCTGATAAGGCCATGTCAACTTTGTCTTACACAATGAAGGTGTCCAAATACAGTGCAATCTGTATTAGTGACCACCTGTATTGAAAGACCACCTTTGTGCTGCAATTTATTTAGTTGTATAGCTTTCAAATGTAGCCAGCTTATATAACTTGTAAAGGCAGTACAATAACCAGCTAATGACACCATTTCAGTTGCTCAATTGAGCATGTAGCACATACAAGCTGCTTAATTTGGGCATTGTAACAATGAAGAATATTCAAGACAACAGGGACGTTGCTTTCAACTCTCACATACAACCCATGGTACAAGAAAACTGCACTCTTGTACCAACCTTAGATAGCAGAATTGAAATAAAATTTTTACTCGTATTTTCAGGAAAGAGAGTTGCTCTAGCAAAGAATGAAGCTTCACCAGAATCAATAGCAAGATTTGTCACTTGTTGATAAGGAGAATGCGTGGTTAGCTTGTGTGTTTGAAGTTTGCATGCAGTGACACTAAGGAAGTGAAACTGACATTTCTGTATCCACATGGTCCATCAAACTCGTTCTCAAGTAGCCAGGGCCAAAGAATATCCACAGTATACCAATGTATGACATTCTAATTCTTGTAGACCCAAGGACAAGAAGTGAAAATACAGAAAAGACTTGCTACCAAACAGCATCACATTGTAGCTATCACCTTAGTAACAAACTTGTATTACAGGCATGCTTTTGTTACAACATGTTTATATATGCATACATTAAATTGCAATTGAATTAAAGAGTCTTGTGTATCTGCAAACCTAAATCAGCAGAATGGGCTTCAAGGCGTGCAATACTGCATGGGATATCTACTATAATACTGCAAACACGACTAGCGACCTATCTCATAATTACAGAGACCCCAAACAGAAACTTTTGCAACTAATAGGTGAATGTCTGACAAGTATCCACAAAAAAATTCTAATCAGCACTTTCTTAGTAGAGCAAAGGTCAAAGATTAGGAGGCATGGTTAATTAACAAGTTCATTAAATTAAGTTGTTAAATATACCAAACGAAAGCTTTTTCTTAGAGCTTTAAAGTGGTGCAATAACACCCAAGTATGATGCTTTGAATGATCACAAGTACAGCAAAAATAGAATACTAAATAAGCCATTTCTGGGAAGCCATACAAGCAATGGGTGAGGGACCCATAACCACTTTGGATACCCACACACAAATTCTGAGGGGTCATGTTCAAAACTTTGGTGAACTGATTTGGAATTACCCATACAGTAAATCCAACTAAATAAATTGCAGCACAAAGATGGTCTTTCAATACAGTTGGTCACTAATACAGATTGCACTGTACTTGGACACCTTCATTGTGTAAGACAAAGTTGGCATGGCCTTATCAGGAGTGGTTATTAGAGGTGTAAGCTCCCATATAGCAATAATAGACTGCAAAATTCCACTACATACCACAACATATTTAATTATATCTCTTGAACCCATTGTGGTCCCACCACAAACGTTTTACCAACAATAGACCATAACCCAATTATTATTTACTAAAAAATTCAAAGAATTTGAAGCAGCACGTTTGAAATTAAAGTTTTTAATGGAGCCTTTTTGGACCTGAATTAAATTGATATCCCATAGTTTATGGATTACTTGAAATATCAATTAAGTCTAATTGCTTGTAAATTATATTTTAAAATATTAACACAGTGGTGAGCCACGGTTGATTTAATAACTCAAGATGGACCAATTTTTCATGAAATATTCGAAATATTTGTGGAAACTATGTGGTGTATGAGGCTAAAAATTGGTATGGGTGATGAGCACCATAGGTACTACAAAGACACCAAGTTTCGTCGAAATCCGAGATGCAACCCTACAATTTCTCAGTGATTTAACATGAAATGACCCTATGGTTTAATGATTACCACATGATATGTTTTGTGAATTGTGGTCTGTCACCAAAAATAGACAACTGTTTATTCAATATATCTGTTTTATTGTATTCTTTAGATATGTAAATACGTACTTCACATACGTTGCACATGTGTGTGTTCAGTATTGTACAAGTGAAATATTAGTGTATTAGTGACATTTGAACCAATTTTAGTATTCTCCTTGATGAAAGAACAATATTGTATCAGACATGAAGTACAATACTGTATAAAACTCTGGTGATGCATTCACCGCCTATGTGAAAAATTCATGCATCCCAAACAGTAAAAGTACAGTTGAATTCACTATGTATAGTTTACTGTAAATCTGTTTATAGGTGACAAGCCTGTGGATCAGCTACCTAAGGTTAGCCTAGAATACATTGGTTTAGCTTTTAGATTTTTCCAACTGCAATTACTGGTGTATGAATGTTACTATTCTTCACAAATTCTTAAGTGAAGCTGACAGGAGAGTTGTAGCTATGAAGCCTGATGGCAATTGTTGTTATAGGACCGTCCACTCCTTACCAACTATTTGAGAACACCCAACACAACATGATCCATCCACTAAACGAGTCAAAATGGGATCTACAATACCCAGTGTTTCCAGAGCTACATCAATTTATTCCTTATTAAAACCCAATGACTTTGAATTTGTACTATGAAAACTGTCAATAGTCATTATGATGCCATCATATCATTCAAAGTGGTATCAACACAACTATACTGTAAGTTGATCAGAGTGAATTGATTGACTCAACTGATTAGAGCAAAGAATTCACTGGTTAACAAGTTTCACTATGTACTTTAAAATATAACTACATATTGATATCTTAACTGAAATATTTTGCAAACTGCCACCATCAAAAATTTTGAGGGGGGGGGGGGGGGGAAATTTTGCTTCTGCAGGATGCAGTAATGCTATTTTGATCAGGCTGTGAAGTTCGAGGGAGGAAATTTTCGTGCATAGGCAGGATAGCTGCCGATCCACAAATTTGTAAAAAAATTTCCCCCTCAGAAAAACACTATAATCATGGTATTTTCTAAATCCTTATTTACCAGATCTAGGTATGGTATGTAAGATTTTGTTGAGTACGGAACCTTTACTTCTAAGTGCATGAGTTCATCACTAAATAGTCTTTGTGGCAATTAAAACTGAATAATAACCAATTGCTACACATCGGGTTGGGTTGTATACCCAATACAGAGAAACCTCATTAGTAGTGTAATCTGTAAGACCCAAATAAGTGGCCTCCTTATTGAGATTTTTTGAAAAACCAACAGCTATGTATGTGATCATAATTTGGTCATGTTGGTGCATTTATATATATTCAGACTGTTAAAAAATATAGCTACTTAACTTTCAGTTCATTGTACGTACACATGTATGACTTTACAGTCTTGAGGTAGCGGTACGCAGTGGCTAGTAGAGCACAGGTTTACCAACGCATGTAGCAGTCCCTGTAGCATGACTTCTTATGTTGTCTCTTAATGGATGGAGTACAAAACGTAACACCAGTTCTCAAAGTTCTCCTTAATTATCAGCTATTGATTCAACTCCATCAAGGTCATAACATCTTTGCTGTGATAAAAAAAGTAAAGAATTACAGTAAGAATTCACCCACAGTTTGTTGTATGTAGTGATGTAAACAGAGTAAAAATAAAACGGTGATGTTGTTACAGTTATGACATTCAACATAATGATGACATTGACATACCATATATGTAGCGCTAATATTTGATGATTGAAAAGTTTGACATATTGGATGATTGAGCATGTTGAACAAAATAATCAGTGATCAAAATTTCTCATGTTCAACTTTCACACTATAGAGAACAAAAAACATGAAGTATTTATACCCTCATAAGGTTATTGAAGTATTTACTGAAATGCAAATAAGCACAAAAAATTATCAGGCCTAGGTTCAATACTTCTTTACAATTTATTTAACCCCCATACAATTTTGTATGAAATGTGTAGGGTGGTTGTGTATGCCTGCATGTATGGTTTATCTGGACACTGGTGATTACCCAATTCATGCCTCAAACTGCAACATGATTGACTTCACAGCATACAGGGATGAAAGCATAGGCTATTTCAATACAATAATATCTCACGTGTTGCAAAGTTTACAATGAAACCTGTTTAATCAGGTCATTTGTTTAAAATTGTTATTGACAAATATGTGTCATTTGTGTACAAAGATACCACGACTGTATCCCTCTCCCAGAGTGCTGTTCTTGACCCCTGACATGAGTAGTCAGGCCTACATTTAGAAAATGACTCGAGGGAGGGTAAAATACAGTTTTGTCAGAATGGGGGGGGGGGGGGGGGGCAATAGTGTAAACATCTGTGTGCATACTTTTATGGGCATGGCAGCTAGGAGCAGGAAATATTTGCATTTTAGACTCTTATATGCACACTGCTACTGGTGCATTCTGAGGTACTGTACCTGTGTAGTTACACTACTCACCTTGCACATCAATATGAGCACAATGGACAATGATGCCATCACAGCACAGCAGTATGATCCAGTAGCACAGACCCTTAGTGTTCCCAGTCTCACTGAGTACTGTCCCATCTCTGGTCCATTGTAGTGATGAATTGTGGAGGCTCCATATTGAGCACGTTACCATCTGTGACAACTTGGTCACCAAAGAAATTATTCTATAAGAAAATAAATTTGTACTTATACATAGATGCACACACAAAAAGCAAAAAAAGCAAAGTCTTCGGCAGCCGTACTAACACAGCTATTGCCGTCCAGTGAGCCAGCACTGGGATGTCTGTGCACCACTCAGGCACTTGAGCCTTGTGTAGGCAAATCCTCCTGGGACAGGGCTATTAATCTGCAGGAGGACTGTCCAGGTCTCATAAAGAGAGGTCGTGGAACCCAAAGTTCCACAACGACCTCAACACCGCTAAGCATACACACACACAAATTATAGTGACCATGCTGGTTCCAAACATATTGTAGCTAAGGTGTATTTCATTACCACAATAAGACCACCTCACATAGGCACTTAAAGGTCATACTTTGCTTCTTTTAATATACAGAAAGTGACTTATGTATGCAAGGGTTTATAACATAATTATTGAGGAGTGTCCTACTCCCATACACCCCTGTAGAAGAGCATATTTTAAAGTGAGTGATGTAACGACTAAGTGTGGTTTAATGTGATATACAAGAACCTATAAAGTACCGTGTCGCTCAAGACAGCTGTGAATGGCCAAGCAACAATTGCCTATAAGGAAATGTCTAAACCCATGACAAGAAGGTATGCTTGTAGTTTGGTGAGAAACACTGAGGAGCTTGAGTTAGTTTAGTTGCTAGTGACATTGCTGGCATGTGTACAATCAATATTAATTACGAAAAGACATACAGTACCATCATATGTCTTTCTACAGGAGTATACGAAAGTAGAATACTCTCCTCAGTATAATTATATTACGAATTCTTGCTTAAGGAAATTGTAGTGTACTACGCACACTTTACTTGCATTTGTAATACTCCACATATAATGCATATTGTATGAAGAAGGTAGTCGCACAGTTCATTGTAGCGCTAAAATAAATAAATGGGTACTCGTTAAGGATTTTAGTATTCAGATAGTAAAATTGGTGCTCAAGTACTCGTTGAGATCATGTGATCGAACTCACATGATGCATTTTTTTATCTGGCAGTGACAGTGTGGAGTTTGATTGAAGCATTTTGGTTGTCAGGAACACTTACCGGGTACTTTAATGCATCATCACTGTTACTTAAAAGCTTTAAACTGCATATGATATGCTTCAACATAGGTATGGTAAGTATTCGTGATTACTCGATCATTAATGCTACAGAGTACTCGAATACTAAAAATCCATGATCATTTCAGCCCTAGTTCCTTGTATCAGGAACCACTAGGATACAATTACGTGGTCTTGCTAATGTGCATCTTACCTACCTTCAGTGCAATCACTACAATGTGATGGACTTATTTATGAGGTCATGAAGCATGCCTCAGTTTGGTCACTGCTTCCCATACAAAGACATTGTAATAGTGAGTTAGTAGTTACGCTAGATGTATAAGCAAGGTTGCATTCTAGTATACACACTTTATAAAGAGCTATGAACATTTCCTAACAGGGGTGTCACATCATAGATAATACACCTCCCTAGATATGAAACTAATCACGTGCGCGCATGGATACAATGGAAGGCTTGTGGTTCCGCCCTAGTTTCGCGTGTCTAAAAATGCGACAGGTGGTAGGAGCGCGTTAACAGTGATGAATTCTTATAAGTGTTGCGGTTTATTAATAGAAGTCATTCAGTGAATTATGCGCTACTGGAAACCACAGTTGACAGGTTGGTTATTGAGTTAACTTTTTGGTCAGTATAAGTTGTGTACGCGTTTTCAGCCAAACCATTCATAGTACCATGCTACTGCTATGTAAAATGGTGTTTCTGTATTGAGTTGTGTGTCACGTATTAGGTTTTAACATTTAAAGCCCGTTTTTTTAAGCTCGACACACTTATATTTATGTACGCGTTTTTTCAGTGTGTATTGAACCCTGAGCTTTGAATTTTTTTATCATTTAATCCTTATATTATGAAGTGTGTCATGAAACCCAAATATTTGTTGCAGCGTGTTTGTGCGTACCAATAAGTCCAATTGACATTATGCACTGACTTCATGCAGGCTATAGCCCCGCCTTGGATTCGCACGGCACATAAATCACTTGCAAAGCCGTATGATAATTTTTCACTCTGGAGACAACTATTCTCTACTATTTTTGTGTTGATCCGGTAGCTATGCAGGCACTGGTAATTATACTGTTTGCCATGGGAATAATAATTATAGTTATGAAGTGTTTAAATCACCACCTCCAGTGGAGTTTTCCCAAGCACAATGCTGCATCACAGCAAGTTTATCAATAATACTGATATGACAGAATTCTAGATGCTAGCTGGGAATAGCACAGGATGGGGAAGAGGGGCTCACATCGCATTGGAAGGAAGTATTAAAATGAACGAAACTTGAGGAAAGGGAGGAATGATGATGATGCAGAAGCAAATAATGAAGTGGATGAAGTAAGTGATGATGCCGCAGAAGCAAGTAAAGATGAAGTATCATGGATTCCTCAAGAGTTAGAAGATGTTGCTAATGAAATTGATTTACAAGTAGAAACGGTAAGAACTATTACTAAATGTCAGTAATATCCATATGTCACGCTCTTCATAGGAATCACCGCTACAGGCTTGTCACACAATTTTAGTGCTTGTTGTTCAAAAATCATTGGTTTATGGTGGAAGTAGCAACATAGCTAAGAAGTGGAAGAGTACAGTTTCATTGTCTCCACTATCCAGACCATTGCCAAAGCGGAGATGCACAAAGCTAATACAGTGAATTTATTATACTTGTTATGACTCTACCATGTATGAACTATGTGCAATAATCATAGTATATGTCACGTTACTGTGACATGTAATAATAAATTCAGTAGTACCTGTTTAATAAACTTAATTCCATGTTTAAATTTTACTAGTGTAATTCTTTACGTATACCTTTTGTCCCTTTAATGTTCTTTTTTGTAGCAGCCTTGTACTGTTCCGATAGTTTACTTGCAACTGAAAAGCCTCTAATAGTGAACCACTCCTGTACAGTTTCTCGTAACAATGTAACTGACAGATTGTTTTCTGACAAATCAGTTACTAGCTCCCACAAAAACAACACATTCTCATCTCCTGTAACTTCACACATCACTCTCGTTTGTTTCACCTACCTCCAGCAATTTGTAGGCGATCACCTCCATGGCCACAAAGAATCTGTACGTATCATCTGATACGTGCTGCAGTGCTCCTTGATCATTAGCAATGGTCCAAGTCTTCAAATAGTCTAAGCATGCGTCTGTAGTTGTGGTGTATCTTCAATAGTATTGTGGCCAACCATATTTAACAGAGCACCTATAATAACTGGGGATTGACTACTTGAGCCTCTTCTGTGTTTCTTCATGAGTTTATGGACAACATATCCTGCTGCATAGTGAATGGCATTCTCTTCTACCACAGTCAACTGATGGCATGGCTCAAACTTTACTCCTGGATCACCAGCACCCTGCACATCAGTGCCTTGTACATCAAACAGTCTTCTGTAATTGTCTATAACTAGTGCCTGGTGCCATACAACTGATCATTTCCCTAATACATTGGAACCTCAGTTATCCAAACCTTTGGGATCAGAGATGGTCCATAAGTCTAAAAAGTCCATATCTCTGAAACTTAAGCATAAATAACCTTAAAATAGAAACATTAATATTTCAAATACCCTAATAGAACAGTCACTTCTCTAATAGAGCAGTTATTTCTGTGGTTCGGTTAACCGAGAATCCGGATAAGTGGGGTCCGGACAACTGAGGTTCCACTGTACTACATTATATACAACAATACCTGCTACTCAGTAAAAGTTTTTCAGTGGTCACAAGCAATGATTAAAGTGTTTAACAGAAAGTGCATGGCATTTGAAGTCCATTCATTAAAAAATATAAAAACAAGTGCAAGAATATGGCCAATACTTATCCATTACTTGCTTCCCATTACCCGCCTGCATGCCACTTTTCCTTCTGCATTGGTTATTGTAATTAAGATTTATTATTTTTGTGTTAAACATCAACATACTCTAATAGAGCAGTCAGCAACTATAAAACTCAGCTAACCATTATTTTAGGCCACCAATATTATTGTAGATTCCTTGTTTCCTTTCACCCACCCACATGGTAATTTTAGAGCCACATGCAAATTTATTACTGCATTTGACAGTCACATGACCTAAATATTAATACTAACAGAAAGTTTAGTTGTGTGGTCATGTCATTAGGATGAAGACTGGGTAATTGGACTTTCATGTGATTTTTGGATGTTGTTTAGTGTATGGAATCTGGGCAAATACTAGCAGTGAATCTTTTCAAGTACCTCACTATTACTATTACCTTATTCAAGTACCTCCCTCACTATTAAACTGAATGCTTTCAAGGGAAGCAAGGAATCTTAATATTGTCAGCCTAAGGCCAATGAAATTTGATTACCAGTTTCACGTCATCGCCCGCATGCTTTTGATACACCCGCATGGAATTTCATTATTGGTATTTCAGATTGAAATACTCTAATAGAGCAGTCACTTTTACTCTAATGGAGCAATGAGCTAGACTCTAATGGAAAATCACTTGTTATATGGATTAGTAACGTATTTTAGCTATTTAATGCAAGAGTAATGAATGTAGACTCACTTTTTTTGGCAGAAATCTTCATGTTTGAGATGTGTGTTTTGTTTTTAGAAAATAATGAATAATAACCGCCCACCCGCATCAAATTTTCAAAAATCTGAGCGAGAAACTGGTAATCAAGTTTCATTAGCCTAAACGAGGTTGGAGTACCTGCCACAAGATGCATTCATTACAGCTACCAGCCCTCTCCTCTCCCAAACCTCTCAGTAGCACAGGCAGTCGCTCCGCTTGGTATAAGTAAAGAGTTCTACAAGCTTTTGACTTTCCTTGCTCCTTCTTCTTTACTCTATAAAATGTCTCGTTAAATTTTACATCATCCGGCCCAGCACAGAGAACTTCAGTAGACTCTAGTCTCTTTTAACAGCTTGCAGACCGGCACCATAGATAATGCACGTAATAAAGGATTGGCAATGCGCATAGCAACTATTTGACAATCCTCGTTACGGTCGTATGGTCGCATGACTTATGTCACTTATGCGCATCTATTGTCATAATACGCATGATATGGCTACCCGACAGAATGAATGTTCCACTTTATCATTCCCAGTGCTGTTATTTCGCTATCCAGTAGTAGAGAGGAACTACTCATGTAACCAGTATCGATCGTAGTGAGCTACCAACCAGCGGATTTTGGGCACGGCAGCAACTTGGTGAGTCGAGGGGGGTGGAGTCTTAGGCCACTCCAATTTGTTATGTTTCTGGTCATCTGAAGTTTAGTTTTAGGTGCGGGCGGGCAGAATTCAGCAACAAAGCAATAATGAAGTGACTGCTCAATTAGAGTAATTTTGTGATTTTCTGACTTTTTATTAGAGTATATCGATCTGTACTATGCACTATGTTCATTTCTTGCAGGTTTTCACTGATAAAAGACATATAGTGACACGTAAGCTGTTAGATTTAGCATGTTTGTAGCAGCCTAATATTTGTTTCTGAAATCCAGCTTTTTCAAAAATCTGATGCGGGCATATTCCCCATGTATTTATGAAATTTCACTTTCTGTAAAAAAGGATGCGGGCGGTGGACCAAAAACATAATTACCAATTGGAGTGGCCTTACCGTGGCACATGAGTATCGACTCCTATAAAGGATTCGATGCGCTCCTGGTAGCCAGCTACAGTAAGGATGGGCTATGTAAACCAGGATTTGTGTGGACTGTTGCTCGTTTAGGGCTTCAGCAGCGAAACTACTTTATGTATCCAGTGGCAATGATTTTTTTTTTAATGGAGAGCTCGAGATGGATATTGTGTGTGTACTGGGAATTTGTTTCCCCAGTAAACACCAGGTACCCATTGATGTTGCTGTGACAGCTCACCAGGTCCCTGGGCCAACTGCATACAGCGTGAATAAAGTTTCTTGTTCAAGGAAACACTAAATTTGCATAACTAGGAATCAAACCTGGAACCTTTCAATTACCAGGCTAGTGCTCTAGCCACTTGGCTATGCTGCCTTACTGTCCTTGTCCCAACTTAGTTGTCGTTGTGGAACTTTGGGTTCTGCGACCTCTCCCTGTGAGATATAGTCCCAGGAGGATTCTGCACAAGACTCTAGTACCTGAGTGGTGCACAGGTATCTCAGTGTTTGTTTGCTGGGTGACAATAGCTACTAGGGTGTGTGGTGGAGGACAAGAGTTTAACACTCCATTCTGTTTTTGTCATGTTGTTCACATGTGATGTGTTGTTTCATTAGGCCATACATGTCGTGTTGCGTGGGTGACTAGGGTCACCAATGCCGAGGGGTCAGACACTCAGAAAATCCCCGAAATTCAGCTATCTTTTATTAATGCGTATGCTGTTGACAACTGTTACTGTTACGTGTATTATCTATGCCGGCACCTGGACGTCAGTTGCCATTTTACCAAGGGACGCGAAACTAGGGCGGGACAGGTGGTGCTTATTAGTTTCATATCTAGGGGGAGTGTATTATCTATGGTCACATAGACACATATAGTAGGAATATCTGCAACTGCCGTCAAACTATCGTCCAGTCAAAATTTTCCCCAATGTGGAACTTTTCAAGTAAGCACTTTTCAATTGTGGGTTTCGGGCTTCATCCTTGACTGTAGCACAAACTTAGCAGCCTTGGCCTTTGACTGCAGCTACAGATCTACCATTCTACTGCCAGCACCTTGCATTCCTTCTTCCCCCCTTCCCTCGTATTTTACTTTCTGGTTTACAGTGTAGTGTATCTAGCAACTCACGAAACTACTGTCATGTATGTTGGTATACCCTACTTACCATCTCTAGCAAAGTCCTAGGTAGTCTATGCTGGCATCATAGATAATACACCTCCCTGGCATCATAGATAATAGACACCCCTACCTGGATTGGAAGCACACGTATAGTGCCCATACAAAACTACTGTTCTATCAGCGTTTCGCGCCTGAAGTTTTCAAACACTGTTTTTCATTCGATGATTCTGTTTTACTGTCTGGATACAGCTCGGTTGCTTTAACTAGTGAGTTTAATAGATTATTTCTTGGGTGTTTAAAAAGTATTTGAACATGTTTGTGAAAATGGCGGGGTGAACAAGTTTAGTTTAAGGCTGATGCTTATTACTAACTAATGCTACGTGTACTGGTATGTGTTTCATGGTATATTCGCTCCAGTTTAGTCAAGTATCACCTTTCGCGCTTGTCAAACTTCTAGCTAATACACATCAGTACACCCACTATGAATAGGCCAAACCTTACATTCCATAGCGGTAGGTTTACTACTCACCAGTAAGCAAAACATGTTCTTATAAAATATACCCCGGTACTGTGTACAGTATAAGGGGCGCGAAGCGCGGATAGATTAGGTGGCGCTTAGAAGTTTCCAATCCAGTATGGGGTGTCTATTATACGATGGCCCTGGAGGTCGCGCTATGCGCTATGTGACTAGCACTATGTGCCATGCGCTATGTGTCCTTTAAGCGCCCCAAGATCGCCTGCTTCGTTTAGGACAGGAATAACCCTTTAATCGACTGATGAGCGAAGTCATCAGTGCTACTGGGCATTCTTTTGGACTTGACGGTCTCTAGTAAGATGATAACGACGGAAAACATCAATCATTAAGGTGTGTATCAATAGAACAATTCACTCTTGGTGGTTTAACACTAGTCATAGACATACAGACCTTAGGTACCTAAATTTATGGTAGCAAAGTTTGTCATTTAATCTTACGTGCATGAGTGACAAGGATGATGCTAAGTGAAGTTTTGTCCAGCTTCTGCACTAGCATTTGCATAGCAAAGAGTCAAATTTGGTGTAATTTAATATTTTAAACCTTTGTTAATGTTCCACTATGAAGAATTTGGTGCTGGAAGAGGAATCCCATTATATCATAGAAACAGAGGGGGTCCTATAGTACTCTGATTAAAGATAATGGCCCAATAGTGGTCACTTTTGCTAATGCTGACCAGAGTGGGCAAAATCTATATGCGACT
This sequence comes from Dysidea avara, assembly GCF_963678975.1. Taxonomy (NCBI): domain Eukaryota; kingdom Metazoa; phylum Porifera; class Demospongiae; order Dictyoceratida; family Dysideidae; genus Dysidea; species Dysidea avara. The sequence goes on from NC_089281.1 coordinate 9,760,147, forward strand.
GGGCCTACAAAAATAAGGCATGTGGGCACATGATTTTTGCCTAATTTTTCAAAGTGTCATCACTCATAACTTTTTGTAATTGCAATGCAATTTTCAGCTCTTAGTAAACATTTACCGTATAGCCTAAATATTTCGAGGTTGAGCAGTGTTGCTAAAAATACAATTTTCGCAGATTTGCAAACACTCCCAAAATGTATTAGATTATATGGAGGTCTAAATATTTCAAGGCTAATATTTTTACTGATAACCCCCAAAACTGCAAAATCAAAATTTTCCACTTCGAAATATTTAGGCTATACGGTAATTGGCTTTATGATGCAATCTACAGAATGTAAATAGTGTATCCAGTACTGAGATATAACCTGTTATGTGAAGAAGTGTAGTTTGGGCCTACATGCCCTATTTTCGCAGGCCCAGTCACATATTGTTATTGACGGGCTATACAATCCCATCACGGCCTAATCTATAGAGATATGCACAACTTTACAACCAAAAACATTCTAATAAAAATGTGATGTCACTACGGTGAACGAATGTATTGTAGGTATGCATAGAAAGTATGAATCGTTAAAAGAGTTTCTCCAGAGTTGTAGACTCTTTTACATGTATAACAGAGTAACTGGAACAAGGAGCCCCATCTGTAGTTCATGTGGCAAGTTTTAGTCTGAGCCGCATTTGCTACCCGTACTTTTGTATGAGATTCACTATAGTCATTCGCCATCAAAAATTCTTGGGCACACTGCTAATCTCATTATGTTATTGATCATTTTTCGTTTTTCGTTCAAATAATAAATGTGCATGACCTCTATTCTGCAGACTGGACTCACGGACTACACGGGAGCAACAGCTAATTCAACGTTTTCTTCATTTGTGCATTGTAATCAAGACTAAGTATTACCACAAACCAATCAATTCACATTTTCACACATAGTACTAGATGGGACCACACCCTCAAGTGTAGCGTCTGATATTGGAATACACACTCGTACAAGCCAGCATTTATTTATATATAACAACCAGCTAACCAATCCCACACATGGAACTAGTCTGGGGCACAACCTTAAGTCTAGCTGTCTTTCCCAATTTATTAGAAATGTACAACACAACCCTGTCTTGGTCACGTGTAAAAAATGGGATAACGCCTCATCAGGTAAACTTGAGACAGACAGCCAGACTTGTGGTTGTACCTCTGACTAGTGCAACATGTGAATTGATCAGTTAGCTAGTTGTTATAAAAAAATTTCCACTGATAAGAATGATTTAAAAGAGAATACACACATACAAAAATAAATGATAAATAAAAAGATCAAAGAAAATCAGTCAAGTGTATCAATCCTGTCCTCTGCACAAACAAGATCAATGGCAGCAGATTCTTTGAGTCCAAAGTGATGGTATATCCTCTCAAATATGTAACAGCTGAGCAGAGTAGTGAAAAACTCAGCTTCCACCTTAGCCATTAAAGTGTCTTACTGTAGCACTGTCCATTTTTTTCTGACAACTTTTATTAGAGTAGCAATAGAGTGGCAATAGCAATAGAGTAGCAATTGTTATAAATGATTGCCATCTATTACGAATGTGAATTCCAATAAATAAATTGGTGCAGACGTTGTACTTGAGGCTGTGGCCCCGTTTAGTATTACGTATGAATTGATTGGTTTGTGGTAGTATTACAATACAAAAATGGAGAAAACATTGAATTAGCTGTTACTTCCCTGAAGTCCATGAGTCTGCCAGTCCAGTCTGCAGAATAGATTTGGCCTCCCATCAAGTCTTGAGTCTGGCATGTACCAAACAGAGGGAAACTTTGGCAGAGGTAAAATTTAATGAATCAAGCAGAATGTCACTGTTGGTAAATCGAGTTATTAGGTCAATGCTGACATGTATATCTACACTCTCTGGAATAGTGAATATGGCATGTAGCACTTGTCACTCATCACATTTTGAGGGTTCAAGATGAGGTTGAGGATACCACATGCACAGTATCTACCTAGCTTAGTAGTCAAGGCAGGCTTGGCTCTAGTTTGATTTTTAAAAAATATTTTTTAAATTTTTTCCCCCAGAGTATCCAGCACCCCTTGCCACCACCCTTAGCACTAGATTATTATTATTATTAAATGATAGACTAAAAAAATTATTGGATTAAGGGAAAGGCACCTGACCTTCTATCAGAGCAAGGTCAAGAGCCCTATGGCTGGGCAAGCAATTGCTGAACTCAGCAGCAAAAAACTAAGGCGACAGCATAGCCAGGCCATAACACTACTGTAAGGAACACCCCGTTTCAAAGGACTTTTGTAAACAACATTAGTACACCCACTCATTCCACCAAATGTGGAAAACACTAACAGTACAAAAGAGCCCATCTCAACTTCTCTGATCCTTTGCTCATGTTTTTAGTTTGATGCCAGTCCCAGTAGCCCTTGGTTGAGCAAAAAATTGTTTAGTTCACGGCTTGGTTCACTGTTTTCTTCACTAGCAAAATAATTATGTGGATGGGAAAAATTTGGCAAATTCATGGGCATTGGTCATTGGCCAAATTTTAACTGTGCCCCCACCCCCTGTGTGTCAGTCATGTGTGAACATTGTCCAGTACATTACTGATTACATATTTTTCCGGTGTGTGTGTTAGCTTAGTGTGTGTAATATTAACAGTTGCTGTATGCTATGGCAGGCGAGTTGCAGTTATCAGTTCTGTTTGATTTTGTCACATGGTACATGCAGACAATCCTGTCAAGGTTAGCAATCATTTAATGCTGGCCATGTGATCTTGTCAATGGTTCACAGGTAGCAAATACAATTGGCACAGTTTCCAGCCAGACAGACATTGATTTCTTCTGCAAATGCTTGTTCTTATAGCTAATTTTACTTTACTTTAGAGTAGTTTTGTAGTTGAATAAGTATAACGGCTGTTAAAGTTGATATAGTAGTGCACCTTTTAAAAATTTCAAGGCAGAAAAGCGTGTTTCAAATACATTGTGTCAAATATATTATTTGCTGAGCAGTCAGCTCTAATAGTGTGTTCAGCTTCTGTGCAAACACTCAATTACAAACACAAATTTAAAGAAAGAAAGTTAGTACCTATGATGATAGATGAGCATTTTCTGGCTGCAGTTATATTAATTTTGGCACTTTGCAGTAAAAATGCATCAACTCATGACGGGTTGATGTGGTATCCTTCTACATTGAATGTGTTCACCTAGGTGATACAGAGAGAAAATATAGTTATTGCTACATACTTTGGGCAAGCAGTAATTTTGAAAAGCTGTATACCAGATTGTTCAAGTTACACCTCTGTGTATTGTTAGTGAAGCCTTGCTAACTCTCGATAAATGACTAGAAAAAAATTTAAGTTTCCACCATGTATGTATCTATTATAACACAACAATGCCAAAGCCGATTTAGACATGTACCAATCACAGCCAGATCACGTGCTCTCATCATTGTCACCACAGAAGCAGTTACCATGACAAGATGGAATCTTTCATGTAATAGTGATACTTGTACCTTGCTCAGATCTGGTGTGACATGTGATCATGAGGCTATGTATGTAGATGAATTAATGCTGCCAAGAGTATATACTCTCCCATTGTTATATTTTTGATAATACTCATGTCAGAAATGTATAATAATTTTTATATAGTTATGTTCATATACCGGTACACAAGCTGTAGTACAACTCCCATTTGTAATCCCCAAGGAACATTTAGATTGAGGTATATAATACCCGGAGTTGGGATAGTTACTTCGGAAAAGTAACTAGTTACGCGTTACTCTTTTATCCCATGTAGCTTAGTTACAGTTACTGTTCTAAAGGTAACTAAATACTCTAGTTACTAGTTTCTTTCACAGTATATATTATGACTTGTTTTTAGCTTTTGTAACATGAATTTTGCTCAGATATGCATCATGTAGGGATGCAATACATATGTGCACTTAAAATAACCATTCTGTGGCTGTTTCAGGTCAGTTTTAATTATTGCTATGTCTCTTACTCAAGCTGAGTCATAGAGAACGTTACACAGAATCTGTCTACTTATTGTGGCTGTAGCATATATGGCACAAAAATTGAAGTGCTCTTGCTTTAAAAGCATAATTAGTTATACTTACAATTGTAACTTAGTTACTTTTCAGACAATTACTCCAAGTTACTAGTTACAAAGCAAGTAACTATTATATTACTAGTTACTTTAAAAGTAGTCAGTTACGTAACTTAGTTACAAAAGTAACTAGTAACTCCCAACTCTGATAATACCTACATATATACGTAAGGACAGTAATTTCATAACTTAGTATAATAGTGCCTGTTTATTGTTTATATACAGGAGGCTGGCTGTGCAGTTGTGGATCCATACATGTTAATAATACAAGACCACAGACTTACAACCTGTGGCTATTGTAAACACCACCTGGCAGGCTATAGCCAAGTATGTTGACACAGAACACTTAGTCTGTGACTATGTGAATATGCAGTTTGTATATATACTACTTCACTCAGCTGTGAGTATAATATGTCACTTAACCATTATATCTTAACTATGTCACTGTGACTATTTAGTCTCATTTGGCTAGACTGCTTTTGTGTTGGGGTAGGAAAAAATCCCAACACCAGTGCCAAAAGAAAAGTGTGGTCTGGCCACGTGAGAAAAAAATGGTCTGGCCTTGAATAGTATAACTGCAAAGGTAAGGTGAATACAGAAGGCCTATAGTGGTGGCTACCAACCATGAAAAATAACATTGTACAAAACTGATAAATAACAAATAAAAGACTGTGATTAGCTACACAAAAGTGACGTAGTAAAACTATCAAAGAAATCAGAGCACAAAACTACTGCTTCAGTTTTATTGGAATTTATAAACTCAAATGTATTTTTACAAAGTTAATAACAGCAAATTAGAGATTAGGTATGTCAATATTCATATTTATTATAATGTCGATATTCATATTTATTATAATTCATGACTGGAATTAAGTATATTCCTTTGTTTTAAATACAGAAATAAAAACTGCTAATGAGAAATCCCATACAATATACCATTAATTTTATTTTTAGGAACATTGCGTATTCATACATTGGAATCCAGTTCTGGTTATCTCACCACAATTATTTAGTTACGTGTGGAAACCTAGAAAAACAATTTTTTGCATAGTGGTAGCCACATGCAGCTAGCCTACAAAGTCAATTAGCAAATCTGTGATATTGTACTCTCATTCAACACAATATAATATGGATCTTGCGCTTTTGAGTCCAGCCTGTATATTACATGAATAGTACTGAACAGACAAGATTATGAATAGCTGATTGAAAGTACAATGGGATACTCCTACATGCATTAATACATACGCTAACCTTCCCTGAAAATTAATTTGCAAAAACATGTACGTAGCTAAAGCTCTAACATAACACACATAGCTTTACACAGACGTAATAGAATGCAATCATTACCATAAAAATTAATAATGATACAAACCAATTAAAGTATCAGTTCTCCTTGATTAAACATCAGAAATGTCTGTTTATATAATAGACTGCATGCAAGAATGGAAATATTTGTTAACAAAGCCACCGATCATTTGTCACCATTAAGTCCAGTTTGTGCGTACTGAATGTATTAAACAGTAAGTTGACCATATCTCCATGGAAGACTGTATTGTATATCAGGCTAAAATTTTAACATAAGATAGATGAACACCCATTGCCTCCAATGCTCCACAGGTGGTCTGTGGCATATTAATGAAATTTTCCTGTAGGGCCACTCATACATAAATTAACATGGTCTTTATAAAGAGGTGATCATTATTAATAGGTATAATGACTAGGTGAAATTTAATGTATAGTTTGATTCCACCACCATTTCATTCCACTTAATCCAGACAACTAAATTGGGTTATATTAAATCAAGCTTTTCTACATAACATGTATCATTATCTAAAGACTTAGTTTTAGTCATTTAGATCACATAATCACCCAATTTGTAAGTTAATTGCTCCTAGCAAAATTAAAGATGCTGTGGGAACTTCACAGAAAGAATGTTTAATGGTTTGTTCCTTTATCCAAATGTGCAAAAGACGCAAAAAGTTTAATTTCATTTTTCTACAACTTTTGCCTTGTGTGGAAAAGGATGTAGTAGAGCTCCTAAGCACATTTTTGTGCACTTTTGATGAAAGCATGAAACTTGGTACATAGTTTATATACACCATAAAGGTCATTTTCAGAAAGGGAGCCACCTCATATTTTGACCTTTGGTGACCTTTGTATTCAATTTTATACTTAAAATTGGCAGTTTTTCCTCTATTTCACTTATAATTGGCTCAAGATCTACAAACTTGGTACCAAATTAATGCTTTTACTCTAAAGAGCAAGTTGATACTTACAGAAAGTGCATAGTGTACTTTGTTCCAAAGTTATAGACATTTTTATAAGTAACAAATGCCATTATTTTTCTTGCCCACGTGTATACTTTAAATATGTAAAAAGAAAGGTTTCTTATTCAGTGATCATATAATTTGGCAGCTAATCACCTCAATTGGGCATGAGTATCAGGAGCAGACCCATGAACTATCAAAGGATGCATATAGGGTACAATATAGCTATAGGGGGTGAAGGGATAAGACTTTCACAGTATATAACAGTAGAGGCATACTGAAACCAAATAATTCTATCAACTAAATGGGTATGGGCTAAAGTTGTAACAAGGAACCTACAGAAGTATAAAGAATTATAAGATTATTTGCATGGAATCTCTGTTGCTGTTAGACTCATGCACTTCCAGTTATGTTGATGGTTTGGAATATGTACGTATCTATAAAATTACCTTAGGAAGAGCTTTATGTAGAATTGGTGTACAAGTATAAAAGTGCATTTGAAGACATTTGAAATGTTCCTTGCTGGTTGGTCTAATAGTTACTTAGATGCACGTTCGATTTATGACATTGGGTCCAGTCATGCATGCAGTGTCACTGTTCTATAATTTCAATTTGTATTCCAATGTGTAAAGACAAGCCACATTGCATTGGGTGATATGTAATTATAGCTACTCCAGGCCAAACTGAAACTAACCATGTTAGAAAGGCTCTATTGCTGTATAGGTTAAAAATATTGATGGACAAAATTTTCATGAGTGAATGAGACAAATTTGTGAAAACGTAATTGTGATCATGAATGAATATCGGTGAGGTTATATTTTGCTAGGCTGCACAATCTAGAATTTCATGAACAAAAATGTGAAAATCAATTTTCACATGATTTTGTTCATCCCCTGATTCTGCCTATATAGCTATAGTCTGGTATAATAAGTGGCTTTTTGGCTGAACCTTGCAATATGGTCTATAGTTTATTTTATGCCACAAAATATTTCTCCATACTATGGACTACTCAAATTTAAATCACCTGCTGGACCTCCATCAGCATTGGGAAAATTGGGATATTAACTCAGGAAATTCTAGTATTTTGGTCATTCCATGCTATCAAAGAAATTAAAATGTTAACCCACTCTTTTCAAATTTCTTCTCAAAGTCATACACCAAGGTTCATTTGATTCCTTACCATGTTATGCCTGTTTGCTTTACTGCATTTGTAATTGCACAATACTTCTAATATTCAACTATACAATGAAACCTGTCCAACTGGATCACTGTATAATAAGGTCACCTGATTTAAACTGACCATTGTAACAAGTCTCTTAATTGTGTCATTTGTGTACACAGTGACTTTAACATGTTTAATGCAACATAATATGGCAGAGGTGACCGGAATGAACAAGTTCACTATTACTTTTATGCTGTGAGCGATTAAGTAAATTTATACTAGTTAAAATAATGTAATCTCATTAACTAAATGGCTATACACCTGTAAGTAAATTGTCTAAGTTCTGTTTTCAACATCAACTTGACTTACTGCCTTGAATAGAGCACATGTAAAGTAGTAAATGATGGGATCCATTCCAAAATAGCCAAGTTGCAGACAGAATAGCCAAACTGTGAAGTAAATCACCAAGAAATTGCTCCAATAATTAAAATTTCAGCTAGATCAATACTTTTTACTTTTAGTTTATAGCTAACTACAGTTATAGTACCACTACACCTTTTGCACAGCTTGACTGTTATGGATTTGTTGTAACCGAGCACTGTCCCTGTCTACCACTGCATTTCATAGAACACCGGCTGTATATGTAGGTACATGTGTGCATTCACTATTATGAATTATTTGTAAAACCAAATTTGTACCACATATGTGTGCCACACACATACATATGGCAGGCTGTTGCTGACCCCAATATAGTTGATAAGTGCCAATAGAGGAAATCATTAGTGGAGCAATTAGGTGGGAGCAGGAAAGGCTTTTAAGTCTAATTTTGTTTGTGCGATATAATGCTATACGGACTTCAGGTATATATACTCATGGGACACAATTGAAAGACAGAATTTTGACCTAAATGATTGTTAACAAAGATGCGGTTGTTACAGATTTTTTTTTGTCATACTTCGATTCTACCCTTTTTGTATCAATGAACACCTTTTCTTCCAACAGAACTGCCTCCCTTACCCTTTCATCAGGGGACAACAGCATCTTTGATTAGTGGTTGACTAGAGAAGGTGGGTGTGTCACATATCTTTATTGTCAGTACATACCCTCAAGGTATTAGTAATACATAATAATGTTTCTCCTTATGTCGGCAACCTGCAAGAGATGGGTAGCTCATGTGAGTTAGATGGAGGTCTGGTTTAGAGTTTTTTTGCACTGCAAGAAAAACACAAGATTTCAAGCATCAAACTTTTTGTCTCACGTGTTTTCTTCCACTTTAAATTGTGTGACACTCAAGAACCATTAGAATATATGTATATTATATATGCCTGATATGTAAATTATTGTGGACACATAATGATCATTAATTTTTCTTGTCCCAACAGTAATGATCAAGGGAGTTCCCCAGCACCTGTAGTGATTTTTGATTGGATTGACACTAGTTATGTACAATAATTAAAAAATTGTTTAACAATACTATTTTATTATCTGTTAGTATTCTTCCATCTTTGTGGAAACAACCATTACCTGTGCCAAGTATATACGTCAAATCATAATAATGTTAATATCTGAAACAGTCGATTAGAACTCACATTCCATGGAAGAACACACATGTTGTCTACCATGGCAACATAAAACTGATGAGTATCCTGTTCTTGATAGTGCCGGAGGGGTTGGATTACATGATCGCAGAACAAATAAGCAGCCGGACAGGTTGCCTAGCAGTGCATCTACAATGATACTAGTCAGGCAACAACCTGTAAAGTGCTGTCCTGCAACAGACAAACTTTTTATTGTAACTACAAAAACACACGATGCTGATTTGCTCCACCTGGTTGCCATGGAAGTATAATTTTCTTAACCAGTGGAGAAGTGACTATGGCAACTGTAGCAACAGCAACAAAAAAGCTACTACAGGTAGGTAGGATGGTAGGTAGGATCATAGTGGTATTGATAATCCTTCATGAGGACAACAGGGATTTCTGCTTGTGACCAATATGTTCTAAGTATCACATGAGGTTATGTGATTAAGATCACAGCTGGGACACACCTGTAGTGAATAAGATTCTGCAAGGGATTTGTGACATAGCAACAGCAGTAGCCAGTCAGATCGATGTCCATGTCCCTGAAGTGTCTGTAAACTTCAAACAATACCTGTGGAAATATCACACGATTTCACAATGATCCCATATCATGACAAGATAATGTACATAAGTAACTGATCACTATAACAAGGTGGTCTTATTAATGAGGTCATAAAGTATGCATTAGTTGTGTTTGGGACCTACTTGACATGGTCACTATAATGAGGTGGTCTTATTAATGAGGTTGTGAAGTACATCTTAGCTATGTTCAGGACCTGCTTGACATCACTACAATCTTATTAATGAGATCACAAAGTATACCTTGGTTATGTTTGTGACCCACTTGAAATGGTCACTGTTTTATTAATCAGGTTGTGACATGCACCTTAGCTGTGTTTGGGACGTACAGTGGAACCCCTGTTAAAGAGCTCTCCCTGTAAAGGACACTGTACACCCAACCTCCTTATAAAGGACAGTTTCTGCAGTCCCTCTAGACCTTTACCAACTCTGAAAGACGACAACCTCTTTATAACAGTAAAAAATTTCCAAAATTCGGTGGTCCCAAAGTATCCGTTAAATAGATGTTTCACTGTACTTGACATGGTCACTATAATAATATAATGAGGCGATCTGATTAATGAGATACACATTCATTACTGTAGAGCCTAGGGGAAAAGATTTCACTGATTTTGAATATTTGGGGAGAGAACCCTAACCCTAATTTAATAATGCAACTTTTATACATAAAATATCAAGTTCTTCAGTCATCTCCAGTGATACCTGTGCACTATAAAATCAAGGCTTGGTAGTCAATAAGAAGTTGTCTATTAATAATAATTGAGAAACCAAAAGTCCCATCTCATTATACCCCAGCTATTGATTATTCAATGTGTACACTACACACAGGCAAAAGGCAAAGCAAAGCGCCCGGCAGCTGTAGTTCACTTCTGTTGAAAAAGTTAAAAAAAAAGCAATATAATTTTATGAAGCGAATCTCACGAAATATAATTGTCCAAGTGCAGGCCTAAGTTAAGATCTGAAGCTTGCAGCAAAACACAGACATTGCTACCCACTTTACTGGCACTGGGACACCTGTGTGTTACACAGGTGCTTTGAGTCAAATCCTCCTGGGGTAGGACTAGTAACCTGCAGGAGGCTGTACCATGTCTTACAGATGAAGGTGTGGACACCTGAAATCCCAACAGTTGGAATTTGCTTCCCCAGGTACCTATTGATGCTAGGCCACTTCCCCAGTTGACACCAGGCCACCAGGTCCCCATTTAACAGCTGAGTGGACTGGAGCAATGTGAATACAGTTTCATGCTCAAGGAAACAATAACAACACCAATGTAACTGGGAATCAAACATACACACACACACACAAAGCACAGCAAAGGTAAAGGCTACAGTAGCTGTGTAAACCACAGCTATTGCTGCCCAGTGAAGCAGCACTGGGATGCCTGTGCATCACTCAGGCACTTGAGTCTAGTGCAGACAAATCCTCCTAGGGCAGGACTAGTATCCCGCAGCAGGTCTCAAGGAGAGAGGTTGCAGAGCCCCAACTTCCACAACAACTCCAACACCACTAAGGACAGTTGGGAATTTGCTTCTCCAGGTACCCATTGATGTTATAGCTGAGTGGGCTGCTTCCCCAATAGATATCAGGCCACCAGGTCCCCATTTAACAACTGGGTAAACTGCAGCAATGTGAGTAAAGTTTCTTGCTCAAGGAAACAACAACAACAATACCAAAGTGGCGTAACTGGGAATCAAACCTGGGATTTTTCGGTCACCAGGCCATTGTACTAACCACTTGGCTATGCTGCCTCCACACACACACACACACGCACGCACGCACGCACGCACACACACACACAAAAGCCAAAGTAAAGCCAAAGCCTTCAGCTGCCACTAAGCGGTCACACTGCCCAGTGGCCAGCACTAGGGCACCTGTGCGCTACTCAGGTGCTATCGGTCAGCGCAGGCATGCCCTCCTGGGGCAGTACTAGTAACCCGCAGGAGGCTGTACCATGTCTCACAGTTGAAGGTGTGGGCACCCAAAGTCCCACCTGGACCTTCAACTGCTATATGAGACATGGACAGTTGAACATTTGCTTCCCCAGTTCACACCAAGTACCCATTGATGTTACAGCTGGGTGGGCTGTTTCCCCAGTTGGCACCAAGCCACCAGATCCCCAGTTTAACAGCTGGGTATACTGGAGCAATGTGAGTAAAATTTCTTGCTCAAGGAAACAACAACACCAAAGTGGCCCAGCTGGGAATCAAACCTGGAACTTTTCAATTACCAGGGTGTCCACACACCCACACCCACGCACGCACGCACACACACACAAAGCCTCCGGCAGCCATGCAAAACATAGCTATTGCCGCCCAGTGAACCAGCACTGGGATGCCTGTGCACCACTCAGGCACTTGAGCCTTGTGCAGGCAAATCCTCCTGGGGCAGGGATGGTAACCCGCAGGAGGACTGTTCAGGTCTCTTGGAGAGAGGTCACGGAACCTAAAGTTCCACAACAACCCCAACACCACTAAGCGAGACAAGGATAGTTGGGCATTTGCTTCCCCAGTTTACACCAGGCCACCAAGTCCCCATTTAACAACTGGGTAGACTGGAACAATGTGAGTAAAGTTTCTTGCTCAAGGAAACAACAACACCACCAAAGTGGCTCAACCAGGAATCGAACCTGGGACCTTTCAATTACTAGGCCGATGCCCTAACCACCTGGCTATGCTGCCTCACACACACACAGACACACACTTTTTTTTCAATATAAATTGCAGTAACCAGGTGCAAGGCACAAGCTTGGTTAAACAATATATGTGACCGGATCTGCGAAAACCTGACACAATGGCACATTTCTCAAATTCTTTATTATTGAATATTTATAATCTATTTACCCGAGTGCATGCTCTAGCCAAGTTTCAGCCTTGTATGCCAGCAACTTTGGAGTTACAGTGCTACAAAGTAGCAGCAACGGAAAGATCGATTTGTACAGCAAGTATTAGGAAAATAAATTACAGGTGTTTAGAAAAATGACTGTAAGTCTGTAACTTACAAACGCAATGCAGTTCAGAGTTGCAACTTGCACCATCATGTTCACTATGAATAGGGGAGTCCATTGCATGGTGAGTTTTTCTCCTACCACCTTTCTTCACTACATAGAGAGATGAAATCAGCGAAGAAAAATTGATCACATACGACTGCCTCGACATGACGTAAACAAACGCCCATAACTCATGTATCCGCTGTGAAAGAATGATTTTTGAACTCCTCTTGAGTAGGTGAATAAGATGGTACCCATGTTTTTATCATTGCACCAGTTCTTCATAAAGACAGTGTTTTAAAATTTTATGATTTTTTGTCATTTATGCAAACATTTTACGCATTGCAATCAAAAGCCTATACTGAGAATTTAGGCTTGCAACATTCTGTCGGGTTTTCGCTGATCCGGTCACATATCTTTTTTTATAATAATATACAAATGGTTACAAATATAGCTAACCTTATACTGTGCTGGGAGCCTTTTCTTAACAGTGACATGCTACCTGTAAGATACGGACAACAACTATGATAAACAAGAATACCCTTTCCACCCCTTGTACAGTGTGTATGGAGTATTTACATAATATTTTGAATGCCATGGCAACCACATGGCATGCTACAATTTGTATACTGTAATATATGTAATAGGTTGAGACAAATAGTTCGAAGCTTTGAAGGTTCGTTTGGTCTCACTACATTCGGATGCCGCTTTACCCCACCAAAGATTCATTACCATGGATACTAACATGTTAAGCCAGTTGTACAAGTATTGATACTCCTTCTGGCAGTACATTTTTGGTATAGTTGTAGTTCAAACAATGGTTGTACTGGAGTTATAACAAAGTGTAGGAACCTTTACTACAGTGTACACCCTAATAACCATCAAGTATGTTCAATAATTATTGACACAACATTAGTAACAAAGCTTCAAAGCTTTGGTAACATTTCTGAAAGAAGCTTCACAGGGTGTATTTGTACATTTGTTCCAGCCCTAATATGTACAGTAGCTGTCATACAGGCTTAATTCCTATGTATACTTGTGTATGTTGTGTACCATACGCAAGAAACTTGACATAAGAAAAATTGAATCAACCAATTTGTCAAATTTAAACTTGTCAAATGCTCTAAAGCACCTTTAACAGAACAAGTTATATCTACAATTTCTTGACTTTTGTCAACATTTAATTTGTCAAATCTGATGAAGTATGAATTCGTCAAATTTTTCTTACATCAAAATTTCCTTGCGTATGGTACTTGTAGAATAGAGGCGTACGATGATGTATTTAAACACAATGCGTTCCTTTTTAGAATTGTCAAACACGATATGCCCAACAGCATCTCCATAATCTGATAACCCTATTGTAAGATCTCATGAAAATGTCCACTTGTTTATTAAACTATTGCATGGTATATCATTTCCAATGACTAAAGGATTTCTATTGTATGCGCTGACTGCACATAATATCCTCAGAACTATTACAGTATGTCCCAGTATGACAGCAATATCACCCGGATCTGCAGTGAAGCCGAGAACAAGGGTGATACTGTCAACACCCCAGTGCCAATCTGACATAGATTTTAGTAATTTGTTGTTAATCCTCCTCTGTAGTCTATCAGTCCACTCTGCAGAATAGATCAGGCCGTGATGGGATGGATTTTTCCCACTCTGGGCGGTATTAACAAGTGACCACTAATGGCCCATAATCTTTAATCACAAAATCTTTTATCACAGAATATCTAGCTAAGCAGCAAGTTCTATCCTGTTCTTTGTGTGGAGCCCGAAAGTTTAAAAATAATTTTTGCATCTCACGAAATACTAAAATCGATAGTTCTGTGAAGACAACAACCATGCCTCCGGTTTCATGGTGGATCTAGCAATGGGATACTACAATGATCATCCCACAATGGTAGGGGGATCGATTTGTGAAAGTTGATTTTTCGGATTGCGGACCCTAGCAAATGCTAGTGCAGAAGCTGGACAAAACTTCACTTGGCATCATCCTTGTCACTCATGCACGTAATAAGATTAAATGACAAACTTTGTTACCATAAATTTTGGTACCTAAGGTTTGTATGTCTATGACTACAGTGTTAAACCACCAAGAGTGAATTGTTCTTATTGATACACACCTTACTGATTGATGTTTTCCGTCGTTATCATCTTACTAGAGACCGTCAAGTCCAAAAGAATGCCCAGTAGCACTGATGACTTCGCTCATCAGTCGATTAAAGGGTTATTCCTGTCTTAAACGAAGCAGGCGATCTTGGCGCTTAAAGGACACATAGCGCATGGCACATAGCAGTTGTCACATAGGAGTTGTCACATAGCGCATAGCGCGACCTCCAGGGCCACCGTATACTATTATCTATGCTGGCATCAAGGAGCACTCTAATGACTAAGCGCTTACCAAGTGCGTTATTATTTTGAGGCGCTACATCAAGTTGGGTGAATCATAGATAGTAGCGTTACCCCTACTTAAACAGTAACTTACTACCGTCGGGGGGGGGGGGGGCAACTGGGGCATTTTCCCCGGGTCCCAGCCTGAAAGGGGCCCCAGGAGGCCCCATGAAGGGCCCCCCGCAGGGGCGGATCCAGGAGCTGGCTAGGGGAGGGGCACAAACAGGGTAAGTTGTAGGTGGTTGCATGCATGGGGAGAACCATATTCTCTATAGTTCAGTGCTGCTTTTTTAAAGCAGCAAATAATCACCTCTTAGTGGTGTCTCACTGTTGATATTTGCCATTTTGGCCTTTTCAGATGGTTGTGAAGTCTTAAAACTATTTAAAAGGCTTTGGATGTCTTAAATAACAGCAACACGATAATTATTTTTAGAGGCGCTTAGTACGCACGAAGGTGCTGGGTGACTATTTTACAATTAGTTTGACTTCGTTCGCTTTGGTCTCAGGTGAATTTGTAATAAATGCTAGTAAAATTTGCATATTTTCGTAAGTTTTAAACTGATCTCGGTTGGCCTGACATAAAATTTACTAGCTGTTTTAATCAGAAGCATGGCTGGCTCCTCCACAAGGTGGAGGGGGGGGGGGGGGGGGGCATTTGCCCCAAATGCCCCATCCTTGATCCGCCATTGCCCTGAATACCTGTTTAAAAGATCGATATACTCTAATAGAGCAGTCAGATCAAAATACTCTAATAGAGCAGTCACAGTATTCTTCAGAGGAGCAGTGTAGCAAGCTTATAGATAAGGAGATATGGGTTGTGATGGGTAGTTATTGCCATTGCCAGCAGGTTGTGACCTTTTTTTTTCTTTTTTTTAAATTTGGTTTTCACATTACAACTTGGGTCAAGGGCCCCACTTTAACTCTTTGCCCTGGGCCCCTTAATTTCTCTGGGCGGTCCTGACTACCGTACTGTTTGATATTTCATTAAAAATTGGTCCATCTCTAGATACAAAATCAACTGTAATTTCAGCAACTTTTACTGATGGAAGACCTTTACAGTGATCCCTAAATTATGGGATATCTACTTAATTATGGTTCAAAAATACTTTATTGAAGCTTAATTTAATCCCTTATATTTCAATTAAGGCTGTTTGAAATTCTTCAAATTTTTTTGGGAATAATGATTGGGTCATGGTCCGCTATATATGTTTGATAAAAATTTTGTGGTGGGACCACAATGGGCTCAAGAGCTATAATGATTTATGTTGTGGTGTGCAGTGGAATTTGTAGTCTATTATTGCTGTATGGGAGTATACACCTCCAGTAACTACTCACAACAAGGCCATGCCAAGTTTGTCTTACGGAGTGAAAGTGTCTAGGTACAGTGCAACCTGTATTAGTGACCACCTGTATTGAAAGACCACTACAGTTAATTTATACTCAACCCTTTCTAACAAATCCAAAAACGGTCCTTATCGGAAAGTGGACTTTAAATGAGATCACCATGTATCCATAAACATGTAAATGTGGTACCATCTCTTCAGAAATACCTTATTTATTAAGTCTAATCCTGTCATATTGCACTTACATATGTAGTCCCACTCTACACAATTCAAGTTACATACATGGTTACATAAGTACAACACTCAAAAAGGATACCCGGGCTGTTGATAGCCATTCATTTATAAAAGTACATACATGTGGACCCAAGAAGTCTATGGGTTCTTAAAAGTGAGCAATTCTCCTGGGAATAGGAAGAGTCACACTGTATGCAGTACAGTAGATGCATTACTTGTACCAAGAGTTTTTTTTTATTATTATGAACACTTGCTTGCACCTCGTGTGTGATTTATAGTACTGCAATTACTAAAATGGTTTTTCGAAGTATTTTGTATTTACGCTTTGAAGATCAGTACAGGCAAATGTTAAACACACATGAAAATGTGGTCAACATGTTTACCTATTACGTGAGTATGTGAATGAATTTTTGCCTTGATCTTCAAAGTGGTCACGAATATATATAAAGTTATTATAAATTAATTTTCACATCAAGTAATGCATGTATATGGTAAAACCCTCCATTCCTAGGACCATAATAAAGTGCTTATATTACAGAGCAGTGGTGGATCTAGGAATTTTAAAAGGGGTTTTCTAAACGTTGCGATTGGTATAGCTGAATAAGGCATCTGGTGACATTTTTCCAGAAAATTTTTGGATTTTAGAATCTCTGAGATCAGATCTTAGGCTATTTTTAGTTACCAATTACAATAAATCCAATGCTTTAAACTGTAAATACTATAGCTAACTATATGGCAAATATGGTGACTACAAGCTGTAGCTTTGATTGCTCTATTAAAGTATATAGTTACTTGACTTCTCTATTAGAATATCTCGATCGTTTTTAATGAAGTGGGAGGTGAAAAGTGAAGTGTTGCTAAGGATATAATAGCTATAAATGATGTTAGTTAAGTGCAACTGCATGCATGCAACTGAAAAAAACATTAGAATATAGTTGTTTGCTATGACAAATTGTCAGTGCAACAATGTTCATGTATTTAGACTGCCACTGAGCTAAATTTAAAATTTAAAAGGATCTGGATCCGCCACTGCAGAGGTCACAGAAGTATCTTGGTTCAAAGGTATGTGCACCCAAGGGCGGTGGAGCAGGCCAAAGAGTGAAGGGCCAGGCTAGCTGTAAATTGAAGACTAAAAAAAAAAAAAAAAAAAAAGGTCTCAGCCTGCTGACAATAGCTGCTCTCCACCAATTATATCTGCTTATTTATAACTACTACACATACGTAGCTAAGTAGTTTGCTACACTGCTTCTCTGAATACTGTGACTGCTCTATTAGAGTATCCAGATCCTGACTGTTCTATTAGAGTATCTCGATCTTTTCTTGCAAACAGTGTCCCTGCCCCTCCCCCCCCCCCCCATCTCCACCACCTATGTGTGCACCACTAGAGTGGGAGTACAAATAGAAATCCTGGTTATTAAGGTGTGCAGGTATCCCTTTTGAGGAGTTCTGTTATACATAACTATGCAGTCACATATGCAACTTCTAAGTCCACTATAGTGGGATCCAACTTGATAAAGAAGATATTTCTTAAGAGATCATATATATACAACATTCACATGATATGTTTATGGTCACATGCATGGTGGTCAGATTTGTAATTTAAAGTCAACTTGTCTAATAAGGACCATTTTTGGATTTGCTAGAAAGGGTTGATGCTTTGGTGTTATCATAGATAATATATACCTCCGGACACTGTCTGGAGGTATATATTATCTATGGTGTTATACATTAATGTCCAATTAAATAAGTATAAATTAACTGCAGCACATCTATAGGTGGTCTTTCAATACAGGTGGTCACTAATACAGGTTGCACTGTACCTAGACACCTTCACTTTGCAAGACAAACTTGTTGTTGTGAGTGGTTATTGGAGGTGTACACTCTGGCCATACAGCAATAATAGACTACAAATTCCACTGCATACCACACAGGGGCGGAGGAAGTAGTTGATATGAGGGGGGGCTGGGCTGACCCAGACTTATGGAAGTGATTACTACATTGTCTCTGGTTTGGTAAGGTGAGACAAAAAAAAGAAGAAAAGGTCACAACCAGCTGACAATAGCTGCCCACCTCACCAGCTATGCATTTATTGAACCATAATTAAGTAGATATCCCATAATTTAGGGATCACTGGAAAGGTTGATCAACAATCTTCCATCAGTGAAAGTTGTGTTTAAAAATATTTAGTGTGAAGTAATTTTCATGAAATATTCAAAATATTTGTGGTCATAAATCAGAAACTATGGGGTGTATGGAGCTAAAAAACTGCATGGGTGATTACAAACACCAAGTTTCGTCAAAATCCGGGAGGTGACCCTAAATCCTTGTTGATTTGACATGGAATGACCCAGTTGTTGATGTGGTGCTGGGAGGCTATGGCTATCACCTTAGTCTACCCAACATCCATTAGTGTACAGTAAGCTGGCTACCTGCTTACAATAATTTGTCCATCAACTATGATTATATTGACTGATAGCTAACAGTAACAGTAATAGTCTAAATAACATTAAAAAAAAAAATATGTATGCTCTATTTAAAGCACAACATACCTCCTCTGGGACTAACTAGTGCCTTGGATGAACATGGATCACATAATGTTCTACTTAAAGAACATACCTCTGGGCTTAAACCAGTATTTATAACATGCATTATACAATGCTCTATTTAAAGCGCTACATATGAAGTCTGAGTACAGCCCCTCCATAAAGAACTATTGTTTCATAAAGAAATGGTATCCTTGAAAGCATGATAAAATGCAAAAAAGCAGTAAAATTTAGTTCCTAATAGCTATATAGCAAGTATTAGAGATCAACTAATCAACTTCTTCCATTCGAGAAGCATCTTCATCATCGCCTTCAAGTGGAGGCATGTCCTCAGTGGTGGTAGTGGTTTCTTCAGTAGTAACCTCATCCTCATCAATACCAAGGCCGAGCTTGATCATACGATGGATCCTGCTGGCATGATTTTGTGGATCATCTAAGCTGAAGCCAGATGCCATAAGCGAGGTTTCATAAAGCAAAACAACTAAATCTTTGACTGATTTGTCATTCTTGTCGGCATCTGCTTTCTTGCGTAGTGTTTCCATTATGGCGTGCTCAGGATTGATCTCCAAGTGTTTCTTTGCTGCCATGTACCCCATTGTGGAAGTATCTCTGAGCGCTTGTGCTTTCATGATTCTCTCCATATTGGCACTCCAACCATGTTGGCTTGTAACGATGCAGCAAGGTGATGTGACTAGCCGCTGAGAGACCACCACCTTTTCTATCTTCTTGTCCAGGATGTCTTTAATTACCTTACACAAGTTCTCAAACTTTGCCTTCTGCTCTTCAAACCTTTTAAAAGCAAGTATAACAAGTAATAGACAATCACTACAATTATGTTTGAATCCCCCCACCCCCACAGTATAACAGTTGCACCATACCGTTTCTTTTCATCTTCATCTTCAGGGAGTTCAAGACCTTCCTTAGTAACACTAACAAGTGTTTTGCCATCATATTCCCGTAATTGCTGTGCACAGTACTCATCAATGGGATCAACCATGTATACAACTTCAAAACCACGCTTCCTCACACGCTCCACAAAAGCAGAGTTGGCCACGGAGTCTCTGCTTTCACCTGTAATATAGTAGATCTCCTTTTGATTCTCCTGCAGAAGGTAATAAAAGTTAAGGAAAGTTAGCTATCCATTTTATAATTTACCTTCATTCGTGTTACATAATCTTTCAGTGATGTCATTTCATCAGTGGTGGTGGACGTGTGATAGCGCAACAGATCAGCAAGTTTCTTCCTGTTCTGGCTATCTTCATGTATGCCAAGCTTCATGTTCTTTGAAAACTGCTCATAGAACTTCTTGAAGTTGTCCTTGTCTTCAGAAATTTCATTGAAAAGTTCCAAGCATTTTTTCACCAGATTCTTTCTGATTACTTTGAGCACCTTGCTTTGTTGAAGCATCTCACGGGAAATGTTGAGTGGCAGATCCTCAGAATCAACGATTCCTTTGATGAAGTTAAGATATTCCGGAATGAGTTCTTCGCAATTCTCCATGATGAAGACACGGCGCACATACAACTTGATGTTGTTTTTCTGCTTGCGGTTTTCAAAGAGATCAAAAGGAGCTCTTTTTGGTACAAAAAGCAAAGCTCGAAATTCTAATTGACCCTCAACGGAAAAATGCTTTACTGCCAGATGGTCTTCCCAGTCATTGGTGAGCGATTTGTAGAATTCTCCATATTCTTCTGTGGTGATGTCATCTGGGTTGCGAGTCCACAGAGGCTTGGTCTTGTTTAGTTCCTCCATTTCAGAATATTTTTCCTTGATTGTTTTCTTTTTCTTCTTCTTGTCTTTGTCAGCTGCTTCATCATCGTCCTCGTCTAAAAGGATCACTGGATGAAACCATAAAAACTACCAGTGACAAGACGTACCGATTTCTTGAACTTTTGGCTTGTCACCATCTTCATCGTCATCTTTCTTCTCGTCGTCTTTGTCATCGTCATCTTCATCGTCAGAAACATCCTTGTCACGTTCTTTTTGAACCTTGATCAACACAGTCTTAATTAACAACTGCTTTCTCAACAACATTAATATACCTGGAGTGAAATTGGGTACCCAATAAACTGACTGTGTTTCTTCACAACATCCTTGAGCTTTCTCTCTTCCAAATATTCATTCTGGTCTTCCTTCAGATATAAAATGATCTTAGTGCCTCGCCCTAACGGCTCATGCTTTTCATCTCGACGCACTGTGAAAGAGCCCCCAGCTGAAGACTCCCACAGGTATTGTTCATCATCATTGTGCTATCAGGGAAAATAAAATGCTTTAAACAACACTTGACCACTTACTTTGCTGATCACTTCAACTCGTTCTGCAATTAAATATGCTGAGTAAAACCCAACACCAAACTGTCCAATCATGGATATGTCTGCTCCAGCCTGGAAAGTTTTGTTTTGGCATAACAGTAATGTACTTGGTATACGAAAAGTGCTGTACCTGCAATGCTTCCATGAATTGCCTAGTACCTGACTTGGCTATTGTACCAAGGTGGTTTACCATATCAGCCTTGGTCATTCCTACACCAGTATCAATCACTGTAATAGTGTTGTTGTCCTTGTTGGGAATGATCTTGATGCAGAGATCCTTTTCAGCATCTAATGCACTGGGGTTTGTCAAACTTTGGTAACGAATTTTGTCCAAGGCCTACAATTAAGGTGAACACAATATTCATTACGAAGCAAATACACTTACATCAGAAGAGTTGGATATCAATTCACGCAGGAAAATCTCCTTGTTTGAATAAAACGTGTTGATGATTAAGCTCATTAGCTGGGCTATTTCGGCTTGAAAAGCAAACGTTTCTACTTCGCTGTCGTCGTCTTCCATTTCGACGTCAACATTTTTAGAATCTACCGGAGGAGAATCTACCGGTGGAGAATCTTCAGCAGCAGGAGCAGCAGCATTATCTTCACTAGACATGTTCGTACCAGCACTAAACTACACAACAAAGTTCTTAGATAAAGCACAACACGACTTTTAACAAGAAAATGCCTAAGAAAGACTAGAATGTCGCTTATAACTCACCAGCAAAGGCACACACACTACCTCGCTAGAAACTTCGAGAAAGAGAAAGTTCTGGAATATGACGTCAGGTTGGAGCACATGGCAGCACGTACTGCGCATCGTACACGTGTTAGTTATACGCATGTATTTTAGCCAATCAAACACGGCTGCATGGCCGCACAGGGAGTCTCGTGCCCAGCCGGGCTCGCGCTTGAAGAATACGATCATAGATGTACGACTCTCTGTGCTATTAGTCTCGTGCCCAGACCTATTAGTCTCGTGCCGAGACTACTGTGCTATGATTTACATTTTTTCCGGATAGTGTTGCACACGTTATACCGAATACTACTCTGGTGCTACGCAGTCAAAACTGATCGGCAAGGTCAACCTATTATCTTAAAGTATATGGACGTTATTATTATTATTATTATTATAATAATTGCAGGACTCTGAAAGAGTATACGTGCAATATAGTATGTAGTTAAGTTAAGTAGTTAATTAAGTATAAAAAGAATTATAAATTATAGTTAGTCTCTCGAGTAGCCAGACCCACTCTTCGCACGGCGCTTATCGATTGATAATTATAAGCGCCTAGCTGCGTGAGGGTCTGGTATAGTTCGAATAGCAAAGTTGTTCTGATACCCTGAGCTTTTTCAGGGTGATACTGAAACACCTGGTTAACTTTCATCACGCCACGTCATATTGAGGGTTGTTAGCAAATTCCTTTCTTTATTGACAGTAAGCCACTAGTCCGCAATATGACGTGGCGTGATGAAAGTTAACCAGGTGTTTCATTATCACCCTGAAAAACTCAGAGTATCAGAACAACTTTGCTATTCGAACTATACCAGACCATAGATTATATATACTACGTACCCGGGATTGGAAACGGAGACACGTGATCCAATTACTCGTGTACATTTGCTAAAAGCAATCCGCGTTGGAGCGCACCCCCCAAATAACCGCCCATTTTCAAAGTGTTTGAATGGTAGAAGACGAAGGAGAAGGCTTAATATCCAGGTTGAGATACGCCTAAAGCCACTAATACTGGTAGGTTAATAGCTACTTAGGCGCCTACCGGGGCCAGAGATTCGCACCTAGCGAATTCGTTGTTCTGTCGCGTCTAAACCATTTAGCCGATGGACTCAAAAGTTATCGGGAGTGTGCAGTGTAGTGGGAGCATTTCAAACCCACAAAAAATGTATACGAGGTTAACATTTAGTTACCCAAGTGGTACTAGCTAAGTAATTATGTCCCTTTCTTAGCTGTTTTGTTCCTACCCCCTCTACAAGAATATGGTAAAACTCTTAAGTGCTTCTGGTCTCAATCATTTGTAAACCGGACGATTTCAGAAGTTAAAATGATAGGCAATTCCATATAGAGTGGTACTGTACAGCTCTCGAACTTGAATAATACTTCAGCTAGTCAAAATATTTATCCAAAGAAGACCTACTAATAGCTACACAGTTTTAACATTTGATAGTCACATGGAGCACTGATTGAGACAAGTGTACAATGTTTCTGTGTTGGAACAGAAAGTCAATTGAGTGTACATAATGAATGTTGTAATAGAGCATGTTACATCCTACCACCATACTCAATTTCACGGCAGTGGCTGTTTTAGCTACATGTATTCACAGCAACTACAGAGTCTAGATAAGTGACATGTCATACCCGACTCCATTGCTGGATACACACAACCATCCCTCTAGCAATATGTTGCAACATACACTGTTGTGCCGTACCGTCATGTTGTTAGTTTATTACTAAGAACAGCCTGAGCTTGGTACAGCATAGAAATTATATAATTTTTCTATAGTCAACTTGTCCACTACAAAAATCCTATCAGTTTCAATATAAGATGAATCTTTCACAGCAACAAGCACTGTCACTGTATCCTTTGACAAGTGGTAGAAAGACACAGCACAGGAAGAGTTTTGTTGACCTACAAAAACAGTCTACATATAAAGATTGAGCTACATTAGCAAATGCAACACTAACATTGTATAATGTATAGTGGAACCTGTCCTGTATAGAAAGGTCACCTCTTGAAATTGGCTAACTTTAATTCCTTTAGTGAGGCAGCTATACACTAACCCAATTGTATAAAGCAAACGTCAAGAAATGTTGGCCTGAAGGTGACCGGCTTAGAACAGGTTCCACTGTACATCAAACACATTGATGTCATGCATTCACAATGCAACAGTCAAAAGAGAGGGAAATCACAGTAATCATATACTGCACTGTGCTAAGCAGAGATGCCATGTACGTTTATCACCACTACTCTTGTCACTACTATGGCACATTCACTTTAAGGTAAGTAGGGCAGGTAATTCTGGACACTTAGCTTGTCCTCAGCAATGGAAGAATCCCACAATGGTTAATTGTATTACAACGTAATATTGTACAAGAAATGCACCATACTTGCAACCATAGCTACAGTTACTGTTACCCCGTCAATGGAACATGCTGTAGTTGTTTTAAGACCGGTACCCATACCGTTAGGCCAGACCACTTTTTTTTCTCTTTGTCACTGGGTAGGGGAGAAATGGTCTGTTTCAAATCCCCATTTGTCTTGACATGTCATGAGGTTACATCACAAGCACGCAGTATTAGTAACCCCGTGTGCTTAAATTACATTACATTATGATAAAACCAGAAGACTTCAATCATTGGTAGATTCCGATACAATTTTAGACACCAACTGGATGGTTCAACTATTTCATTACAATGGAAAGGTCCACCAGGCTATACCATCAATGTCATTGTCTCATTCTCCCAAACTCATCACACCAGTAAAATTTCTACTCTAAGGGCTACTTTCCATCTAGAAATGCACTCTAATTTTGTAATTGCATAAAATTTAATTTGTTTTGTAATTTCCCTTGCCATATCACGTGTGCTGTCTGCTCTGTAACAATAACGTACGTACCATTGTGTCTGAGCATGGTCTGAGTAAGCACATTTCAACTATTCAATTAAAAATGGTATACTTGAATATTTACTGGTGACCCCGCCGCTGACCGCCCATTCCTGTAGAGTTCACCTGGTCAGCTAACTCCAAATAATGCCTTCATTTAGTAAACCTACGAAATACGAAATGTTGAGTTAAGTAGCCTTTATATCTCTATTAGCTAGCTATGAACTCACAAGAAGATGAAAAGAATCAACTACTCGCCTGGCTAGGCGCTTCGCTGTCATAAGGGTGCGCTCCAACGCGGATAGTTTGGATAAAAACCGGCGTTTCCAATCCCGGGTACGTAGTATATATAATCTATGACCAGACCCTCTCGCAGCTAGGCGCTTATAATTATTAATCGATAAGCGCCGCGCGAAGAGTGGGTCTGGCTACGCGAGATTATGATTATGATTAAATACGGGTAAAGGCAAAGCCTGTATACCCGATCAATGCGTTATACAAAAGTAAATCTTTAAAAAAAATATTATCTAACAGCGATTTAAATTACTCTTTCCAAAAGTACGTCATTGCTATGGCAACACCTTTCCGCCATTTTGAATGGGGCCACGGTAAATAATCTCGATTGCGCTACATTGAAATCTGGTGTTAGCAGTTAGCAGCAGCTTGAACAGAGCCGTATTGTTGAGGGACAACCCACCAATGCCTTTGGGGTGGCAGAATTAGTGTTTCTGGTTAAAGGTAGCTGGTTATCATGGCTGAACAAGGCATGAGACATCGACAGCAGTCAACAACAGTAAGTTAATTGCTTTGTCAGAGGTTTTGTCAGCCCATACAATTAAGTTTGCATGATCAGCTGCCGCTACAGTCACTATTATCAGTACAAGAGTCAGTGAGGAGTATAAATGGTTAATATATTTCACTTGGGTCTTCAGCTTATACTGTTTCAGCTAGTTACTGATATACAAGTAGCTACCATATAGTCTCGCGTGGCCAGACCGCTTTATCTCCGTCACGGCGCTTATCGATTAGAGATTATAAGCGCCTACACCGAAAAAGTGTCTGGTCCAGAATCAATACGTATACTTGTTTTCACACCCCAAGCTAGAGCTCGGGGTGTTTAATTAACCTTCGTCATAAAACGTATACTTCCTTTTAACTTTCAAGCCATGTACGCACTGGAAATGCCATGAACGATTGCCGGTAGCTAGCGGTGATGAGAGCCACCGGGGCTGGTTTTCTAAGGCTGAAAAGGACACGGGTTGATTCTTTGCTCAGTTCTCCTTTCGCCTTTTCGTTTTCACAAGGAATCGTTCCGTGACCTTTTCAACCGTAGAAAAACAGCCTCAGTGTCTCTCATCACTGCTACTGGAAATCGTTCATGGCATTTCCAGTGCGTACGTGGCTTGAAAGTTAAAAGGAAGTATACGTTTTATGACGAAGGTTAATTAAACACCCCGAGCTCTAGCTTGGGGTGTGAAAACAAGTTTACGTATTGATTCTGGACCAGACCCTTTTTGGGAGTAGGCGATTATAATCTCTAATCGATAAGTGCCGTGACGGAGAAAAAGAGGTCTGGCCACGCGAGACTAGCTACCATAGTAATGTGGTTATTGAATACATAGTCAAAATGCAAAAATTTAATTCACATGTATATACTCATTTCAAAAGTATTATAAGGGGTGTGCAACAAAGTTTCAGAATCAACAAACTTTGGTTTCTTATTATACAGTACTTTTAACAGTTGTTTGCTTTTATCTGCTTTACCAGTTAGGCACTGGAGGCAAAGCCTGTACGAGGTGTTTACCATGAGACGGGAACCTAGATGAAAATTGTTGACTAATGTGAAACGGGACAAATACCTAGAAGGGGTTTTAAAAAATCCACCCCTAGCCTGACTTTGATCTGCAGGCCACTCGGATACCGGCCAAGCGCCACACTCCACTGGGCAATTGTTGAAGCGGAAGTACAACCTACTACAATGGTACCAATCATCTTAAAAATGTTTGCCAGTACTCCCATTTGTATATACACACATTTAAACTCTCAAGAAATTAGGATACCCCTCTACTATAAGGATACTTTTCCATGGTCCCATTTGTATTCTGTTCAGTTCATCCCAAGGTGTTCATGCGATCATACCTAGTGCTTCATATGAAAAGAATTGCGGCCAATGAGATCCAAGTATTTTCACTGTATAGTAGTACAACATTCACATGTGACTGCTAGATACATGTCAGATTAAAATGTGTACTATACAACTATCAAATTCTACACTTTACAAATCTGCTACAAGTATGTAATGTTGTTCATACTGACTCATGCAAGCTCCCTGATTATCAACAGTAAGTCATATTATCAAAGAATATAATACCAGTGGAGTGTTTTCTCATCAAAATGTATTTAAGGTCTATATGGTACTGTATCAAGGATGACATCACTGGATATCTCTTTGGATTAAACTTAACACTGAGTGACATAATTATATGGTTAGAATTTGTGCAATACGGGTATCCATTCTGATAGAGAAAAGATATCTAAACTGTTCAGTCTAATTGGACTTTATGTCTGTAGCACTAGTAACTGAGTCTAGTAGTCAGCCACCACTGTACTGGAAGATACATACAAACGTATGAAACTTTCACAAACATACATTACTGTATGTATAACAATGTTAAGGTGATCATGCCACATTATATAAGCTACGTACATGGAAATGTGATTTACCAGTTCTGTATGTGTTCTTACAAATGCATGGTTAACCACTGCACACTAGTTACAATGCCTTAGTTACTTGACAAGCCATATTATCTGAAATGATGTACCCACTATACTGTTTGCTGCGGCAGCAGTTTCACCTCAAATGATGTTGTCTTTGTCTCAGAAATTCAGTTTACAGCATAACTCAGCATCTGTCTTATCAGGAGCTCCGGACTTTATGAGCTCCCGGTCTCCGTCCCTATCCTTATTCACCTATCAATGTTTTGCCCCACTACCATGAACACGGGCAGAAGTGGGGGCTAGGCGGGGATTAGCGGGGGAATTGACCTCAAACTATGCCCCAGGTGGTGGGGTATTTGATGCTACGAGGGCACATAGCCGGGTGTTTCGTGGTCTTTTACTGGGGGATTCGACATCAAAAGTAGCCCAAGGTAGTGGGGATAAGAATTTTTAAGTGTTCAAATCCCCACCTCTGCCCGTGTTCATAGTAGCGGGGCAAAACATTGATACGCGTATTAGTAAGTTCAGATGGGTTGCACTGAATTGATCTGCCAGATTGAAACTTCACAAAAAGTAGTATCTATGGTCTATACATTCCACTCCTTGTCCTTACTCACAATGATTGTCACGAGTAACAATTTATGCTCATAACAAAGCCATGGAGACTCGGAGTGGAAATTTGACTGAAATTATACTTGCTAGAATCCGAGAATCATGGCCATCGTCTTAAATTTTGTCAGAAGCATCCGTGGTTTCGTTTTCCTACTTCTTTTCTTTAATATACACGAAACATTGGAGAGATTACAAACTTCTCAAAAAACAGATGCAGAAAGAGTGTAGGAAGGCTTACAATGATTACATGCGCCAAATGATCTATGATCCATACCAAAGTGGTAGAAAGAAATAGTTTTTTCAGCATGTTAAATCTTTATGCAGAGACCCAGGAGGAATCCCCATGTTTGAAAAAGAAGGAAAATGTATTCAACAGATCTTGCTAAAGCTAATATACTGAATAAGTATTTTTATTCTGTGTTTACTCAAGATAATAATGCCACATTACCAGACATGGTTAATGCCCAGTACCCAGACATGCCCGCTATACAAGTAGACACTGCAGGTATTGCAAAGTTATTAAGTGAAATGGATCCTTATAAAGCAATGGGCCCAGATGGTATTCCACCCAAACTACTTAAGGAATTGTCAAATGAGGTTGCTCCCTGTATTGAGCCTTATGTTCAGTGCTTCTCTAAAGCAAAGTGTGTTACCCAATGACTGGAAAACTGCTTTAGTAACCCCAGTATTTAAGAAGGGCAGTCGAAATGACCCTTGTAATTATTGTCCAATATCATAAACGAGTGTTTGTTGTAAATTGTTTGAACATCTTGTCTATTCAAATATCATGTCTCACCTCGAAACGTTCAGTATTCTTTCAGAATGTCAGTACGGATTCCGTGGAAAATGTTCCGCCGAACTACAGCTACTACAAACTATTTACAATTTTGCTCTAAATTTAAACCACAAGGTACAAACTGATGTCATATTGGATTTCTGTAAAGCCTTTGACAAGGTTTCACACCGATTTCTGTTACACAAGTTGTACCATTATGGTATTAGGGGATCCACTCTTCAGTGGATCTTAATGGCCGTAGTCAAAGAGTTGTATGTAATGATTTTATATCACACCCAGTGAATGTTACTAGTGGTGTACCTCAAGGGACAGTGTTGGGTCCCTTATTGTTTCTGGTCTATATCAATGATTTACCAGAGTGTATATCATCATCCTGTGGTCTTTTTGCAGATGACTGTGTGCTATATAGACCAATAACCAATCAAATCGACCAAGAAACTCTTCAGCAAGACTTATATAATATACAGCTTTGGGCAAATAAGTGGTTAATGATGTTAAACGTGAATCAATGTGAAGTTCTACACATTTCACTGAAGCAGATCATCAAGAAGTTGTACTTATTATATGATGAACCACTAAAGTGTGTAAATGAAGCTAGATATTTGGGAGTAATGATTGACTCCAAGCTTACTTTCAACACACATGTAAATTTAGTATGTAAGAAAGCAAACAATACCTTGTCCTTCCTGAGAAGAAATTTGTCTTCATGCCAGCGTGAAGTGAAAGCTGAAGCTTACCTGATGTATGTGCGTCCCATACTGGAGTATGCTACTTGTGCCTGGGCCCCTCACACCCAATGTAATATTGACAAGCTAGAAGCTGTTCAAAGGCGCGCAGCAAGATTTGTAATTGGAGACTTTCGCTCCACCAGCAGTGTAACACAAATGCTCACTACCCTGAAATGGGACAGTTAAATTATCGTCGAAATATGTTAAGGCTCCAAATGATGTACAAAATTATTCATCATATTGTGGACCTTACTCCGGCTGCCAGAATGTATCACTTTAAATAGAGGAATTACCCGGGGTCATGAGTACAAACTTACCCTGCCATTCACTAGAATTGACTCATATAAATTCAGCTTCTTTCCTTCCACTGCTATACTATGGAACAACTTGCCCCCAGAGACTGTTGAAGCTTCATCTCAGATCACCGTGTTTAACAACCTTCTTATAAATGAACTGTAAAATTGTAATTAGTTAGCTGTATATATTTTGATTTGTACATTGCATTCATACTCGCTGTGCGAGGTCTTGCAATTATTATTATACAACCAAGTACTAAGATAGGGTCCACAACCGAAAAATCGATATCTTCAAATTAACTTACAAACTATAGTCATGTGTAGGGATAGGTCTAATCAAGAAAACACTAGAGTGGCAGCAAATTTCGTCCATCTCTTCACGTGAGACACATAGTGGCGCTTGCTTCCTATCCGCTGTTCCTTCTTTCAAACAACCAATTTCACCAAACTTTGAAGTAAAAAATTTAGCTACATCAATCAACGAAGACCAGGCTCAAGGACTATTACAGAAGAGGCCAGTTTCAACACTTAGACCCGCGCAACAGACGCGCGCCTGACTGGAACGCGAGAACCTTGGTACCGTGGTGAATAACGGTACCTGCTCAAGCTAGTTTCAAGTTATAGTCTTACACTTGTTTGTTTTTGCTCATTTTACCAGGCTCACCAATTGGAAATGGCCAGTGAAATAGCCAAGACCAAACACCTAGCAAGCTCTCCAGCCAATAAGGAGGAAAAGAAGGCAAGAGGAGATCAGTGTATAGTTTGTTCTGAACCAGCTACTGCTGACATATTTGAGTGTCTATGGTGTGAGGGACATCAGCACGCAAGTTGTTCAAAGCTAAGTACTGATGAATGTAATGCTATAGCTAACATATCAACACCAAATATTGTATTCTTCTGTTCCTCTTGTATTCAAGTGGTCCCTGTTACTATGACAATCAAGTGCTTGTTGAATCTAGAATTACAGCTGTCGAAACTTCCGTCACTGAGATTCAATGTTCTGAACGAAATCTTCATGAAACAGTGAAATCTGTTGAATCATAAATTGAGTCCTTTCAAAAATCAATAAAGTTGTTACTAAATGAGTACACTACACAGTTATCAAAGGTCTCTACTTCTGTTAATGCTGTACCCCCTGAATCTGCAGAGCAAATTGCAGTGTCTTTACTTTCCGAGCAAAAAGAGAAAGAAAAGCGTCCGCTGAACATAATGATCCATAAGTTAGAAGAATCCACTGCAGATGATGGCCAATCTAGAAAGCAAGATGACATCAAGAAATGTGTATCATTATTTCAGAATTACTTGGGAGCGAAAGTGGCTATTACAAATGCTTTCCGTTTAGGTAAAAAATCTAACTGACCACGTTTACTTAAACTAACCCTTAGCAGTATGGAGGAGAAAGCCTTAATACTAAGAAATAAATCTAAACTAAGATCTACCTCTCACCCAGAAGATGTCCGTAATGTATTCATCACCCCAGATAATTAGGCACCGGCCGATTATGCCAGCATAATTTAAAGCATAATAGGTGACCAAAAGCATCAAGCATAATGCCAGCATAATAGGGACGATGTTTGAAAAATTAATTAAATGCGCAATACGCACGCCTGAAAGAAAATAAATATTCACTGCCAATAGTATAATTAGTGTATTTCATATTTAAAAACACGTAATATAACTTATTAAATCGTTTCTTTGTTGGTTATTCACACTTTACAGAAATAAGATCGAGATACTCTAATAGAGCAGTCACTTACTCTAATAGAGCAGTCAGGAAAGGCTGATATACTCTAATAAAACAGTCAGTTCTAGAGCATAATCTTGATTTTGAAAGCATAATTTTGAGCATAATAGGCTTAATTTTTGAGCAATGCTCAAAAGCATAATAGGTAAAATTTTGGGCATAATAGGCCGGTAGGCCTACCCAGATTTCACACCCATTGAACAGAAGAGGAACAAGGTCTTACGGGAACAGTTAATTAATATGAACAAAACAGAGAACATCTACATGATAAAAATGGGGAGGATAGTGCGGAGGCAAACTTAGCTTCCCCCTGCACTGATAATCAGTTACCTCTTAACCCTAGTGATCCTACTCCCAATGATTATCTTGATAATTCATTTAATCGCTCCCTTACCGTCTTATCTCTAAATTGTCACTCTCTCTTAGCCAAAAAGGAGTCCTTTCTTAACCTTATCTGTTTCCATACCCCTGACATTATTATAGGTTGTGAATCATGTCTCAAACCTGATGTTAACAACTGTGAAATATTTCCATCTAATTACAATGTACATCGGATTGACCGTGCTGATGGCTATGGAGGCGTTTTTATAGCATGCCATGATTCTCTTGCTTCCTGTAACATACAGATAGAAACATCCTGTGAACTAGTGGCATGCCAGATACAACTTCCCAACCAGCCTCACTTAATTATCTGTTCACTATACTGACCTCCATCAAGTAATGAAGCTTATTTAAATGAATGCTGCTACCAGCTGGAATCTATCAGACATAGCTATCCTGACTCAGCACTGTGGATTGCTGGAGATGTCAATCTCCCAGATATAGATTGGGTCAACAACACCATCAACAGTCATCAATACTCACTTAACCTAAACCAGATATTTCTAGATTTCCTGCAAGATAATGCTTTGTCTCAACTTGTCAATTATCCAACCAGAGGCTCAAAAATACTAGATGTTTTTATTACTGATAGACCTTTGTTAGTTGAATTTTGTAACACAATTGATGGTATTAGTGACCATGAAGCTATCCTTGTGACATCTTATGTCCTTGCTCCGTTAGGACCTCCTATAGAAAGATCTATTTACCTATGGTCTCAAGCTAATTTTGATCATATAAGACAAGAAATGCAATCTTTGTGTGATGAGTTCATCACCACCTACTTGTCCTCTACACCAGTAGATGTCCTATGGAATAATTTTCTTGTGATATGCAATGCTGGTCTGGCCATGGTTCCCACTAAGTCCACTTCCACTCAACCTAAGTAAACCTGGGTAACCAACAATGTCAAACGCTTAAGTAGGAATAAACAACGTGCCTACAATCGCGCACGTACTTCTGACTCCCCTTTAGACTGGTCCAAATATCATGACCTTAAAAGACAATGCCAAAGAGAATGTCGTCAAGCGTTTAATAATTACATCTCTTCCCTGATAGACCCTAATAGCAGCAAAGTTACCAAAAGATTATGGTCATTCATCAAAAGTGAAAAACAGGATAATACTGGAATTGGCCCTCTTATCCACCAAGGAACTACGTTTACTGATTCTAAGGACAAAGCTAATGTGCTGGCTGATTATTTTTCATCTGTTTTCACATGCAACAACACTTCCCATTTACCTGAAGTAAATGACATCCCTTTGCCTAGCATATCACCATTAACAGTCCATGTTGAAGGAGTGGCCCAATTACTAACTAACATCCAACCACACAAAGCTAGTGGACCAGACAATTTACCTGCTTGTTTCCTCAAGGAAGTTGCTTACGAGATTGCTCCTGTTTTATCAATTGTATTCCAAGTATCATTAGACCAAGATCATTTACCAAATATTTGGCGAACTGCTGCAGTCGTTCCGATATATAAAAAAGGAAGTAAAACTGAGCCAAGCAATTACAGACCAGTATCCCTTACTTGTATTTGTTCCAAAATTCTAGAACACATTGTTTATTCTGCCATATCCAAACACTTAGAACACCACCAAACACTTTGTGATGAACAGCATGGATTTCGTAAGAGAAGAAGTTGTGAAACTCAATTGATTTCCACAGTGAATGATTTTGCCGAATGTCTGAATCAAAGGGGACAATGCAACATCCTTCTACTAGATTTCAGTAAGGCTTTTGATAAAGTTTCTCACTCGCTCCTGTATCACAAGCTAGCACATTACAGAGTACAAGGATCACTACTATTTTGGCTAAAATCATTTCTGAGTCACAGATCACAATATGTTATTCTAGATAACCACAAAAGGGATACCACCCAGGTCCTTTCTGGTGTACCTCAAGGCACGGTTCTTGCCCCTCTATTGTTTTTGATTTATATTAACGACCTACCTTTTTCCATCCACAATAACATCAAACTGTATGCAGATGACGTATTGTTGTATTCTCGAATAACATCAATTGCTGACTGCTTAAGCTTACAGCAGGACTTAGACCTACTTGCTCAATGGGCCGACAGATGGAAGATGACATTCAATATCCTGAAATGTGAGTTCCTGAGAGTAACAAACCAACGCAATCCTATCTTGCACACGTATTATATTGAAAATTTTCCCATTAAGGAAGTTCCATCTGCCAAATATCTAGGGGTCACCATCGACAACAAGCTTACCTTCAATGACCATATCTAAACAATCACCGATAAAGCTAACCAAATCAATGTCTTTATTTACAGAAACCTGCGCCACTGTCCAAGCACTGTAAAATGTAACTGCTACAGAAGTATGGTCAGGCCAGTGCTTGAATATGCATCATCTGTATGGGATCCCCATACCTTAAATAATATTAATAGAATTGAAGCAGTACAGAGAAGAGCGGCCAGATTTTTCCTAAATGAGTTTTCAAGTTACTCTAGTGTTACTAACATGCTAAGCACACTTAACTTACCTCCTTTACAACAAAGAAGAGAGAGAGCTAAACTTATAATGATGCATAAAATTATTAATGATCTTATTGATATCCCCAAAGAGTACTTTACCCCTAATGATTCACAATTAAGAAAAGGATACTACAGGCAACTGACGACAAACATTGACTCATATAAATTTTCCTTTTCCCCCTCTGCAATTAAACTTTGGAACCCTCCCCCCCCCCCCCCTCCTATATAATTAATTCCCCTTCCCTGGATAATTTTTGTAACAACTTAAGTAATTATATCTGTACGTTATAATCATTTGTGATTTCTGCACAGTAAAAACAAATAATAATAATAGTGAAAATAACACAAAATACCTTGAATTCGATCGATTTTTCGCTGTCGTAATGTGCAGTGTTATTCTTTTGGGGCAAAACTCTCTCTCAAGCTTTGAGAGATTGTCCACTCTTACTATGGAGTATAGGAAGTTTAATATAATTAATTAATATTTGGTAGTGACGTCGTGCGCATCGCCGATCGGCGAAAAAAAAGACGTTTCGTGATCTGGAGCACAGCAGACTTGCAGGAAATACTGCAACATTTACTGCAGTGATCACCTCCAAGTCAAGTACCTGTGTGCAGAATATGGTGTGGATTGAAGTTTGCTAACCATCTGGCTGAGATCAGCGTCGTCAAATTTAGTAAAAATTCCTCCGCGATCCAACAAATATTGCAGTCTCGTGTACACAAGTACCTTTAAGTGTGTTGAATTATGGAAATGATTGCTCAGAACAAGTATAAACTTCTAGTGAAGGCTAGATTACGTACACTTTAAGCAATATAACAGCATGCTAAATGCGATTTGTATTGCCAAAACCACCCTCTTGTAACTAATATCTAATTTTCGAAAAAATGTGGAATATACTTGACAACTACTCTGAGTACAGTTAAATAATCATTTTGTGATTGTTAG
The DNA here is from genome assembly GCF_963678975.1 of Dysidea avara. NCBI lineage: Eukaryota > Metazoa > Porifera > Demospongiae > Dictyoceratida > Dysideidae > Dysidea > Dysidea avara. Next base: position 9,795,986 of record NC_089281.1, read on the forward strand.
TTTAAAACTTCAGTAGTGACATAATGTATAAAAATCATTTTATGACCATTCTATAATTACATCTGACTGCTCAATTGGAGAGTTATAGTTACATTGCTTTGGTGTAAACAGACCTATATAGTTTAATGCAGGCATATAGCTGTATACTGCATGCTTGCTACAGTAAAACTACTGTGCCTTTTTGAAAATATCTTCTTTCTCATACTCAACAGGTGGTATAGTCTAGACATGCACTAGTATCTGCATTTGCATGATAATATGCAATGTACTATATTGAATATGTGCATGCTGAGCCCACTTATGCATGGGAGCAATATTATCAATATTATAGTAGCTATCAAAAGCAAATTTGCTCCAATTCTATAGTTGATGGTAATTAAATTAATGCAAGAAGTTCGTGAAATGCAGAAATATACTTACTAATCATATTTGCAACAAACAGTGGAAAGTTCAATGTGCTCAGCATTCACCACAAGCCATTAACACAGCTGAAATCCTTAAGATATTGAGTACTTGATTCTCTTCAGAACTGACCACATAATCATGCACTACATAATATGTATACAAGGACCATCCCTATAAATGAATCATGAGTGACATATCTTCAATGCTTACAATATACACTGTATAGAGCCATTCGTATTACAAAGTATTGAGAATGTACATAATTATACTCTTTACACATGCAACTACTGACATATAAATTTTAAATTAACCTCCAACTTCTAACTAGATCATCGTGTGCTGTGTAATGTATTACACTGCTATGATAGCAAACTTTGCCTACATTTAATCCATCCAGGACTGTGTGTAACACATGCTGTAAAGACATGCAGTTTTGGGTATACCTGCATGTTAATTTGCAATCTACAAAGCACCAAGAAGTACTCTTGCTCATCTGTTTCTTCACAGTGGAATTAATTCACTGTTTTCAGTAACTTGTATATACTTCTTTTGCATCTTAAACTTTTCTAAAAGTTTCAGTGTATCTTAAGATTGTATTGACAATTACGATCAAAATTTCTTCCAAATCACAAATAACTAAACTTCATTTTTTGGAGATTTTGTGTTATGGAAGTAATAGCTACTATGATTTTAATATCTTGCATAGGATGTGATAATAGCTAGTAGACATGCATGATTGAGACTGAATAAGTTGATACTTTATAGTGCAAAATTATAGCTATACCAGGAAATATCACAGCTTTGTATGATAGTTCTCCCGAGTTCTCCATGCTGATGTGAATTCAAGGCATGTAAATTTTTTCCTGGTAAGCATACCACCAAACCTTGCATGCTACTGCATCTGAGTATCACATACAAGTAGATGACCGGATAAGCTCTGCATGATTTAGCTATCAAAAAGTGCTACAGTATATGGTAACCTAGCTGCATGTATACATATAATATGTATGTAGCTATATAGTTATATAGATCTATATAGCCATGCACACAAGACCTCTGGACTCCATCCTTGCTACAGAAAAGATCATCTTACTGCATGTGCTCACAGAGATTTATCATTATATCAAGCCAATGATATTATGTGAGTGCCGTAAATTTTTTATTACGCCGGAGAGTTTTTGTTTTGCACAATAAATTGCATTAGCTATATTATCGGCTAAGTGTAAAATTTGCTGTCAGTAATAAAGCCTTCGCTGTAAGTTTATACTTGTTCTGAGCAATCATTTCCATAATTCAACACACTTACAGGTGCTTATGTGCATGAGACTGCAGTATTTGTTGGATCGCGGAGGAATTTTTACTAAATTTGGCGACGCGGGTCTCAGCCAGATGGTCAATAAACTTCAATCCACACCATATTCTGCACACAGGTACTTGACTTGGAGGTGATCACTGCAGTAAATGTTGCAGCATTTCCTGCAAGTCTGCTGTGCTCCAGATCACGAAACGTCTTTTTTTTCGCCGATCAGCGATGCGCGTGACGTCACTACCAAATATTAATTAATTATATTGAACTTCCATAAGAGTGGACAATCTCTCAAAGCTTGAGAGAGAGTTTTGGCCCAAAAGAATAACACTGCAAATTACAAGGGCGAAAAATCGATCGAATTCAAGGTGTTTTGTGTTATTTTTACTAGAAGAGATGAACGAAATTTGCTGCCACTCTAGTGTTTTCTTGATTAGACCTACCCCTACACATGACTATAGTTTGTAAGTTAATTTGAAGATATCGATTTTTCGATTTGCGGACCCTAACTAGTCTGGCGTAGCCAGAAAAGGTCTGGCTACGCCAGACTAGACCCTAACTAAGAATAATATGAAACGCGGTTAAAATTATGTCATAAATAAATAAATAATAAATAATGTTCTCGAAAACTACGAGGTCTAGAGACATGAACTAACCGGGGATAGATTCGCCTGTGAATGAAGGCACAAACGTATAATCGTCGCTCCGGTTTGTGCTGATGAATTGACCATACGTGTAATTCTATATAACACCCATTACCACACCCTTGCTTAATATTTACAGATTGCGCGAGGAGAAGATTAGTGATGTCCGTGCAGGAGAGCCAGACGCCACTTTACGTGTAAAGAAGAAGATTACAAGTAACTTTTTATGTTTGCAACATCTCAAGTCTCCATGCCAGCTGCCAGTGGATTCATTCACGTAAATAAACAATACAAGAAAGCTTTAAAACGTATGCCACGCTCTTTACAATACAGTTACATATAAAATACAAGTAAACAATTTTGTCCTGTGCAGTTGGCATGGCGAACTTTGGTGTCAGGCAATTCGATACGCAGTTGATCTTTTTTGTCTTCACCTGGCGTAGCTACTAGGCTCTGGCTGGCTTGGCTGTCTTCCTTTATCTGGCTTGCATACTCCTACAGTATTGTGTAGCTATCTCCTGCAAGTTGTGTATGCATAATTATAGTGTGTCACCCATCACTGTGCTAGTCTCCAAATGACCGATGTTATTCAATTAACGTCCCCAGCGTCTGGGGACGGCTCAGAAGTAAACAGCTATTGGAGTTGCACCAGACCCTTTTTTCCCCACCCAATACATGGGAAAAAGCGGTCTGGCTACGCGAGACTATCACTGTGCCATTGTTACTCTACTGATGAACCCTATGTAGCTCTAGTTGATGTTGATATACTGTGCTGTATATTGGCTAATAATTTTTATCTGGTGATGTTGCCTATAATATATTGCTGCATACAATACTGCAATAATGTATAGTTCTCTCCTGTATGTTTTGTACACATATACTTTGTACACATCACTGTGCCATTACCACACCAATGATGTACTAGGACATAGCTACTGGTGGCCTTTAGTTACGATGCCACTATTGTGTTATATCTGTCACTGCTGTGACATATTGAGATGATTTGGGTATCGTGCCTTCACCACCTAATAGCCTCACCGGGGGGGCTGTCACATTGGTGTATGTACTTGGTTGTATGTGACGCGGTCCTAGTAATAATAATAAAATAAAATAAAAAAACTTCACTGCAAAGACTGAATATGCCGGAGAATACAACATGCGCATGGCATGGTAGCCCCATTCAAAATGGCGGCCGAAAAGTTAGTGTGGTTTTGGAAAGAGTCTATTGAAGAACTTTCTACAACAGAGGTAGGTAAACTGTTCCACTCATTAATCACTCTGTTCATAAAATAATTAGATCTGCATAACAATCTTGAATGTTGCTTGAACAATTTAAACTGGTGTCCCCTGGTAGTAGTAGTAGTAGTGGAGTAGGTGTATAGATTAGTAAAGTCAGAGCTGAAGTAGTTGTTAAGAATTTTGTATAGAAAAATTAAATCACCCCTCTGGCGTCTATACAACAGTGATGGTAAGGATAGTATTGACAGCCTCTCAGTATAGGATTTGTCATGTAGTGATGGGAGGAGACGGGTAGCTCGACGTTGTACCTATTCAACCTTTTTTCTGATCAAGGGTAAATAGTGGTCCCCTAATGGCATTACCATATTCCAAGATGGGTCGAACTAGTGTGGTAAACAACTTAAACAACATACTCGAGTCAAGATATTCAAAGGATTTCTTGATCATGCCAAGTATTCGATTAGCTTTGGTTGTAACTTTAGCGGTATGGTCATGAAACTTAAGCTTGTCATCAAAGAGAATTCCGACATCATTGTGGGATGTAACTGGGTCAATTGGAGTTTCATCAAGATAATAGAAGCCATGATGGTGAGCTGGGCCAAAATGGAAATGTTTACATTTGGAGATGTTAAACTTCAATTGCCAGAGTTGTGACCAGCTGTAAAGGCAATTTAAGTCATTCTGTAATGTAACGTAGTCTTCTTCGTTTCTTATCACACGGAAAATCTTTGTATCATCTGCAAACATGAACACAGGGCTAGACACAATTGATGGAATGTCATTAACAAACATAGTGAAAAGTAAAGAGCCTAACACAGATCCTTGAGGGACACCACTGGAGACTGGAGAGAAACGAGACTTATATCCATTCAATACAACTTGCTGTTTTCTGTTAGATAAGAAATTCTTAATCCATTCTAAGAGATTGCCATTGCCATATGGACGTATAGTCCAAAGGTACATGTTGCGTTAGTATGGACTAATGGTCCATATGAACGCTAGATTAGTGTACGGTAGGGGGATACGGAATTGTTGGGGTACCGGTATACTAAGCTTTTTTACAGCGCAACGTAGCCTAGATCAGGAGCGAGATCAGGAGAGGTATGGTCCCCAGTTGATTTATTCTTGTGTAAGTAGCTACGTGTTTTGTACTCGGTTTTGTACAAGGTTTTGTAAGTGATACGGGTTATTGTAAGCACACCAAGGGCATGAAGGTAATACGTTCCTGTATCACCTACCCGTTTAGTCTCGCGTAGCCAGACCCTTTTCTTTTGTGTGGGGGCGGGAAAGAAATGGGTCTGGTGAACATAGTATAGCATCGTCGTTGGGCTATCCCGAGATTGTGGGGATTCTACTGCGCAGTTTCCTGATTGTTTGTGGGTGCGAATGACGTGTTTTGTTAACCGTTGTGTCATTTGCGTCCTGTTGCCATAGATATAAAGCGTGATCTGCATCATTTGCGTTCTATTACCATATTACTGCTTTTATATCTATGGCAACAGGATGCAAATGGTGCAATGGTTAGCAAAACACGTCATTCGCACCCACAAACAATCCGGAAGCTGCGCAGTAGAATCCTCACAATCTCGGGATAGGCCAACGACAATGCTATACTATGTTCACCAGACCCTTTTCTTTCCCCGCCCCAACACAAAAGAAAGAAAAGGGCCTGGTTATGTGAGACTACTACCTGTGGCCAGACCGCTTTTTCTCAGCACGGCGCTTATCGATTAGAATTATAAGTGCCTTTTTCGAGCAGGCACTTATAATTTTAATCGATAAGCGCCATGCTGAGAAAAAGCAGTCTGGCCACGCGAGACTATTTATCACCCCCTGTATATCAGGCCTTGTCAGACTCGGTCAGACTTCTGTGTGTGCCCACCCTCCTACTGCTGAAATAGCGAGATGACAAGCTATAGGACCAAATTGTGTATTTATTTATCCCACTAAGTAGGGACCTGCATTCTACTGAAGCCTGACTAAAATATACAGAGGAACCCCTCAAAAAGGACACCCTTTAATGTGGACACTAGGTCCAATATATCATTTACTCTGATCTTTGTCCTTAGTCAAAATGAAAGTCAAGCAAGAAATATGCAGTAGGTTAAAAGACAAGCTTCGTTTGTAAAGTGTATACCACAATTGATACTTTTAGAGTTACAACATACTGTAATACAAGAATTTGGTCAAGAGTAAAGTGCGGATTTTGGTGTAAGTCAAGGGTCAAGGCTATTTTGACAGAGGATGATCGGAGTACAGGATATATTGGAGTACGTGCCGCCCCCTTGTAATCTTTAGGATACAGTAATTCTTCATAATCCCAAGTTCAGCAATGTATGCATATCATGAACTAAACCCAGTTAGAACGCTAAGCATGATTTTGAGGCGACCGGAATAGGCAGGTAGTGGAAATTTTTAGAGGCTAATTCATCAAAAAATTTCCCATTAAAGTTTTGCACTACTGTATATAAAGTACATGAGGTAGTTACAGTACTTGCATCCTCTGAGTGGAGTCACCTCAAATGGCTCGGTAATCGAATCACAATTGAAATCCACTTGTCCCAAGCTTGATTTTCCTAAAAGACTCTTGCAATTAGTCACTTGATGAAATACAAAAGCTTAACTGTAGACATGAATTATAATAACTAAACTAAACATTAAAACCTTAAACTATTTAAAGTCAAGTGGAAAGCAGGGCCAGGGGTGTGGTGGAGAAGTATAATAGTTGATTTAAACATTTCGAAAATTGAAGATGTGCAATATGAGATGGATGAGTTGAGGTGACAGGAAATGGTTGTTGCTGTGCACAATAAAGGGTAAAATCAAAATTGGGAACCAATTGGTAAGCAAGAGGATCCAGATCAATAAATAGTAAAAAACTGTTCTTAGCAAAAGGCCAATGGCAAAGTGATTATGCCAGTGGGTGGTGAACTCGGTGACTAGAGTCAACCACATGATACGGATGTCTGTCAGATAAAGTGCCAGTATCAACCTTCTCAGCAGCTAGGGATATCAAAGGGACCAAATTTGGTCCAACTTTTTGCTCCGCAGCAATAGCAATGGCCTCATCAAGTAATCCAGAGTCAGTTGGCCCTTCTTTATCCTTCACAATAACCGCTTGGGAAATAAAAATCACATAGATTTTTTTGTATTAGCTACTTTTTAGGCCTGGCTCATAGGTTATGAAGTCTGAGGGTTTTCTAACAAACGTGAATACTGAACAGTCATCATTATATAAGGAGGAGAGACTTTTAGCTGAAGCAGCCTTATATGAGATTTAAGCATGTAGCACTAAATCCTTTGTGTATTCACCCAAAGTAATTTTGTATCAATTCATGAAAAATTTGTTCATCAAAATTTCCAACTCTACCCTGTACATCAAACACCCACCATTGCAACTCTACCTTTTATTTTGCACAGCATATACAAACCTGGTAATATGTGAAGGTGTTCACTGTTCTGATTGGTCCGCATGCATGCACAGTATTGTGTTTTTATGCATTTCGTTCAGCCACAGATAGATCACAATAACTGAAAGACCATATTTTTAGTGTCAAGGTACTAATTACTTGATTAAAGCAACCTAGCTTGTTTAAGTAAGGGTGCATGCCCAAACCTGGCTGCAGAGCTTGCTTGTTTGTAGAGTTTTTGTTAGAATAGCATGTCTAATGCTGCGTAGTGGGCTTACAGGGTTCTGAACACAAGTGGTCATGTTGATATACTAGTGCAATTGTATGCACATACGTACTTGAGTAAAAGTCAACTGCAATTTACGGATCATTGTTTTGGGGTATGTGTTGTACTGCTATCCAAAATGGTATTCGGTAGCAGCTATTTAATCAATTGGTTCAAAAATGTCATTGATGTGTAGTGTGCTAAGTAGACTGCTGTCAAGGCTGTGTTAGAGTTTCAATATTCAGGGCCGTAGCCAGACTTTTACCTGGGTAGGTTCTTTAGACAAAAAGGTGGACTTTTTGTGTGGTATAATACAGAATTACATTATGGTGTGCTTAAAGAAGGATCTGAGGCTATGTAGCTCTCCTCAGGAAATTTTTTGAAAATGGATCCCAATCCCAATAAGGCTAAATTTAAGAGTTTTAGTCACTAAAAATAATAAAATTTTAGACTTTTGTACTGAAAATGTGGACCTTTTTACTGAAAATGAGGACCTTTTTGCTGAAGAGAGGGAACCCCCCTTCCCTACTGGCCTGCATATTTGTTGGCTAGTGCATGAATGGTGTAATGATGACATAATAATGTGATAAAGTGTCCCTTCAAGCCCCCCCCACTTGCAGTCTATATGCAATGTAAACTATATGTATGCACATTAATTACAATTGCTTGCTTGCTTTCATTGCATAAGTGTTCAAGTTATATTCTGTGTGTTTTTAATTACAGCCCCTACGCATACTGTTGATGCTAAGTGGCTGTCAAGGTAAAAATTATATGCTGGACGCTACATGTATAATGTGTGATTAGCAAAAAGCATGTGGAATTTAAGTAGTGTAAGTTTGTGCATACATACAAAAAGAAGGCTTTACATCATGCATACACCATGCTTTGCATGAGGTAGATCAAGTCTCTGACTAAGGTCTCTGCTATTGTCTATGACCTATCCACATCCTCTCACCTGTTGTAAATTTCAAAATAGGTTAATTAACATCCCCTGACTAGGTGAGTCCTCTCTCCTGGCTTGGCTTGTAAATGGGTTATTTAGCACCTCCTGGCTGAGTGTGGAGGGTTGGGGCAGACATGATGATCTCAAGAGGTTCCAGAAGAAAATGTGTGTGTGCGTGCGTGCGTGTGTGTGTGAGAGAGAGTATATTACTACTCAACAATATGGTGTGCTTCAGTCATTTTGTGATTGCCTTTTGGTGGGGAGATTGCAGCCATTTAGGCCATATGGATGAGGGTCGCACCCCTAAACAAATCCTGTTTGGTGAACTGATTCAAAGCCAACCATTTCATGGACCTAAGAAGAGATGGCGTGATGAGGTAACGGGTGATTTGCGTGCCATAGGTGTTGGGGATGAATGGTTCCAGTTGTGTCAGGATCGTAAGCAGTGGTCAAAGATGTATTCCATTGCTGTTGGATGTTATGCACAAAACAGTGGGACAATTACTTGTGTTGCTAATGATTTTTCCGACTAAAAGACATTTCATTGTGCTTGTGGTCGATGTTTCAGGAGAAGGGTGACTTAACCAGACATCGTAACTTTTATGGGGCTAGCAACTTGCTATATACTGGTTCAGGAGGATCCTAGAACTCTGCCATCACGGTTCACTGTACTGTGGGCATCTACCAAATGACCAAGTGTGTGTGTGTTCCCTCCTTGTCTTTCTTAGTGGGTTGGAATTGTAGAACTTGAATTCTGTGACCTGGCTCCAAGTACATTTAAAAGTTATCCAAGTAAAGTACTTTTGAGTTATTCAAGTACAGGTACTCTAGGGTAAAGCACTCTGACCGTACTTAAGTCCATTGCAAGTACTTTTTACTGTACCAACATATTACCGTATATAAGTGTTATTTGTTAGTAAAAAGCAGACGAAAATCTATGTCTTAGTTCATAGAGCCATATAGTGAATAAGAGGTTAGCTAGCTGTTCAAATATTCTGCACTATTCTTATGTATCTATCTATAATCTTTTCGAATTTAAATAATTACTTCACTAGAGCCTTCAACTTATGCTTGGTATAAATTAACACATTCGATACGTACGAAATAAAATCATGTTGTTGACCAGCAGGCATTTATTTTCTTGAGCAAATATGCTACTGTAGCATTTTCATTACTACAGTGTGATCCTGATGGGAAAACCCAAAAACACCGCTCTCGTCTTTAGTGTAGAACCTCACTATAGTCCAGTAGATTTAAGGTTGGACCCGAAAAAAATTCGAAGAAAGCTGATTTTGGTATCATTAGAAAGCAAATTTTTCATAGAATAACATATCCAAAATCCTCTAAAATCCACCTTGGGGAAAATTTTTATGGCCAATTTAGTATTGAGGCATATGTGACTGGATTCGGGAAAGTGGATCTTCCACACATATCCAATTTACCAACTTTGACAACTCATAACTTCAGATTGGAAAATGGTATTGACTTGAAATTTGATCAGTAGTGCAGCACCAGCATCACTTATTAGTTGCAGAAAATTTCGGGTTGATATTCACCATGTACACTACTAAGTTGTTGTTTCTCAATCGGATGCATTTGCAAACCCATTTTTGCAAATCTGGTCATTTGTGACTAACAAAAATGCATATTATCCTTAAAATATTTTCTCATAAGAAACTCATTGCAATCAATATTAGCTGTAAGAAATAAGACTGTTTATAGAAATAAAAAGGTGCCTATCATGTAAGTTCTGAACAAATATACTTGTCACATGTACAATTATTGTAAACAGTTTCCTCGGCACTTCTGCAGCTCTCTCCCTTGCAACTGCCATATGCTGCAACATACTTTAATCCATGATTACAATGAGACCATAATGTTGCTACCACATGGATTTGCAGTAGAAAGCTTGCATTTATATTGTACAAATTTAAGTAAGTTTCTGGTGCTAGTTCCATGTCTGTCATCATCAGTTGCATACAGCCTCAATCCTTTTAGTTTCCAGCTCCATTATGATAATGGATTAAGTTAATCAGTAAGTTCCTTCTAATGAATAACTTGTAGACGCACATACAAGTTGTGAAAGTGTGTTGCTCTTGCAATCATTTGCGCATCATTTTCTTCTTGATTAGGTCAACTTTACCCTGTTCAAATGTTGCAGATGTTGTATCACAGCCACTCCATGCGAGCATGTGTAAAGAGAAGATGTAATTATGATGTTACAATAGGACCTATGTGCCCAATAATGTCATCAATTTTCCAATGCTCAAATGTTTCCCAACCTCTGAAAGAAAATATATATGCTTGGACAAGAACATCAGTGTCATCAGTTACAACACACTTTACTTCCTTAAATTGCAAATTGAAGTGCACATTGAACAATCAGTGTGTCAGCATCCAAATTACTCTGATGCACAACCTGGCTGTCATCTCACAGATATTGGACAATCAATTGATGTTTGCTCTTTTCATTTGCAAGAAAACTTCCTGACTTTTGTATGCTTCCATAGATTCACTTGACTGAATATCTGCACCTGCACATACCATAACATACCGCTGACAGCCCTACACACTGATTGCACACATGGAGATTCTGACATACTGATGGTCCAATGCGCACTTCAATTTTGCAATTGAAGGAAGTAGAGTGAATGTTGTAGCTGATGACAACAATGAAGTTCTTGTGCTACTGGTGCACGCTGGAAGCAGAACATGACAAGTACGTCTCTCTTTTCATTCAGAGGTTGTAAAACATTTGAAGATTTGGAAAAATGATGACGTTATTGGGCACAACGTAGGTCCTCTTTTCACATGCCTGGGGTGGCTGTGACACAACGACCACAACATTTGAATAGGTAAAGTCGGCCTAATCAGCAATCAAATGATGTGCAAACGATTGAAAAGTTAATGATGGATTATATAATGCAACAATTGCACATGTTGAAAAAATTGGAGTTTGATGGGAGTCAGTCTGATTCATTGAGGAGTCTCAGGTATACAAAACAAAGTACATGGAAATGGAGGCATCAGAAAGTTATAACACATGCGAGCTGTGAAAGTGTGCTAACCCTTGTAGTTGGATGGAGTTTTGAGGATAAATGGTTTTAGCTGATGAAGGAAGTTATTCATTGGAGGGAACTTAATATGGGGTTGGAAACTAGAAGGATTAAGGCTGCAACCAATGATGATAGACATGGGACCAGTTCTAGAGATCATATATATTGATTTTATACAATATAAATGCCAGCTTTCCACTGCAAATCCGTATGGTAGCAATATTATGCTCTTGTTGCAAACATGGATTATTAGTGTGTTGCAGAGAGTTGTAGAAGTGCTAAGGAATCTGTTTCTTATGAAAAAATAATTTAAGGATAACACATTTTTGTTGGTCACAAATGACCAGATTTGCAAAAATGGGTTTGCAAATGCATCCGATTGAGAAACAACAACTTAGTGTTCAACTTGATTATCAATCTGAAATTTTCTCCACCTACTAAGTGATGCTGGTGCGCACTACTGATCAAATTTCAAGTCAATACCAGTTTCCAGTCTGAAGTTATGAGTTGTCAAAGTTGGTAAATTGGATATGTGTGGAAGATACACTTTCCCGAATCCAGTCACATATGGCTCAATACTAATTGGCCATAAAGTTTTTTCCCCAAGGTGGATTTTAGAGGATTTTGGATATGTTATTCTATGAAAAATTTGCTTTCTAATGGAGTGTTGTCCAGTACTGCCGTAGAAAATCCCTTGTCATCCATGGCTGTCATAGATAGTTAAGCTTAACAAGTTTTACATACATAAATATTATTAGATCATCGAGGAGACCTCTTGTCGAAGTAACTAATGTATCCACCATGGATCACCATTGTCCAGGGGACCCCCTTGTCAGAGTATCCAGGGATGACATAGTTACTACGGTAATCCATGTATTCACCATGGATCACCATTGTCCAGGGGACCCCATTGTCAGAGTATCCACGGATGACATAGTTACTACGGTTATCCATGTATCCACCATGGATCACCATTGTCCAGGGGACCCCCTTGTCAGAGTATCCACGGATGACATAGTTACTACGGTTATCCATGTGTCCACCATGGATCACCATTGTCCAGGGGACCCCCTTGTCAGAGTATCCACGGATGACAAAGTTACTACGTTTATCCATGTGTCCACCATGGATCACCATTGTCCAGGGGACCCCCTTGTCAGAGTATCCACGGATGACATAGTTACTACAGTTATCCATGTATCCACCATGGATCACCATTGTCCAGGGGACCCCCTTGTCAGAGTATCCACGGATGACATAGTTACTATGGTTATCCATGTATCCACCATGGATCACCATTGTCCAGGGGACCCCCTTGTCAGAGTATCCACGGATGACATAGTTACTACGGTTATCCATGTATCCACCATGGATCACCATTGTCCAGGGGACCCCCTTGTCAGAGTATCCAGGGATGACATAGTTACTATGGTTATCCATGTATCCACCATGGATCACCATTGTCCAGGGGACCCCCTTGTCAGATTATCTGCAGATGACCATGTATCCACCATGGAGCACCATTGTCCAGGGGACCCCCTTGTCAGAGTATCCGCGGATGACAGAGTTACTATGGTTATCCATGTATCTACCATGGATCACCATACCCCCTTGTCAGAGTATCCGCAGATGACAAAGTTACTATGGTTATCCATGTGTCCACCATTGTCCAAGAGACCCCCTTGTCAGAGTATCCACGGATGACAAAGTTACTATGGTTATCCATGCATCCACCATGGATCACCATTGTTCAGGGAACCCCCTTGTCTAAGTATTAGTTTTAGTACAATGCTTTGTGCCTGCTTTTAAAAGTGCACATACCAAGTAGCAGTTTCTGTATGTTCAGAATCAAAATTCATATGTTCTAATAGCAACGTTTTGCACATAAATATAGTAGATGGTTCTTAATTATGTTGTAAAATGTAGAGACCACATATATACGTATGTATATTCCAACAAACAAAACTGGCTTAAATATTCTGATTGTGTTTATCGCATAAGTACATCATGTAAAACAAAAATCTTTCCCGACACATGTGTTGTGATATCCTTGAATATCGTGACAACCAGGAAAAAATCTGTTCACAAATCTCTGTATCCACCTATTGTAAGTGCAAACGCGGTAATAGAATGCTATGATAAAGTTATACACTGATCATAATCTGATCACTAGTGTAAAGATTTAAATGAATAAATAGGAAGAACATAATGCATGCCTATGTATAGTCAGTATGCAAATACAGTAAGTGAATAGGAGACTAGGAGATGATCATTCAGTTACAGGGGCGGATCCAGACTTTTAAAAAGGGGGGTTCCACTTTGAAATTGCAACTTCAGCCTAGCTGTATAAGTTGAAGACCAAAAAAAAAAAAAAAAAAAGTCATCACCTGCTGACAATTGCTTCCACCTCACCAACTATATTTCCTTCCTTATTTATAACTAGATATATAGCTTGCTACACTGCTCCTCAAAAGACCACTGTGACTGCTCTATTAGAGTATCTCAATTTGACTGCTCTATTAGAGTATCTCGAGTGAGAAGGCTTTTAAAAAGGGGGGTTCCATGGAACCCTTGGAACCCCCCCTGGATCTGCCCCTGAGTTATCTTACTTGTTTGCATTATCAAACCCCATTTTGAAATGTTTAGTTACACTACTTTTATAAAGTACGTATATGTGAGATGTATATGTTGTCATATTAAAATGGTATTTAATTTGACTATATAGAGGGCCCAGTACCTCAACCAAGAGTACTGAAAGATCTAGAGCAAACACACCTGAAGGAGAAGTAGATAAGTCTCCTAAAATGCCCAGGCTGGAACTTTAGCAACGTTACTGCACATATAGCACATCAGCTGATTCTAGCAATGTATTCACACAAGTAAAGCACAATTGCATTAATTCTGTTCCAATTATCACCCTGGTGGATAAATAGTAACTTTGTCATCTATGGATCCTCTGACAAGGGGGACCCCTAGACAATGATGATCCATGGTGGATACAATAGTAACTTTGTCATCTGCGGATACTCTGACAAGGGGTATGGTGCTCCATGGTGGATACATGGATAACCATAGTAACTTTGTCATCCGCAGATACTCTGACAAGGGGGTTCCCTGGACAATGGTGATCCATGGTGGATACATGGATAACCATAGTAACTTTGTCATCTGCGGATACTCTGACAAGGGGGTATGGTGATCCATGGTGGATACATGGATAACCATAGTAACTCTGTCATCCGTGGATACTCTGACAAGGGGGTCCCCTGGACAATGGTGCTCCATGGTGGATACATGGTCATCCGCAGATACTTTGACTAGGGGGTCCCCTGGACAATGGTGATCCATGGTGGATACATGGATAACCATAGTAACTATGTCATCCGTGGATACTCTGACAAGGGGGTTCCCTGGACAATGGTGATCCATGGTGGATACATGGATAACCATAGTAACTTTGTCATCTGTGGATACTCTGACAAGGGGGTCCCCTGGACAATGGTGATCCATGGTGGATACATGGATAACCATAGTAACTATGTCATCCGCAGATACTGACAAAGGGGTCCCCTGGACAATGGTGATCCATGGTGGATACATGGATAACCATAGTAACTATGTCATCCATGGATACTCTGACAAGGGGGTCCTCTGGACAATGGTGATCCATGGTGGATACATGGATAACCATAGTAACTTTGTCATCCGCAGATACTCTGACAAGGGGGTCCCTGGACAATGGTGCTCCATGGTGGATACATGGATAACCATAGTAACTTTGTCATCCGCGGATACTCTAACAAGGGGGTATGGTGATCCATGGTGGATACATGGATAACCATAGTAATGTAACTTGGCAAGGGGATACAGTCGTGATTAGTGGTGGAATTGTGGAATTTGTGAATGCAGTCAAATTAACTTTGGTGTACATGGATGACAAAGGAGTTTGGACAGCAGTACTGGACCACTATGTTCTAATGATACCAAAATCAGCTTTCTTCAAAATTTTTCTGGGTTCACCCCTTTTTCAGTTATATCTACTGGACTACTAGAGCTTATTTCATTTAAGTACGGTCTGTATTTACATTAAGAATACATGATACTTTAAAGTACTTAAAATACTTTAATTACCCTAGTACTAAGAGCTTACAAGCACATGGGGTGTATGTTAGGAAAATTGAGCAAGTATGTAAGCAAAATTCAAGTACTTTCAAATTTATACTTAAGTATACTTCAGTGTAAGTACTCATTAGGCCATTGCCCTAACCACTTGGCTGTGCTGCCTCACATAATACACACTCGCATGCACACACACACACGCACGCACGCACACACACACACACACACACACATACCAGACATGGGTCCAAGTGCAAATCGAAAGGTTGCAGCTTTGATTCTCAGTTATGCCAAATTGGTGTTGCTGTTGTTTCCTTGAGCAAAAACGTTTAGTCACATTGCTTCAGTATACCCAGCTGTTTAAATAGGAACTTGGTAACCTGGTATAAACTGGGGAAGCAAATTCCAACTGTCCATGTCTCACACAATGGGTGTGGGACTTCAGGTATCCACACCTTCATCTGTGAGACATGGTACAGCCTCCTACAGCTTACTAGTCCTGCCCACGAGGATTTGAGTAACACACAGGTGTTTCGGTGCTGGCTCACTGGGTAGGTATGAACACTAGTGGCAATTAAAAGGTTTTGCTTTGCTTTTGTGTGTGTGTGTGTGTGTGTGTGTGTGTGTGTGTGTGTGTGTGTGTGTGTGTGTGTGTGTGTGATGCATGTGTGTGCTGCATGTGTGTGCATGCTTGTGTGTGTGTGACGCAGCATAGCCAAGTGGCTGGAGCATTAGGCTTGTAATCGAAAGGTTCAAGGTTCAGTTCTAGGTTATTCCACTTTGGTGTTCTTGAGCAAGAAACTTTACTCACGTTACTCTTTGTCTACCCAGCTGTATAATGGGGACCTGGTGGCCTGCTGTCAACTGGGGAAGCAGCCCACCCAACTGCGGTGTGCCCACACTTTCACCTGTGAGACATGGTACATACAGCCTCTTATGGGCTACTACTGCTGCCCAGGAGGATTTGCCTGCGCCAACTCCAAGCAAAGCACCTGAGTAGAGGACAGACCTGAGTAGAGGACAGACCTGTGTCCCAGTGCTGGTTCGCTGGGTGGGTGTGACTGTGTCTGCATGGTAGCCAAAGGCTTTGCTTTGTGTGTGTGTCTATTGTGTGTGTGTGTGTGTGTGTGTCTAGTGTGCACAGTGTTGTGTGCATGTGCAGTGTATTCTACTTACATAATCATCATGATGTGGACACAATAAACAGAGTATTTTATGTATTTGTGTTTTATGGTAGTACCGAATGGTATTGGTAAGGGGTGTACATACCCCTAAGTTTTATTAAAACTTGTATGTACAGCCCACTTGTGCTGTTTTAAGGGTTAGATTGTGCTTTGTTTTTTCTACAGAACACGTTGTACATAGATTAAATCAAAGCTGAGAGGATGACAGATTGTACTACTTAAGTTATGTTAATATGGACATACAAAGAGTAAGTCAACCAGCTTAGCAATACTGACCCAGTTCTAAGTGGGGAATAATGCCATATGTGTTACTGTACCATATTGTACCTTAACTTTCACTAACCTGGGGATGGTACCTGAATCTGACTCAGTTTTAATAGAGGCGTGCATCAGCGGACCCATTGCAGAATTAAGTATTTGTACGCTGTAGCATCTCAGTTTTCTTTTTTTTTTTAATAATCTGAGGCTTAGCCTATATATTAGTTTGATAAAAGTGTAGTTTGGAAATGGATTTAAGTACTTTCTTAATTCCTACAATTACTTCAAATACTTTATCGAAATAAGATTATAAAAAAATCAAATGACCATTTGGCCATTAAAAGTGTGACATCAGCTGTGCATAGCTTGCATGTCGACACTTATGGATTCAATAGCATTCACCTTCCCTTTTGAAGTTGAGGAGTATAATAACAAGTGGCACAAGAGGAGGATATCCACTTAGGGATTGGAAACAAAATGAAGTTAAGTATTCTCAGTCCACTGGCTAAAACAACGCCACAGTTTTTATGCAAACCAACTTTGCCTGCACCGGTTGAAAGATTATTCAGTATCGTTTGACCAGAGATTTGAAGAACTTGTGTTTATTTAATGCAATTAATGGCGTGTACTGCACAAGTGCATGTAGCCCCTGTACATGCATGCATACGGAAACCACCCTACAACTTTGTATTAACTAAAAATGATATGCGTATATTTGTCAAGTGCAAAGCCTAGTATATACCAGCAAAGTATTTAAAATTGTATTTAAATTACTTTGGAAAGTATTTAAAATGTACTTTGGAAAGTTCATATTTGTATTTAAATACTGTCCTGATAAAAGTATTGCAATGTATTTGTATTTCAAAATTTTAGAGTATTTGCAATTGTATTTAAAAAATATTTGAAACCAACTCTGACATACACATGCACACAACTCATCACCTTATTGGCATGTGTTATGACAAATGCAGGGTCCACTCTAGACCACTTTACACTCTATTCGCCAAACTTAATTTTTAGCAAAGTATTGTCATTTAGAGTAATGGCTTTGTATGGACAAAATATTACCCAATAGACCAGATAACCTTACCTGCTTGTGTAGGTATCCTTAGTACAGGGCTGCTAGAAACCAGATATACAAATTTATGAATACTACAGCATTACTGTATTTTCAAATCAATTATTGCATGCATGACTTTGTGAAGACTAAGTAGCAACAATTGTGAAACAATAATGTGCAAAGCAAGAACTATGTAGATACCGTATGGATTATGTGTAAAGCTTAAACTGTGTCCTGTCATCCAGTTTGCAAAAAAAAATACGTCTCACCAAGTTAATGAGTGAGTAGGGTGACAACAGCTGATGCATGAGGATTGGGGTCACCAGTGTACCACTCAGTTGGGTACCTTATCGTGGTGTGATTTGAAAATTATATTGGACTTACTCCATTGCTAGGAATCTGTAGTGACTTGAACATTAATTAGAATAATCATGTAATTGTTTGCATGCATATACCAGTTTTTCCAGATTCGTGATTGTACATGCTGTTTTAAGTCCTTCTAATCTGTGTTGTTGGTCCGGTACACGTGATAGCGGTTCATTGACTGAGTATATTTCATATTTGCGATAAGGATTAAGATGATTTTCGTTAATGATGGCAGCACATGGCAAGTTTGAAAAGTTTATTTCACGGCATGAGGACTGAGAATCGTACCAGGAGTGACTCCAACAGTATTTTGTAGCCAATGACATGAAAGATGCCGACAAATGCCATGCAATTCTACTGAGTGCCTGTGGATAATAAACTTACAAAGTAATTAATTCGCAACCTTGTGGCACCAAAGAAACCAGCAGAATGTACGTTTGAAGACATAACAGACATTTGGCAAGATACTTCAGTCCTAAACCTTCGAAAATAGTGCAATTTAAGTTCAGCACTCGCTGTCGTCGGCAGGGAGAAAGCATCGCGAAGTTCGTAGCAGAACTGCTACAAATTGCTCATCATTGTGGGTATGAAGCAATCCTTGAAGACATGCTTCGTGATCGCTTAGTTTGTGGTGTGAACGACTCCCGAGTACAGAGAAGATTGTTGTCAGAATCTGATCTAACATTTACAGGTAGGGCTGCACCGATTCTAGTATCAGTATTGATATCGGGCCGATGCTGCTGTTTTCATGAAGTATCGGAATCAGCCATTATATTGTTTCAGATACCGATTCTTATCAGAGAAGAAGACGTGCTCAATTTACACAAGAGCAAAGGGACACAATCATACAGCAGAGAAAGAAGACGTGCTCGATTTACACAAGAGCAAAGGGACACAATCATACAGCAGAGAAAGCAGGATTGGTACGTTTGTTGTATATAAATTTGTAAAACTTACAAAAACATTTGAGTATATTATGATTAGTAATTGCTGTTCATAAAATATTAAACTGAATCCTATACAACTGATAAAATAAAATACAACGGATATATGATCTAAATTCACTACCACATTCTTGCAGATGGTTTATTTGTGCATATCACACTAACAATAACTATTGTGACTCATTTTCATGATTTGTTTATATTGATAGTGCTTCAAATGTTGGTGTAGTAACAAATGCTGATGTGAATGTGGACCAATCACAACATGTCCAGCGTCATGTGCCAGTTGACATTAGTGACCCTGCAGTCATTGCCAAGATTACAGAATTTCATGCTGAATTGGCTTCATTGAATCCAGTCCACTGTTCAATATGTCTTGAAAAATTCCCAAGCATTTTAACAGCCCTGCCCATACCTACCTTAAGTGGTGGGTTAGTCCTCAAGCCATGTTTGAACCCCCGTACTTTTATATAGTGTGCTTATCTTCCATTAGCATGAATGGCTAGATAATAAGAACAACATTCGATTATGAGCTATTGTCCAAGCAGTATTACCTGTAAAACTATAATAATCATGAATAAATGAATTACCCACAACATATTATTACCTAGCCATAGCTTCTAAATTCCCTTCAGGCTCTCCCCACGATGCTGCTAGTTATTACAAGGACAGTACTTGTCATGGTTGTGGTAAGAAAGGCCACATCCTGAAAGCTTGCAAGGCTTCTCTTAAATCAATACCACCTGCTCCCCAACCCAAGAATCTTAAGACTTCCAGCTCAAAACCACAAAATGCAATACAAGCTGAAGATAGCCCTATTGTTACAGAATCAGCAGAGGAAGCTTATACATTGTTTCACATTGACAATCAGAATCACCCACCAATTAACATTGACTTGACAATTAACGGTCATCAGGTGACAATGGAATTGGATACTGGTGTTCTATGATTAGTGAACAGACTTTTAAGATTGTTATTTTGCAACAGCCGCCATTACAAGTTTCCAATTTACAATTACACACTTATACTGGAGAGTAGCTCATGGTTCTATGACAAAATACATGTCAGTGTACAATACAATGACCAGTCATGCAGTTTACCTGTGATTGTTGTGAGTGGCATTGGAACCAACTTGATGGGCAGAGATTGGCTGACACACATAAAATTGAATTGGCCTAAATTGTGAGCTGTATCCATGCCCACACCATTACAAGAAGTTTTAAATCGGCACAGAACAGTATTCCGTGATGAACTGGGTAAGATGGATGGCACACAAGCTAGTATTGTCGTAGACCCTAATGTTCAGCCACGTTTTTACAAACCCCGATCCTTATCTTATTCACTCAAAGCTAAAGTTAAAACTGAACTTGACCATTTACAGACTGAAGGTGTTATCACCCCTGTACAATTTTCTCCATAGGCAGCACCAATTGTTCCCATTGTCAAGAGTGACGGCAACATCAGAATATGTGGTGACTATAAATTAACAGTCAACCGAACCAATCAGCAAGAGTAGACAAGTGCCCGTTGCCAAAAGCCAAAGATTTGTTTGCGTCACTCACAGGAGGAACCAAGTTTAGTAAACTCGATCTTGCCCATGCTTATCAACAAATTTGTCTTGACGAATCATCCAATACCCTAGTGACTGGCAACACTCATCGTGGTCTGTTTGTGTACAATCGGTTACCCTTTGGTGTGTCAACAGCATTAGCGATTTTTCAAAGAATTATTTATTTATTGTTACAAGATATTCCTAATGTAGTTGCTTATCTTGACAACATTCTAATTACAGGAAGAAGTGACGAAGAGCATTTACAGAACCTAGAAGCAGTTTTAACCAAATTGGAAGATGCCAGGTTACGTTTGAAATTATCGAAGTGCTCATTCATGTCAGTTTCAGTAGAGTATTTGGGTCACCGTATTGATAGTCAAGGTTTTCACCCTACCTAAGCTAAAGTACAAGCAGTTAAGGATGCACCTGTTCCTACTGGTGTTACTAAGGTAAAATCCTTCCTTGGGCTTATTAACTACCACTGGAAATTCCTTCCAGACCTCTCATCAGTGTTGGCACCCTTAAATGAACTGTTACAGAAAGGTCGCAAGTGGAACTGAACTAGTACGCAACAAACAGCATTTGAGAAAGCCAAGAGTTTGTTACAATCATCGTCACTCTTAGTTCACTATGACCCCACCAAGCAATTGATTTCAGCCTGTGATGCTTCACCACATGGAGTTGGTGGCTCTGAGAGACCTGTTGCTTTTGCATCGAGATCATTATCAGCAGCAGAAAAAAACTACTTGCAACTTGAAAAGGAACGATCATCCATTATGTTTGGTGTAAAACGTTTCCATCAATACTTGTATGGTCGCCATTTCATTATATTTTCAGATTATCAGCCCCTGTTTAATGAAACCAAGGCAGTACCGCCTATGGCATCAGGGAGAATCCAGAGATGGGCTCTTAAACTTAGCTCATATGAATATTAACTGAAATATAGACAAGGCAAAGACCAAGGAAACTGTGATGCATTATGTCGACTTCCCTTACCGGACTACCCTAAGACTGTCCCTATCCCAGTAGACATCCTACAATTAACTGAACAGTTGTCATCATCACCTGTTACCTCCAAAGGCATTCAAGTTTTGCCCGAGTATTAACTAAAGTCTTACATTTTGTGTTGCATGGTTGGCCACACACTAAGGTGGAGGAAGAATTGAGACCATATTTCTCAAGAAGGAATGAGTTAAGTCATTTTGATGGTTGTTTGTTATGGGGTTCCAGAGTAATTGTACCCCCACCAGCCCAAGAAACTGTACTCAAGATCCTTCATGAAGGCCATCCAGTTAGCACTAGAATGAAGCAATTGGCAAGAGGTTATGTTTGGTGGCTAAACTTGAAAGCTCAACTGGAGAATACTGTAAATTGCTGTGAGAAATTTCAAGCAGTTCAATCATCACCTGCAAAGGCACCACTCCATCTCTGGGCCGGAGCGACCTTGGTCCCGTATTCATATTGACTACGCCAGCCCATTCTTGAACAAAATGTTTCTAGTGATTATTGACGTTCACTCGAAGTGGATGGAAGTGATACCTGTTTCAAATGCTACTACAGCTGTAACTATTGAGAAACTGTTGAGTGTGTTTACTATTCATCGACTTCCACATACAATAGTGTCCGACAATGGATCATGTTTTAACAAAAAAAAGTCAGAACTCTAGCAAGAGCTTTACCTTTTGGGTTTATTGGGCTTATAGAGCTTTACTTATTTTGAAGTTAGAGCTTTTAATATATTTTATACCGCCCTCATAAATATTCTACCACCCCTATCAAAAAAATAATTGGAGCAACTCATAATTTCAGCACCAAGCTTCACCCACATCACCTTCAGAAAAAACTACTCTCTATATATACCATTAAAATATATCATATATTTTGACACATACTACACCATAGATTTAGTGGTTTTGAGTGTTATCAGCGAAAATTTTGAGATATCTAGACCTCCATAGTGTAATACATTTTGGGAGTGTTTGCAAATCCATGAAAATTTTATTTTTAGCAACATTGCTCAACCTCAAAATATTTGCCCCTCGAAATATTTAGACTATACAGTAGTGGTCTGGCCACATGAGACTAGGTCAAAATGTCCGGGAAATGTCTGCAGTGTCAGAGGTGTTCCCGTCAGGCAAGGGAAGAGTCTTTATTATTTATCAAGAAATGTTTGGATGATGATGCTTCTGCCATTATTTCAGTTTCAAGAAGGATCTTTCTGGCAAGGGATTGTAAAGAGTGGACCACTGATTAGATAATACTTACATTGTAGTTATTATTTTTGTATTGGTGTTTGTCTTGTTCTTTTTTATTTGTTTGTCTGTTTGTTGTTGTTTTTTTGGTCTTTCCTTGCCATGCCCACAATGTTTCCATGCTTGGTTCTGTTTGTGGTCGCATGTTGACCGAGGACCCATGTGCATTTATTCTTTTTACTTGTACATACTTTGATCATATAATGATGGTTCTTCTCTCTCCTACCAGTTTTCAGCAGCGAAATGTGTTCTTACATCGTGTTATCTGATTGGCAGCGTTCTCACATCGTGTTATCTGATTGGCAGCCATTCATCAGTGGCATCAGGCATTTCGCTTTAGCTTGCAGCACAGAGGTACTGACCAGCACCCATTGGAAAAAATTGATTGTGTGAGTACGAAGCAGCTTATTGGGGCACTTGACCTCAAGGTCAAATCCTTCTTTAACCCTCACATTAGTGAAATGTGAATTAATAAAACTAATCAATCTTTTTGCGCAACTAGTGCTGGGGGGTGGTGCTAGTTACCCCAGGGAAAAATAAAAACCTGTATGCGTCACAGTGTTTATGAATAATGAGACTCAGCTAGCTAACAAGCAGTTTTGCATTTTATCATGTGTATTGCTGAATCTGTGTAGAGTAGCAACTGGTCATCATACATCCATTACATGGACATCGTTATATCACCCAGACCCAGCACCTAGTTGCGAATGAAACTGCACTATGAAGTACTAACATTACTTGTTGTTATTGCATTAGAATTGTAGGAGCATAGCACTGTAGATTTGAGAGCCGCACTTCAAGATCTTCCGTACTGCCATTAACAGAGCCTGAGTGACATACCAGACAGGAAAGATTGTTATGACATCATAAATAAACATTATCCTTTTCGTTAATTGCAAGTAAATCCATTCAGATCATGCTATGTAGTCATCCCCTGTAGTTAGCAAGCAGCACTTTCCTCTCTATTTTTCACAATTGCTAAGGCACCAATTGGCTAACCCTCAATGCACGAACTGTACCTAGGCTATCAGTGCACTAATTCCATCGTTTTGCTTTAGTGGACAGTTTGTTTATGGCATTTCAAGTCAGCTTTGGCATAACATTTTATAAGAAGGATCTTGCACAATTTGGCACAACATGTTTAGCTAAGGCCACTCACCACCCGCATCTCTTCACTGTCAGCACCATTATTCTGTATTCCATTATTTCCCAGTTTTTCTTGCATACTGTACAACATCATTATTTTTTGTAAAGTGTGAGTGTGTTCAATCTGTAATGGAATAATAGTAATGGACATCTGTGGACCGCCCACATGGAACAGAGAGTTTATTTGAAAGTGGCCTAACTGTTCCAGAAAAAAATATATACATGGCCAAAGTGCACTCTGTGTGTAGTATTTCTACCGAGAGCACTGTTGTTCAGTATAACTATGAGCAACTGCATTAGACTCTCATTACTTGTGAACTCATTTGGTGTTTTATGCAATCATGTATGCATTAGGGTTGAAACGAATGTACAAATATGTCCTCCGAAGCTTCTTTTGAAAATGTTACCGAAGCTTCGTTACAGATGTCATGTCAACAATTAATGAATACAATTGATGGTTATTAGGGTGTACACTGTAGTACAAACTCCTACACTTTGTTATAGCTCCAGTATAACCATTGATTAAACTATAACTACTCCAAAAAGTAAGTAAATAGCAGCTTCCACAAGGAGTGAAGTAGTTGTGCAACTGGTTTAACTTGTTAGTATCCATGGTATCGAAGCTTTGGTGAATTAAAGCACCATCCGAATGTTATGAAACCGAACAAAGCTTCGAACTATTTGTCTCAACCCTAGTATACATAGATGCTCTCATATACTTTAATTCATTTAAGAAGTGTTAAAGGTAGGAAAACATATTGTATAGGAAACATCTATTCAACCATAATTGCTATCCCCTATATAACATCATATACATGTACTGTACATATGGCCAAGGTAAACTTCGCAGCAGTGTTAGACTATAAGAAAACCATTACATTGTATATGCATACCTATACATGTAGTGATAAACATAGCTATCTGGTTAATAAGACCATTGGAAGCCCCACTCATTTTTAGATATATCACTAAAACCATTAAAAGGTGATACCAAAATATGATGAACTTTGTCTTATTACATACATGAATTCTACAGTTTACAATTACTTACATAGATTTTGTAGTTTATATACTAATACTATACCTGTTTCACTGCCATACAAGTCCCTCTACCAGTAACTGCCCCATACATGGTCTCCCTGTTGTTCTAGAGTCAACCTGTATAAAAAGGGTGCAGCCTTCAAAAAGCCTGCATGTTTAAAAAAAAGTTGTGAAATCAAAGGTGGCGGCCATGAAATGGCTGAAATGATGTGGATGATAATAAATTTTAATAATGGCTGTGCATGTGCATTAATAAAATTTATTGTCATCAACATTTGTAGCCATTTCATGGCTGCCACCTTTGATTTCACAATTTTTTTCACCCAGGCGTTTTGAAGGCTGCACTCTTTTTATACAGTTTGGGAAGGTCTCACTCTTATTGTATAGTTTGGCTGTTTTTGCATGGATTTACTAGTCCTGTCATACAGCAGGATGACAAACCTCTGAATAATGTGTGTACCATGTTGCATTGGTTCATTTGGTGTATGATGCAATAGTAACAGTGCAGTGGTGAGATCTGGCAGTGCATTTCAGGTATTCCATGCTGACCACACTAAAAAACCTGGAATTGGTGTCACAACCTGAATTTGAACAGCTGGGCAATAGAAAATGCTGCAGGGTTTATGCCGTGGGTCTTTAAAATTGGGATGTTCAAGTATCATGCCTGTAACAGATTCTTTCTGACAACCCACTGGAAACTTCGGTCCAAAAAAAGATTTAGCTTTCCAAAATACATGGCCAGTTATGATCAATATTTGCTGGATGTGCATGATGGATGATATCATTGTTCTGGCTGGTAACTAGCTACATTTGATGCAGAACAGGTATATCTGGCGAACTTAATATATGTAAGGAAACAATTCTGACCAAGTAAAATTTATTAATATTTTGGTCCCTTGTATAATGTAATTCATTGCCACAGTAGCTATAGTGTCTTCAGGTCCATTTACTGATGTAAAAGCTCAGAAGAAAGGAGAAATATTTTAATGGCATTTGAGGAAAATATCAGCCCTGGCGAAGGCCCACGCCAAAGCCTGTGAGTTGGATAGTGACAATGATACCATCAACCATGCACAAGCACTTAAAAATTGTTCATAGCTGGCCAAATGCTTGGGAAAAGTACACCTTTTGCAGTGGGTTGATTTTCTTACCCCTTACGTAATGCTACAGGCCAATATTTAGAGGGATTTGGTAACCTCAAACAAACCGCCTTCTGATAAAATTTACTAGTACTGTACATTACACTCAAGATCAAGGTACTTAACAAGCAATCAAATATTCAATATAACAGTCAGTTATTCTCAACAAGAACAATTCAACCAAAATTACTGAAATATCACCTTATTAAAGTATTTAGCCATTCAAGTACAAAAATTATTTGAGAGACACTCCCTAGCTTTTGCATGCTTCCCATACAAATTGTATTTCAGAAACATACACTATACACCAAACAGAAAAGGGTCCTGCTAAGAATCCTGGTCTTGGGCTAGCCCTGTGCTAGCCTCAGTAAACATGATACTTGAAGGTCCAATCTTAAAGACTAATGGATACAAACACTGTAGCATCATCCATTGCCCAGCTATACATATTAAAATTCAGGCTGTTATGTTTCCAGTTTTGTTGGACATAGTAAGAAAAAAGCATGGAATACCTGAAAATACACTGCCAGATCTCACAACTGCACTGTTACTATTGTATCATATACCAAGTGAACCATTGGAACATGGTACACACATTATTCAGAAGTTTGTCATCCTGCTGTATGACAGGACCAGTAAATGTTCAGACTATGGTTCATATACGTACGTAGGTCAGCTTCTCTCCATATCCGTGATTCTGGAACTGCTAACAGTGGCCACTCCCATACATGGCCTCCCTGACTCTCTCTGTTGTTCTAGAGTGGCCTTGATTGATGAAATATGCAGGTCCCTTTGTGAAAATTGTCATCTTAATACAAAATTTTCATCAGGGTTTGTCAACGTGGTCTACCCAAGTCTGCTGTATACAAGAAGGATACACTTGAATACACAACATTGTGTTTGATTACAAACTATGAAGTCGGAGGATAATGTACATAATAGCCGAGTGTATACCTAGTTACATTTTTGTAAACTAGCTACTGATTGCATGTATTAACTGCAGAATCTATGTATGTAATTACAAACTATAAAATGAGTTCATATACACTATGTAACTAGACAAGGTTCATAATACTTATCATATATTACTTTAATGATTGCTTTTCATGGTATATCTAAAAGTATATTACTTTAATGATTGCTTTTCATGGTATATCTAAAAGTGGGTGGGGCTTTCAATGGCCTTATATAGATAGCTACATCTGAAAAATGTTGATACATATGCAATGTTTTCTTATAATCTAACCCACTACTGCAATGTTTACCTTGACCATGTCAGTACATGCAAATTATACAAGACGTTATATAGGGGATGGTTAAATAGATACAGGACCGGATTGTACTTTTACATGCCAGTAAACAAAATGATGTAACATGTACACTTGACTCCTTACACTGACTAACTTGCTCTTAGTTTCAAACTGCAGCCAGATACTTTAACTGCACTCATGGAAAACTTCAGGCAATTATATGCAAAAACAAAAAAGTTATGAAGCTTCAAAGTTCAAAAAATGAGTCAAATTTTGTAGGCCTTTTTGCAAATCTTACCACATATTTCCTAGGATGTACAATAATAATTATGTGTTCTTACCTTTAACGCTTCTTAAATGAATTAAAGTAAATGAGAACATCTCCGTAATTGCACAAAACATTATGCAGATAAGTTCACAAATGATGAGTCTAATAATGCAGGTGCTCATAGTTATACTGTGACAGCAGTGTTCTCGGTAGAAATACAACATACAGTGTGTTTTGGCCATGTCTGCTATATCAAAATAGGTAAATTAGTGTAATTCTGTAGAGATTTCATGTTCAGTTTGTCATTTTCTTTCTTTATTGTGTAATTAAACATTAATATTTTACTAGTACGGTTGAGTGGGCGGAAACTATCAAAGGGGGCGTGGTCTGCATTGGCCCAATATCCAAATTTGTTTGTAAGGTGATCCTCTACCTCTGTGTCAAATTCGGTGTTTTATCACTAAATGCACAATTGTTATGTATTTTTCAGTTAATCTACCTCATTAGTGAAGTGGATTAGCTATAAAATTGTGCGCATTTTAATGATAAAAGCACCAAATTTGGCACGGAGGTAGGTGATCACCTTACAAACAAATCTGGATATTGAGCCAATGCAGACCACGACCCCTTTGATAGGTTCTGCCCACTTAACCTCACTAACAAAATATTAATGTTTAATCACACAATAAACAAAGAAAATGACATGAAATCTCTACTAGAATTTACCTAATTTGGTACAGCATATATATTGCAGTGAAAAATTTTAGATAGGTAAGTGACTGTTGGGTTAGTACTACACTGATGTAGCTAGCTAAATCGCTTATATGGCACCAACTTAAATAAAGCTGACTACAAAACACTACCTTTACTGTAGTAAATCCCCTTATAGACCTATAAACTAATTAAATCTTTACAATGAGTCGCACTTGTTGACGCCATATTGCTGCAACATGCGTGATTGTTTAGCTAGACAATTAGGCGTCACCTCCTGCGACCTCACCACCCCATCTGTCAATAAATATGAACATGGCTATGGTGCATTGATAGTAGCAAGAGTTCATAATATATCCTCAAATAAGTATGAAGTGTGTAATATTATACTATTATTGTAGCAATTCTTAAACTAGCTGATTACCAAAAGATGGCATACTATTTCACTCAATCATAGATATACTGACCATAGGGATAGCATATATTCTACGACTCAATTATGTAAACTGGTAATTGATTCTTTTGTCTTTTCTGCACTTTTCCTGTGTGGGGTCCTTCCATTTAATAATGAATTTAATTCCCAAGATGATCATCTATTGCAGTATTATAGTGGCTGCTACTCTAACACCTTATCCAATTCCATTATGTTTTACGTAATAGTTGTATCATGTACCCCAGTGATTTGCCTGATATGTACACCCAAGCTCGAGGGCCGTTAGGCCTGAGAGCGTGGGTGTACATATCAGGCAAATCACGAGGGCACGTGATACAACTGATATGTACCATGTAGGCTAATAGCCTACTGTGGTGAACGACTAATCACCCAAGCCAATACGAGGCAACCCGCTGGATTTATTATATAGAGAGTCTTGTAAAATTCAATTATGGGTCAGCAGCAAGTAACGTTGCAGTTACGTTTGTTACCATAAACGGGAAAATCCTATGAATATCACGGAAACACTCAATTTTGCGATTTAACAAGTGTTTCAAAGTTGCTACATCGTTTAACCACTGTTTACAATGTTTTCTAAACATCCAGAGGGGTAAGCTTTGCTGTAGAGTGGTTACCTCGTGATATACGAAAAGTGGGCGTGGTACGTAATCAAACACGCGATTGTAAATTAACCATGACACTAGTTCTCACCTTAAACTTCCGTTTGTCAACTCATAGGGTGGTAAGGGTGTCGAATCGCCTTCGTATGAGTGCTGTAGAATGCAAAATCGGGTTCATGGTGTTCATCACGTGAGTAATAATAAACTCCCACAATCGAATACTGCCAGGATTCTTATAAAAACAAACAACGTTACCTCATCAGATATATCAAGGCCATGGTACATTTAAATGTATCATGGCCAGCCATGGTTTATTTTAAATGTACCATAGCCAGCCATGGTTTAACTTAAATGTACCATGGCCAGCCAGGGTTTATAAGATATGTACCCTGGAATTTGGCTTTGAAGTTAGGTGGTTTCATGGTACATTACTAGATGTATCACCTGCCCAAACACATTAGTATACCTTAGTTTAGGTACTTCTTACAACATTTCTCTAGACATAAAACATCCAATTGGCGGAATGGTGCACCAGCTTTCCTCAGTGGTAGGATGCCTTTTCAATCATTTATAAAGATTTGATGCCTTGTTGGTAGCTATAATTGTTGTCATGTATTGTACTTACTGCTGTCTGTTTATTTTAATAGTAAGGGCTAAAGAATGTGGTGGTTAGTAATTGCAATTACACAGCATCTGGCATCTGTGTTGAAGCCTGTGGGAGCAAGGTAAGAAACCTTCATGCAGGGAGTCTAAATTGCACCATTATTATGAGAATGAAATTATAATCTTTAGGTTGTTAGCAACAGAGTCTGTGGAGGTTGTAAAGCATAACTATCACGGCAGAATACTCCAGTGATTTTGTTTTCAGCATGTAGAAAGTCTAACTAGCGAGAAAAATGTTGTTGCTACGTATCTACAAAGCTGGAAGCAATGCTATACAATATTTCATCATTATGTATCTACAAAGCTGGAAGCAATGCTATACAATATTTCATAATGAAAATAGGCTATCTTTCATTGCTGTGATTCCATCAATACTAGGCGATTACACCCCCCTTGTATTTCACTTGTTATAGTAGGTTTAGTGGCCATGTTTTGTTGGCTTAACAATCCTCTATACCTATATTGTAGAAATACCTTGCTTTAGGAAAAAATCATAGAAAGATGCAGGCAATGGTTTGGGCTCCCATAAAGTGTAAAGATATTAGTCCCATAGGCTTCAACACATTTTATGCCTCTTAAAGAATGCCGGATGTTGTGCTACCATAATACTGTGAATACTTTAGTATGTGTGGAAATGTGTAATGTCTCTTGCAAGGAAGAATGGCTTTAGCACTAACAATTGTATACAATTGCAATATTACAGTCAGACCACCACAATAAGAAGTAACATCATGGCTATTGATTTTAAGCATGTATATTTATGTATGGCATATATGTGTAGTTATGCACGTTTGTCACTATTATCATGATGTGCTTTTTGTAATGATTCAGTAATCATACAGTACATACTGTATATGTGACCAGATTATACAAAACCAATCCAAATCGTACATCAGGCAAAATCAAACTAACACCACCACTGGATGGCTACACTATCATACTACTAGTTTTGACCCTCAGCACTACTCAAACTACTTCAGGCTGGTTTTAACAGACGTCTTTTCTGGGTGATGTGGAG
This sequence comes from Dysidea avara, assembly GCF_963678975.1. Taxonomy (NCBI): domain Eukaryota; kingdom Metazoa; phylum Porifera; class Demospongiae; order Dictyoceratida; family Dysideidae; genus Dysidea; species Dysidea avara. The sequence goes on from NC_089281.1 coordinate 9,827,278, forward strand.
AGCTTGAATGGCGGTTTCTGGCATTGTGAAGGACCTGGCTTTAATCAGTGGTTTACTGGTGGATGGCCTGATAATGTTGGTCAGACGTTTTTTTCTGTTGAATTTGTTACATATCAGCCACTAAGAAGCCAGCACGGCCCTGTAATCATGTGTAATGTCGTGTCTGGACTCCAATCATGGTCTGCCTCCATTTTGATGTCTATCTCTTGCCCTGTCCTCGCCACCCTCCACCCCTTTGTGAGCACTCGTGATACTACTTTGCTCGACCAACTGCTCAGATTTTCTATCTTATTTGGCAGGGAATTCTACAAGCAGCTACAAGTGGCCTGAAAGGTAACAGATTGACGCATCTGTAGTGCAAGTTTCATACGCGTGCTTGCTATCCTTGGCAAGTTATGCTGGGTTGAATTCTTTAAAATCGTTTATCTTGAAACTTAATGTGCGATTTGGATCATTTTCCTAAAATCCAGTCATATATTAAGGATCATGAAGTTTTGAGGTTTTTTACCCATCGAAACCACCAGAAAACAGCTTCATTTTTTCCTTCAAAATTACTTGGTGGTATTGGTGCTCAAAAATACTTTCAGAACAACTCCGAATCTTTCCAACAAGAATTTTTAAAACTCCTATTTAACTGAAGTTTCTACTAACTGACTAACTGATGCATTCAGCTGAGCATAACTTGACAATGCATAAGGTTACATACGGCTTGATTTTTACACTGTTTGACACCACTTCATTAAGAGACTTAACCTTTTTACCAATCACAGCATGTACAATACACACATCACAGACTTACCTTTGTTTTCCATTGTGTCCCAGTTCTTTTTCCTGACACTGCAAGGTGTCAATTTGCAGTAACACAATACAGCTTATTTATGGTTGTGATGATAGCTTTTGTACTTGTCGTCCATATTTTCTGTAGTGGTTGCAGAGACACTTCTATCGTTGTGTAATGGGCGGAACATAGCTGAAGACAAAGCATAATGGCCACTGCACTTTTCAGTAATTGATTGTTACGCTAAAATCTGCAGGTAGGAGACAGAGGTGTGATAGATGTGTATAATTATATTGGTTAACTATCCAACTTTCACCTTTGTTAACAGTGCCACAGAGGCCATGTTCAGAGAATATTCAAGCACCACTGCAGAAATAACTCAAGATTACACCCTGTAATATTCTTAGAAACGTCAGTTATCCGGACCCCACTTATCCAGATTCTCGGTTAACCAAACTACAGGAATGACTGCTCTATTAGAATAGTGACTGTTCTATTAGGGTAGTTGACAATACGCCAAAAAAATTTTTAGATGTTCTTTATGCTATCTTAAGGTTATTTATACACAGTTTCAGAGATACAGACTTTTCAAACTTATGGACCATCCCTGGTCCCAAGGGGTTCGGATAACTGGGGTTCCACTGTATTAATCAGTGGTACTCCCCCAACACATGATCACATCACATAGTTAAACACATTTAAGAACAATCTAGACTAATATTTCTCTAGAATGAAATTGAATATGGACAGACTAAAAAGGCCATTGGCCTAATTTACATCAATTATACATAATACTAATGCTTGTTTGGTTAGCTAATCTCAGTATTCATGGTGGCAGTTTATAAACACAAGCTGTTTCATAGTCACACACTTAATTTTTCCAATGACTGTGTTGCAAGGTAATGTGATATGCCTGATGCCACTGATGAATGGCTGCCAATCAGATGACTGCGATGTAAGAAAGCACTCCACTGCTGAAAACCAGAAGGAGATCATTAGGATTTTTGCAAAAACATAAGCAATCTGTATTATGAACCCACAATTGTGGTTCATGATACATGATACAATATTAAAAAATGTTGCCAACATTAGCTGCTCTTTTACTGAGTATCCTTGAAATAAACGTCTTAACTTTGTGTGTGCAAATACATACATCTGTGTGTGTCAAGTGGCTAGAACACTGTATAATCTTGGTGTTTTCATATAACTGCAGATCAAGACCATTGTTCAATATAATTTAGTAGAAAATAATTCAGTTACATCAGTTCAACAGTTTAAAAAGTTAGTACACTGTCAGTTTATTGGGGAAGCCGTGCCTTTATCTCCTGTGGAATCTTATCCAACAATTGCTGGTGACCCTGCAATGTTGCCAGCACACCAGAAAGATTGTGAACAGATTGTGAGGGTAGATATTGAATAGGTTTTCCAACACAATCAGTCGTAGTCCCTCCTAAGGCCTTGAGTATTGCTTCCCCTGCGCAAGTATCCCACTTCTTTGTACCTTTTGTAGGATACAGGTATGCATCAGCATGCTTTTCAATAACCTTGAGGTATTTATTTCCAGCACCTCCTTCTCTTAAAATATGGTCAGGATTAACTGCATCCACTGCACCTTGTACAAGCTCATTGAAGTGTGATCTTGTGATAGCTACACAAAATCCAGCATTAGTAGTGCGTGGAAGAGTGATTGGCACATGGCCATATACTCCAAGTCCTACCATACCCCAAATGGTTCGACCTGATCCTTGAGCAGGGTCATCACAGAATGGTTGATGGATTATACCTGCTACTGCTTCACCTTCTATTGATATACCAATCAACACTGTCACATGGGTGACAAATCCTGCAATTATAACATTGTAAACACAGCCTTACAAAATATGTATAGTAGGACACACAGACCACACATGTATATTATGAGACTAGTATCATACAGTATATGCTCTCCCAGCTTACAAATTTGAAACACAACTAATTGGACAGCTTTGTGACAGTGTATTCAAAAAGCCTAAGTGTCAGACATGGGTCCTGGCCACAATTCTATGTTAGGTAGTTATAGAACTGTCAGGCCTATTTGCAAGCTAATTGGCTGCTTCAAGTGATTAGTCACTCATTTTGGCCAGTACAGCCAATCAACCAAGCCAGTCTAGGCTGATAATACATGCTGCGCTGGCTAACTAGTCAACCCAACAAGTACAATTAGAACCACTGGATTTAATTTATAGACATATTTAAAAGGGTTTGATGATGGTTGCTTGCGGTTAACAGCAGTGAACATTCTTGCTACATTTTGCTGACATAAATGGATGAGTCCTAGGAATGTCATGGTGATATGTCTATAAATTAAATCCAGTGCTTCTAGTCGTACTGGTGGTTGACTGGTCAGCCAGCAGAGCACGGGCTATTAGCCTACACTGGCTTGGTTGATTGGTTGTACTGGCCAGAATGGGTGATTAATCACTCGAAGCAGGTTAGGCCAGGAAGTTCTATTAGTATTAGTTGAAGCATTGCTGCGAGTGCTCTCAAGACCACTTTTTGAGTGCTACACTTTCATATAGCACAAGCAAGGCAATGCTTTAACTGATTTAAAGAACTTCCAAGTTCAAGCTGGAGCTCAAGTGAAACATGTGCAAACTATTCAAGATTCACCAAGCAGGCCTTCAGTGGAACAATTGATCTCGCTCTGGATATAGATGTACCTTGAAAACCCTCTGGAGTACTTATTCCTCCACCTCTGGGGTGCTTTCTTCTTCAGTTAATCGTCCTTGTTATCTTGATTTTAGGGTCAGGTGTCACGTAACTAGTCATGTTCTGCCCACACTCAGTGCTATAACTACCTCGATATACCACTGTGGTTATATGTATATAGCACTGTGGTTCGCTAAACTGTTCTGTGTGGCAAACACAGCACTATTTTTTCCTTTGATAATTTACTCCAATGTTCTTTAACTACCTGATACAGAACTGTGGCCTATCGAAAAGAACTGCCCAATACAGAAAAGTTGCATTCAGCATGGCTACTATAGAACCATTTTTTGCTTTGATCCTCTTGCGTAAGGTTCTTATATACCACAAAAAATAAGGTTGAGATACACTAGAATAATATCATGAAGCTCTACACCACATCTGACAAAAGTTTGCCACTGAGTTTTTTCAATCAAGATCACACTGTAGTCACTGCAGAATAAGACTGATAATGCCATCCAGAGTATTTGCTTAAGAAAATAAGTGCCTACTGGTCAAAAACAATATTTTTTCAAATGAGTTCTTTGCATATACATTATACTTTGCATGGGAGTATCAAAGCACTGCATTTTTCCATTTAGCTACAAAAACTGTACTGTATGAGTGATGCAGTACAGTTACAGCATGCACACAATTAGACAAATACAGTACAGTTATGCAGATGATTGGCAAATATGCAGAACAGTTATGTAAGGAAACAACCCCACTCAGACAGCATGATTGATCACATGTGTGACATTGTAATTTGCTAAGTCAGACTATTACATGGACACTTACTGACAGTCTGATCACCAAAAATTGAAGCGATTCGGACACATGATATGAATGCTCCAAGTAAGAATACCAGGAAGTGTAATATATCACTTAAAGAACTGCCTATGCTTGTGTGTACAAAAATAACAAAACACTCAGAGGTATCTCAAGGCAAATACAGCACTTGGCTTCACCTCATGCAGTATTAGCCTATCAACACACTTCCGTACACACACATTGTGGTGCTAACATATATATGTAATTCTGTACTGATACTGCAGTACAGGAAATACAATTACAATGTACTGATGAAGTACTCTTCTACAACATTTTAAGAATACAGACCACTCCATACTGTGCCACTCCATTATTGGATGAGCACAGCAGTGATAGTACAATAATGATTTAAAACAATGTATACAAATTACAACAAACCTTCAGTAAATTCTTTAGTTCCATCAAGAGGATCTACCCATACCACAATTTGCCTTTCTTCAATTTTCTCATATTTTTGAGGACAAGTCATTTGAAGCACCTCATTGGTCTCTTCAGTAACAACCACAGCATCACTTTCATCAGTAACTTGACTTGAAATATCCTAATGGAAAATTTTTTGTGTTCAGTATTTCTCCTATAGTCTCATCCTTGCAGACCCATTCTCCGGGGTAGCACTTATTGATTAGAGATTATAAGCGCCCCCTCCCAAAAGGGGGGTTTAGAAAACCCAGACCTGACCCGACCAGGTCAACTTCTTCAAGTAAGCCAATTCAAACAATAGCTATAACACACAATTCACACAATAGCTAGCTATAACATACACTCTTCACCTTGTAGCCACTCTGCCAAGAAAATAATTAGCTAGCTATGATGGCTATAGTCTCGCGGCGCCCGACCCTAAAAAGAGGGTCTGGTGAAACTGTGTACAATTAAGTTTGAGCTCTGGAATGTTTATTGGATGACGTTTTACCTGTTACGTAAGTGTACTGTTTACGTCACAACATCCATTCAACCAGATCCGCTTACAGCATCACCAAACTAATAGCGCTACTTTATTTATTCAACATTAAAACGAACCCTGCAGAATTGCATGGCTGTTTTCTCAATGAGTTTAAGCGACAGAGTCACCGGATGTAATTAACCGTAAGCTGCGAATCTTTTGAAATGTACGCATTACATAATCAATTTGAAATGGAGCGATCTGATTGGAGCTTCCAACATTCCGGCAGCACCAAACTTTTTGTACACAGTTTCACCAGACCCTCTTTTTAGGGTCGGGCGCCGCGAGGCTATGATGGCTAAGACTGCAGCGCACGAAACTTCATCCACGATAAAACAACCTAACTAAGCTATTAAAATATTTTCTACTACATTTCACTACACAATCGCTACAAAGCTACAAGCTTTTTCTGCTGTACTCGACTGTTACAAACACTAGTGATCGCCCTAATTTATTAGAATCGTGATATTCAAAGTGAAGGGAACTAAGATATGAACCTTCGAATTTATGTAAAGGAATGGTCATGGATGACTGGCTAAACTAAGAAAGGTAAGTTAGTGCCATGCAGGGTAGCTTTATAGAGATTTCTGGAGTAGTAAGGTTTTGTTCTATTTAAAGCTTACCTTGACATGTACCATTACCCATTCATCACTACCGAAATAAATTCAGAGGTTTGCTGTTATCTTAGTTCCTTTCACCTCGCCTTTCACTTTGTATATCACGATTCTAATAAATTCGGGTGGTTACTAGTGTGTGTAACAGTTGAGTACAACAGAAAGAGGTTGTAGCTTCGTAGCGATTGTGTAGTGAAATGTAGTAGAAAGTATTTTAATAGCTTAGTTAGGTTGTTTATCGCGGATGAAGTTTCGTGCGCGATCGCTGTTGCCATAGATAGTATACCACAGACACTGTGGTATACTATCTATGCTGTTGCAGTCTGAGCCATCGTAGCTAGCTAATTATGTTCTTGGCAGAGTGGCTACAATGTGAAGAGTGTATGTTATAGCTAGCTATTGCGTGAATTGTATGTTACAGGTATTGTGTGAATTGGCTTACTTGAAGAAATTGACCAGGTCCGGTCTGGGTTTTCTAAACCCCCCTCCAAAAGGGTCTGGTGAAATGCCCATACCATTTTTGTCCAAGAAATTTCCAACTCTGGCGAGTGATAATTGGTGTTTAATAACTACACAAGAGGTGACGATTTGAGGTAAGCTTTGCTTTTGTAAATTCTGTACTGCGCAGCCATAAAATGATAAATACTGTTTAATTGTCACCTTTTGTACAATCTTGTGTAAGTATTAAACACCAATTATCACTCGCCATAGTTGGCGATTTCTCAGACAAAAACGGTATGGGCATTTCACCAGACCCTTTTGGGGGAGCGCTTATAATCTCTAATTGATAAGCACCACCCCGGAGAATGGGTCTGTGAGGACAAGACTATTTCTCCTATACAACTTGTCAATGTGTGCAAACACCTTTCATATCAAGTTGTCATTAGGAAGGTACAATAGTCCCACACAGTCACTTCAATTAGGAATTATAATTTTGATACATGTGCTATGTAGCCACTTGTTGGGCTACTACTAGGCTGACTAGGACACAAAGCATGCGTGCCTCTCAAGTCTCAACTGCCATGCCAGAGGCATGATTCTCTCAATTTGACACTCTCATGCCCAAGGTATGGATCTTGTGTCTACAAGCATTGAAGCTTAAACTTTCAACAAACGCTCAATTTAGACCGTAAATTTTAGTATCTTGTATCACATATTCCTTCTCACGTGATACCGGGTGTTTAAACCAAGAATGGCACTGGATTAAGACATCGCTGAACTCAGGGGCAGACCACTGGACAGTAAGATGATAAAAGGAACAGAGTACAGTATTTTGATCGTCTGCCACCTACAACACTACCTGAGTTATATTTTAATGTATACTGGGCATGTGTCCTAATGACACAATACAATAGTACTGTATAGTGGGGACCACAAAGGAGTAGGTGTGGCCCACAAATTAACATCATCCAAAAACCAGCCTCAAATTTCCCAGACGACGACAAGACAGTATTGGTTAGGTAAAACTAAGCCCAAACAAGCCTTCAGATCGACTAGAAATGCTTTTAACAAGTTGCTACAGAAATTTTTTTTAAAAATTATTTAATGGAATATTCTACTGACTGAGTAACTGACTGACTGATGCCTTCAGACAAGCATAACTCGATAACGGCTAAGGCTACATTTTTTCACTGTTCGATGTCACTTCGGCCCGAGGTGCCTTTTGGCATACCACAGTACGTACAATGCATTCTTCATGGACTTACCAGTGTCCTCCTTTTTGTCCATTCATCTTTGCTGACAATGAAAGGTGTTGATTTGGCAGTAGCACGTGATGGCTTCCCTTCAAAATGGAAATTGTCCATATTTTTCATAGTGGCTATTTTGATTGTAGAGCTGCTTTTCAAACAGTTCTTGATTCAAACTGGGTTGAACATAGCCGACAGCGAAGTGCATTGAATACTTCACTTTTCAGACAATAATTAATATAATTGAGGCATGTGGCACCATTTCTTTCGGTATGCGTGGATTGCAGAGGTGCTTTTCGAACAGTTCTAAATGCTGTGTAACGGGTTGAATGTACCTGATAACAAAGCGTAATGGATACTTCACTTTTCAGACGATAATTGATATAGCTGGGGCGCGTGACACCATTTCAGATGCGGTATACATGGGTTCACCAGTCATAATAAAATTATTTACAAAAAAAGTACACGAAACAAGTTGACGTTGTGCTACTTCTAGAAACCAGGCGCCATGCAGCTAGCTAACTCATCTGGAATTAACCATAGATAGCATATGCTACTATGAATTAACCAACTATGTATTACTATTTTACAATAGGCAGTGTTGGGCAAGTTACTTTGTAAAAGTAACTAGTTACATATTACTTGCAACTGAACTATTTAGTTACAGTTACATATTATCCATAAAATAAAGTAACTGTAATAATGTTACATATTTATTACTTTGTGTCCACAGCCTTAAGCTGTCACGTATGAAACTACCACCTTATCACGTGACATGATTGCGTTGTTGGACAATATGCAAATTTTGGTTATAAGTAAGAAGCTGGTGAATAAGCTTCATTCAGTAGGCCTCGTTACTTCGTTGTGGCTAGCCGTTACTCAGAGGACAACTAACGAGATTAGTAACTTCGTTACTTGTAGTAATAATATTACGTAATATTAGACTCGTTACAGTAACTATATTACTTAGGTAACGCGTTACATTTGTAAGTAAAGTAGCTTGCGTTATATTACCTGTTTTTATAGTGTATTTCGTTATATTACTTTGTTACCACAAAAGTAATAATATTACGTAACGCGTTACATAAGTAACGCGTTACTCCCAACACTGACAATAGGGTAGTTTTCAGTTGTGCAATAATATTATTAGCTAATTTTCGTATTTTATAATTCATGAAATTTTTGTAATTCGTTCAATTATGTAGCTATGCACTGCTAAGGAAGCGCTTGTTAAACCAAACGTTTTCATCAACATATTATGCACAGAAGTATCTTTCTTCTAAACTGTTTTATAGTTGACTATGGTGTTTTTTCCCACAAATTCTAAACTACATGTAGCAAAAGAGAGATTGAGATACTCTAATAGAACAGTCACCCTAATAGAGTATTCAACTGCTGAGATACTCTAATAGAACAGTCACCATGCAGCTACAGATAAATCGCTCTAGCAATTCAGACCATTAAAAGTCACCCTGTAGGGAGATCAGCTTGAAATTAATTTACCCTGTAGAGAGTTCAGCCACAAACAAATCACCTTGTACAGAGTCCAGCTACAAGCAATTAAGTCACCCTGTGGAGAGCTCAGCTAGAAACAAGTCACCCATAGAGAGATCAGCTAAAAACAAATCACCCTGTACAGAATTCAGCTGGAAAAAGACTCACCCTTTACCATTTAATGGACAATTCATGATGCGTTTAGAGTTTTTCATCAGTGGACAATAATCGTGATAATCGTGATATTTGTTCATGACAATAATCGTATAGCAAAATATCAATATCGCCCATCACTAGTTTCTAGCTGAACTCTCTACAGGGATACTGTATCTGTTTGTACTTGAATTTTTACAGGGTGATGTTCAAACAAATCACCCTGTAAAAATTCAACTACAAACAGATACAGTATCCCTGTAGAGAGTTCAGCTAGAAACTAGTGATGGGCGATATTGATATTTTGCTATACGATTATTGTCATGAACAAATATCACGATTATCACGATTATTGTCCACTGATGAAAATCTCTAAACGCATCATGAATTGTCCATTAAATGGTAAAATAACATTGAAAATTTACAAATATTTCTCTGACTTACGATTATTACACAATTATTGCCAATTACGATTATTACTAAATGTACACGATGTCGATTATTGCCAATAAAATAATCACGATTATCACAATAATTGAATAATTGCTCATCCCTACTAAAACAAGTCACCCTATAGAGAGAATCCTGTAGAGATTTCAGCAGCAAACAAATCACCCTATAGAGAGTTCAGCTACAAACAAATCACCCTGTAGAGAGTTCAACTACAAACAGATAACCCAGCAGAGAGTTCAGCTAGAAAAAAGTCACCCTGTAGAGAGAATCCTGTAGAGAGTTCATCTACAAGCAAATCACCCTGTAGAGACTTCAGTTACATTTCAAGTCACCCAGTAGAGAAATCAGCTACAAACAAGTTATCTATAGGGAATAATTAACATGTAATAAATATATATTTATTACATATAATTTGTACATTTACTGATAAAATCAGAAATAGTTAAAGTATTTAAAATCTGCTTCATATTTTTCTTCTTCCTGTGGTAAAGTAAAAAAGATAGGTTAAAAAAAAAACCATAGGCCGGCTTTGGGGTATACAAATACAAAAAGAAGTGATATCTAATCCAAAACAACCAAGCTATAAAAAAAAACATGTGGCCTCCAAAAAGGCTATGGTGAAAAAAGATGTGAAATCCACAAAAAATTTAATAACAACAATTCAGGTGAATTTGGTGCCGAATCCTAGTGAAACTTGGAGGAGGCAACACAAATTCACCTGAATTGTCATAATTAAAATTTTTGCCATTAACATCACAGCCGTTTCTTGGCCGCTAGCTTAGATTTCACATCTTTTATCACCATAGCCTTTTTAGGGACTGCACTCTTTTTTTTTTCTAGCTTGGCTGTTTTGGATTAGAGATAGATTACTGAATAAACAAAAGAAATAAGAGTCAAACAAGATAGCATGTTAAACACACACAGATCTCTATTTGTGACCGGATCTGCAAAAACTCAACACAATTGTGCATTTTTCAAAATTCGTGTTTATTAAATATATAATCTACTTAGCCAGGTGTACCCTCTGTCCAGGGGCAGATAAAAAAAGAAGGTCACAGCCAGCTGACAATAGCTGTCCACTTCACCAACTACACATTTATCTCTGATAAAGTACATAAAAATCCTTAAATAGCTCACTACACACTGCTCTAATACTGTGACTACTTTATTATAGTGACTGCTCTATTAGAATATCTCAATCTTGGTATACTAAAAAATAAATATCGGAGGGGGAGTCAAGAGCACCCCTTGACCTCCCCCCCCCTGTATCCACCCCTACCTCTGTCAAAGTTTCAGCCTTATATGTCGATAACTTTCAGAGTTATAGCCCTAAAAAGTAGCAACAACAGAAAAATCGATTTGTACAGCAAGTATAGGGAAAATAAATTTACATTGGTACTCACTAAAATGGTTGTGACTTAAGAAAGGATTGACGTATGGAGCTGAAATTTTCACCATCTTGTTTGCTTTGAATAGGGAAATTGATTGCTGGGTAAGTTTTTCCATCTATTGCCTTTCTTCACTGCATACAGAGACAAAATCTTTAAAGAAAATTCAATTGCATACAAATGCTTCGACATGTCGTAAACAAACATTCATAACTTGCGTATCCTTGGGTCTACTGCAACGAAACAAAGATTTTCCAACTCCTCTTGAGTAGGCAAATAAGCTGATATTCTGGTTTTTATGTTAGTCCCTTCCTTCACTAAGAGGTGTTAAAAAATTTACGGAATTTTTTCAATAATACACAGACATTTTGCCCACTGTATTCAATGCTTTATACTGTAAATTTAGGCTTGCACGATTGTGTCGTGTTTTTGCAGACCCGGTCACATTTGGGCTCAAGCAAACATTTATACAGATGCATTCTCTGCATATCTGCTCCTAATTTGAAACTATTTTTTTCCTTAGTTTCTACCATATCCAATAGAGATCTCTGTGTTAACATGCTAGCTTGTTTGACTCTTGTTTCTTTTGTTTTTTCTGCAATCTCTTTTTCCCTTTTTCTAATTTAAAAAAAAAAATTCCTTTTACACTAGTTATTATTACCATACAGCCAGGGGATGAAATTTTCGCATACAAAAGTTTCTTTCCCCGGCTGTACAGTAATACATATAATCTACTATATAAAGCTGAAATGCTGTCTGTCTGTCTATGGTCCAGCTAATTCCTAAACAGTAGCACCTCTTGATCCCTGATTTGCTGCATATTAATCTCCACCAAACTGGCACCAAGAAGTTTATTAATAGAAGTTTCTAGCATGTCCCGTTTGCTGTACATCTCTGAAAAACCCCATTACCGCAATTTCCTAAACAGGTATTTCGAGCACAGCTACTTTCCACAACATGGAATGGTGATTGCAGCCCTACGCTGTTGAATTACGTTATAATACACACCCTTTGGTGGTAGTTACATGGCATATTCTACCGCTACGGTATCACTATGGAATAAAAGTCTCGAACATTTTCTTACAAGTGCCACGTCCAGATTTCATCAGTAATTAACTTCAAACTCTACAAGCCTACTCTTTACCCAAAATTGGTTATCCAATGGTGGAATTCATGCCTACAAGTACAACTAATGAACTAACCTTACAATTCAGCAAGAAAGCAAACAGACAGGAAAGTCGAAGTATAAAATAACATGAATGACATGTTGAACTATTCTAAACAATGTGCTGTGAAGGAAAGCAAGTTTCTGTACTTCTAGAATGGTAAATAGGTGGATAACAGCAAATAGAAGAATAACAATGAGGCATCTCTGCCTGGAGTGATGTCCGTTTTACAAAATCCATGCCTAACAACACAAACTCACGACTGCATGATATCTTTGGCCTCCTGGAATATGAACTCTGGAGTAGAGTACGAACAATGGGATAGGAATACAGCTTTGAGTGAGCAAAAAGAAGCTAACAGGAGTGGTCGAGGCTATGAGTGAGCTGAGAGACTGGAGTTACCGTACGTAAATCAGCTTCCAAGTGAGTAGGCCATGATGGAATTTATAGTTTGCACTTGGCCGGCAAAACAGATGGATAACAGTGGTTAACTACGGGTATTTGCAGGCCAGCTTTTAGTCTAGCTTTAATGCCCTTAATCACATGATCAGCTGGCAACTTCAGTGTGTATTCAACTTCAGTGTGTATTCAACTGATCAGTCATATGGATGTCCATATGTCACATACGTACACTTGCTGTTCATTTTTTAATTTTTTTTACATGTGTGTGTTTCAATGTCAGAAAGATAATACAAAACTTGAATGTCTGCTGGACCAATAATATTACTAGTGTTACAGTTGGTGAGCTAAAAGGATCACAGACATGTACACTAGAATGTATTTTGATTCTACAGCAGTACATGTGTGGTTATGTACAAACAATATAATATTTTGAAGGGCAGGCACAATATTATATCAATCACTCAGCTCAACCTGCATGAAGGGCAGGTACCACAGCTATAAACATAAAATACAATTTTCATGTTTTTTATTCACAAAAGTCTGGAAAACATTTTATCATTGTTTTAGTGAGGTAATAGCTACACGTATCATTTCACAACTATATTTTCACAAAGCTATCATTACTCACTGAAAATCTCAATTATTGCATGTTGTAGATGCCAGTTTTTAAACTTAAATGATTATTTAGCATTGTGGAAAAAAAAAGGGTTTTGTTACTTCCAAAATAAAGTAACAAACATTGTGTATTACTCCACTCATATACCAAACAGTACGTATATCAATAGATTTTATTAATTAAAAAATAAAGTAGAGGTCTAAATGATAAAATTTACAGGGTATCAAGACAATAGATGAATGATGGTATTACAACGCTCTGTGGGAAAATCCCACATTGGCATGTTATAACAATTATTTTGTTTAATGTAAACACAGGTACAGGTATTTTCCTACACAACTATGTTGTAATACCATCATTCATCTCTTGTCTCACCAGCTTTTATCGTATAGGTCCCTACTTCATTTTAAATTAATATTTTTTTAGTTTGTTTAGAAAATTGGCTGTTGTATTACGGTAGCAGCTTTATTAGAGTAGGCCTCATGAGCCAACTGGACTATACGCAATGTTTAAGAGGTGTGGTAATGACATGCCTATCAATAAAAAGAGTATATTTAATGGTCAATTGCTATAAGCAAGAGTTCATAATATTTGTATTGGGGAGAGTGTCTAACTGCCACTATGGCCTATACAAACACTGCTGCAAGTTCACTTTTGATCATACAAGGGTGCCTGTATGTACACCTCTAGTCTGATTCTACCGATGACAGAGAACTGTTGATAGGTGATGCTTGGCATTGACAAGGTGATGATTGGCATTGACAAGGTCAAGCCTTTCTTCTAAGAGAAGCCTGAGGTGCTGCTTGCAGCAGTGTGTTTGCTGAATGTACTCCAGTTAGACACTCTCCCCCATACAAAGACTGTATTATGAACTCCTGTTATAAGTACAGCTAGATCATTAAGAAGTGTGTCCCTCGATCATTATTAGTCCACCTGTACTACATCGTAAAGGGGTATCGCTCGATTGGTATTCCTATCATGCAGGTACAGTGTCTACCAACTGTCTAAGTACTGGTAATGCATCAGCACGAACGCTTTAAATAAATTTGTGGCAGCTAAGTGTATATACAGAAAATTAGGCCTTGATACAGTTTCCTAGCATGAAGAAGTAGGTAAAAAGAAACACAAGGAGCAGAGGGCAAGCACTTGGAACCCCAAAAGGCACATGCCACTGGTGAGTTTGTTATTCTGGTGGTCATACGATATGTAGTTTAGCCTCTAGCCTTGTGACCACAGTCTGGCTGGCAAGCGGCCAAAAATTGGATTCGGGTGGTTTTTTTAAAGTTCAGTACTAGGGCTTAATGTAGGTTTAATTTCTATATCAACTTTAGATACACTAAAGCTCCTTTTTGCCTCTTAAGATGTTTTAGGGGGCAGTGTTTTGGCATGTGCCATTCAATATTGGGGTGATCCCTACTTACTACCATACTGTTTGATTTTCCCAAATACCGTACCATTGCAACCTACAGTAGTATTTACATTATGAATGTTTCATGTGGCAGGCTCATGGCCGGAGCACAAGCATCTGAAGTTACTTCATTGATAGATGACCATCAGCAGGAGAACAAAGAATAACGTACAGTGTACATGTTTTTAGATGCATAACACATGTTTTACTGTTACTACCTAGGGCACAGTTTTGTGCAGGCACCAAGTTTCATTCAAAAAATATTCCAGGGGAAGCACCCATCATAATACATTTCACTTCAAATCCAAACCCCTTTCCAGAAAATATTGGCTATTTCCCTGGTAAGGTTATGCAGGACAAGGCAGACATGGGGCCAAGTACATGAGTACTTATACTTAAGTACACTTAAGTACAGATTTGAAAGTACTTGTACTTTACTTAAATACTTCCTTGATTTCCCCAGTGTACTTGTACTTATACTCAAGTACTTTGCTAAGTACTTGTATGTACTTGAGTACTTAAGTACTTGTAAGTACTGCAAACATTGTACATAGTTTGTACACAGTCTGGCAAATAAGAACAATGCTGCTGCTAAAGTTAGTGCATTTTAAGTGTTTAAGAGAGTGAATAGTTGACAAAAACCTGAAAGTACCAACCCCACTAGGTACACTTACATACTACAATACACTGAATAAGTGTACATTTTGCTACAGCAAAATGTACTTGTACTTTACTTGAGTACTTCCAGCGTGTACTTGTACTTTACTTAAGTACTATCTTGATTGTCACCAGAGTACTTGTACTTATACTTGGAAAATTCAAAAGTACTTGTACTTTACTTAAGTACTTTCAAATGTACTTGGTCCCATGTCTGGGACAAGGTAGTAAAGGCACAATCAACATACTATGATCCCAAATCAAGCCAATTCAATATGGCACAATAGTGGCAGATAATGTGTATAGTGCCTGCCATCATAACTAGAGGCCATGGTAGCTAAGTGCCGGTATATCAGTGGTGTTTGAACAGTATATATTCATATAAACATACTGTACAGGAGAGAGAGCTATACATTATAATGATATTGTAAGTAATACAGATTGTTGAAAACAGGTATTCTTTGTTTTTTTCAGTGATTTCTATTACCCACTCTTTTGCAATTACAGAGTGGATCAAAAGTCTGGATCCACCCCTGCAGCATGTATGTTGCTGTTTGTGTCAAAATTAGAGATAAAATTTTGTTTAGCAAGATATGTTCAATTTACAAATAATAACAGAAATATGGACCTTGCAGACATCATACACTGTGCATGTGACCTGATTCTGGAAAACTTGCCTTTTTGGGCACACTGTACACATTCATCCTATTATGTATCTATACAATCCTTACCTCTTCACCTATTATGGTAATGTTGGGAAATTTTCTACTTAATGATGTAGTAATACATCTCTGTGCTTGACGATCTGCTTCAGTTTGTGGATCATCAAAACCCTGTATGGGTTAGTACTTTAATGCTTAACTGCACATGTAGACAATTAACTAATTTCTATACAACTAGTTAGAAAAATAGCTAATAATACATGTATTTCATGGAAGCACATGCTACAGAAAATCGGATGCTCTGGTGTCTTGCAACTACTGCTGGAAAATTATGTTTCTATGCAGTGGTAAAAGGAAGTATGCACATATATTATACAGCTATACATGTAACATTAATATTTATTACAACAATGCCAGCAAGCATCACTCTGTCCGGTTTGATTATCAAGTGCCGTGTAGCTATGTGTGATTTACTGGTATTTTAAGTAAGTAAGGGTCAAGGCTGTATCCCTGTATAGCAGGGAGTTAGAATAAGGGTTTAAAAGGGTGGAATAGATGGCAGCTGGTAAAAAAAAACAAGGATGAAGTAAAAATCCAAAAGATATTGCAGCTTGGTTGAAAAAAGGCACGTTCATTTAAAGCTGGCAATCTCTGAAGTACACCTAACCAGAGGAGGTTGGACATGATATCAGTGCTACCAACCATTAATTGCATAGTTCTGATGTCACAATAGCAATTACATGATAAAAGTGTTTAACAACAGTCAGACTACTTTACCTTGTGTGTATCAACCCCTCTTCAGGTGAACGAAAGATTCTTTATAAAAAAACGGGTGCCCAAGCAGTCTCTCATTTGTTATGAGGCCAGGCTAGCAGCACCCTCCTCAATTGCCTGTGAGGAATTGGAAGCATTCATATCACTGCATATTGATTTCTTGGACAATGTAATCTTGGGGATCATATGTGTAGGAAGTTCGTGGATGGAATAGATGTGTAGTACCACGGAACAACTTACACACTGGAGTTAAGCCTAACAATCATGAGCAATTTATGCGCCTGTGGTTGAATGGGGTAGAAAATTGAAGTGCACTTTAGACTGGTACCTGTTTAAACTTTGCTAAAGGTTTGGTTATACTTTCCATACAAATGCATGTGCTCACGTGTGCGTGTCCAACCTCCTCTGATACCTAACTGCAATAAACAAAGTTTTTGACTTGTGTTCTAGCTGCATTCCCCTTTAACTCTGATGGCTAGCAACCTTTTATTCTCTACAAATAAATTAGAATGCAGCAAGACTGAATATGGTCCACTTATTAATACTGAATCCCACAATGTAATGCTGTGTGTCACTCAATACTGCCTGAGCAATTTTTTAACCAAATAGTACAATAAGTATCATTTAAGCAAGGATTGCCCCAAAAATTTCATGCGCCACCCTAAATTTCACCTTTGAAAATCATCCTAGAGACATCTTACGCAACAAAAATCACTTTTACGGAATAGTACTAGTCCATAAAGGTGATTACAATACAGCTATAAATATACTACAAATACAATACAGCAATAAATATAACAAAACACCTTACAGGTGGCTGGATATAGAATTTTTTTAAATAACAGCCAAAACTCGAATTCTAGTCTCACTGCCTCACCACAGTCACAAGGCTATACGCCAAATGAAGCAGCTCACAACCACCATTTTATGCCACAACAACAAATTCACCAGTGGGATGTGCCTTTGGGGATTCAGACGAGTGTAGGCCCTCTGCACCTTGTCTTTTCTTTATTTCAATCAGGCTGCTTGTCTTCTTCATCCAACAAATCATATCGAGACGTTAATTTTCCGTATCAACACTTTCTTTACCATTCGTGATAGGTTCATGACCACACCCATCAAATAAAGATCTAGGTTGACTAATAGCAACAGAGTAACGGAGACCACACCTCTCAGCTATTTACTTAACAGTACACAAGATGACCTCACCCTTTATTGGTCAAGCTAGCTACACGCCCCTTGGCTGACTCTAATACAACAGTCACTCTAATACAACACTCATGTAGTATTTTAATAGAACAGTCACAAATTACACTGTAGCTAGCTGTGCTACAACAAAAAACTAAACAAACGTTAAGAAGTAAGGATCTATGCAGTGAAACAAAAGATGAATGATGGTATTACACACAATCTTGAAATATGGCCCATTTGTAGCACTGCTTGACCCACTAAAAATACTTCAAAATATTTTTGTTCAAATACCTGACAATATTTAGTCAATCTAAATTTTTCACCATACACTTCCTATGGAGATCAAAGCCATAAAGTGTATAGTATCTATTACAACCATCTCCTGAACTTGTAATGGAACCAAACCACACATGTCTGTTGTTGACATCTTTACTGTCACCTTTAATCATCTGGTTTGCTGAACGGTTAATTCTCTTGAGAAAACAAATCCACTTTTCATTTTATCAGGATCCAGCTCAACTTATACATGCTACATAGTTTGTGTACTTTTCATTGGGTTGATAATGAAGATTGGTGTAGCTAGACAGAGCTTCTAGAGTTCATAATACTAGTAACTACTACTGCATATTATGAACTCTTGCTTATATACTACAGTCAATCTATACAGTGCACACATGAAATACAGAGTCTCCTAGAATCAAGACACACGGTAGTGTGTCGTGCGGCCCAAGAAGCTGGCGTGCCACCCGTAACTACTACTGCATATTATGAACTCTTGCTTATATACTACAGTCAATCTATACAGTGCACACATGAAATACAGAGTCTCCTAGAATCAAGACACACGGTATGTCGTGCGGACCAAGAAGCCGGCGTGCCACCCATGAGTATATTAACAGGAAGAAAGAAAACACAATTTTCACACCTATGTAGCTCTGTGATCCCTTCAGAGGCGTAGCTAAGGGGGGGCATTTGCCCCCCCCCCCCCCATCACTAAATGATTTTTTTTTTTAAACCTTCGTCACAAGTTTACCTGTATTAAACTGACACGCAAATGACTGTAAATTATGTACACTACTACGCGGTATCACCAGGGGCTGCTAGTGAATGCGCACACACAACATTCAACTCGCTCGCGAATCCATCGAACGAAAATATTAGACACATACTTCTATATTTAGCCTAGATTACTCGCGTGATAGAACATTTTTGAATCTAAAAAGAGTGACCCGCTTCTCCACGGTAGGAGTCACAACTCACAAGTGACAAAGGAGACCAGATGACGCTATGAACCTACTGTCTACGAGGTGATAAAGTGTTAGCTAAATAAATGTACCAAGTTTATTTTATCGAGTCGATCACACTGGACCTTTGTACGTACGGCAGTGCAGTCTGTTTTTACTTAGTCAGTCAGGTGGATCAGTCAAGCTTACAAGTTCTGCTAGCAAGACAGGTGGGATTTTGTGCAATACATGGCATTTGAATTTCGCTGAGTGAAGTGAGTGAATACGTCATCCTGTCAGCAGTGTGCTAGGACTGCAGCACAGGCTGTGGCTAACGTAAAGTAACCTGTATTTGCACTAAAGTATTAGCTCTACCGGACTGTGGATGAATTTGTTGGAGTACAGTTGTGGCACGTGCGATGATGCTCGACAAATATAGCTACCTCGATTGGAAGCAGTCTGTACTGAAATGGTTACGTAGCTAGTTATTTAAGCTGTAATAATACAACACCGTATGTTGGCTAGCCCACCATTGGGTCATTAGCCTTTTTTGCAATTATGAATGATTTTGAGTGTTTCGTGGGGGCATGCCTGCCCCTCCATCACCTTCTGGCTAGCTACGCCACTGGATCCCTTATCCGATTGGAACCAAATTTGCTACAGACGTGCCAGCCAGCTAGGGGAGTCTACACACCAAATTTGAAGAAAATCACTACAGCCATCTCCGAGATACGAGCGAACAAAATTTCGTTTTAATTTCTTCGTTTTCTTCTTCTATTTCTTCATTTCGCACACTTCGCAAAATCCGCCATAAAACACGAATGCGTGCTCGGATAGGGCTGAACTTTGGCACACTTAAAGGGCTCATTAAGGCGGATCTCTGTACCAACTTTGGTAGGAATCCGATGAACATTCACGGAGTTATGACCGATTATTTGCGTAAAATAAGGTCGAAGGTCTGCCACGCCTACAGGGTAAACTCCTTTGAGGAATCAGTTGAAACTTGATATGTAGATGGAGCAACCATCGTAGGAGTGCCTTTTTGTGGTTTGAAAGGAATCGGAATAAAGACCATGGAGATATGACACAAAATCCGATCTGTGTCAAAATTACGCGATCAAATTTTATGAATAAAAAACTATTAGTTTTCGTGTCTACCAGGCAAACCGCTTAGAGCAACGAGCTGAAAATCAGTATGTAGCTGGAATAATCATCATAGAAAGTCCTTACAGTAGTACAGAAGAATCTGATTACAAACCACTGAGTTATGATTCGAAAGACAACTACGTGTAACAAATGCGAGATCAAGATACTCTAATAGAACAGTCACCCTAATAAAGCATTCAGCTGCATTTATAATTTACTCAATTATATTACATTGCAAGTTATTCTGTAGGGAATTCAGCTACAAACAAGTCACCCTGTAGTCAGATCAGCCAGAAAAAGGTACCTAATAGAGAGTTCAGCTACAAAGAAACTATCATGTAGAGAGTTCAGCTCAAACAAATCGCCCTGTAGAGAGATCAACTAGAAGAAGTTACCTTGTAGAGAGTTCAGTTACAAAGAAACAATCATGCAAAGAGTTCAGCTGCAAACAAATCACCCTGTAGAGAACTCAGCTACAAACAAATATGCCCTGTAGAAAGATAAGCTAGAAGAAGTTACCTTGTAGGGAATTCAGCTACGAACAGATCACCCTGTAGAGAGTTCAGCTACAAACAAATCACCCTGTAAAGAGTTCAGTTACAAAGAAACCACCATGTAGAGAGTTCAGCTGCAAAAAAATCAATCACTCTGTAGAGAGTTCAGCTAGAAGAAGTCACCTTGTAGAGAGTTCAGCTGCAAATAAATCACCCTGTAGAAAGATCAGCTAGAAGAAGTTACCTAGTAGAGAGTTCAGTTGCAAACAAATCATCTGTAGAGAGTTCAGCTAGAAACAAGTCACCCTGTAGAGAGTTCAGCTAGAAACAAGTCACCCTGTAGAGAGATCAGCTAGAAACAAGTCACCCTGTAGAGAGTTCAGCTAGAAGAAGTCACATTGTAGAGAGTTCAGCTACAAAAAAATTACCATGTAGAGAGTTCAGCTGCAAAAAATCACCCTGTAGAGAACTCAGCTACAAACAAATATGCCCTGTAGAAAGATCAGCTAGAAGAAGTTACCTTGTAGGGAGTTCAGCTATGAACAGATCACCCCGTAGAGAGTTCAGCTACAAACAAATCACCCCGTAGAGAGTTCAGTTACAAAGAAACCACCATGTAGAGAGTTCAGCTACAAACAAATCACCCCGTAGAGAGTTCAGTTACAAAGAAACCACCATGTAGAGAGTTCAGCTGCAAACAAATCAACCTGTAGAGAAGTCAGCTACAAACAAATATTCCCTGTAGAAAGATCAGCTAGAAGAAGTTACCTTGTAGGGAGTTTAGCTACGAACAGATCACCCTGTAGAGAGTTCAGCTACAAACAAATCACCCTGTAGAGAGTTCAGTTACAAAGAAACCACCATGTAGAGAGTTCAGCTGCAAAAAAATCAATCACTCTGTAGAGAGTTCAGCTAGAAGAAGTCACCTTATAGAGAGTTGAGCTGCAAATAAATCACCTTGTAGAGAATTCAGCTACAAACAAATCACCCTGTAGAAAGATCAGCTAGAAGAAGTTACCTTGTAGAGAGTTCAGCTACAAAGAAACCACCATGTAGAGAGTTCAGCTGCAAATAAATCACCTGTAGAGAGTTCAGCTAGAAACAAGTCACCCTGTAGAGAGATCAGCTAGAAACAAGTCACCCTGTAGAGAGTTCAGCTAGAAGAAGTCACATTGTAGAGAGTTCAGCTACAAACAAATCACCCTGTAGAAAGATCAGCTAGAAGAAGTTACCTTGTAGAGAGTTCAGCTACAAAGAAACTACCATGTAGAGAGTTCAGCTGCAAACAAACACCCTGTAGAGAGCTCAGCTACAAACAAATCGCCTGTAGAAAGATTAGCTAGAAGGAGTTACCTTGTAGGGAGTTCAGCTACAAAAAAAATCACCCTGTAGAGAGTTCAGCTACAAAGAAATCATCATGTAGAGAGTTCAGCTGCAAACAAATCATCCTGTAGAAAGTTCAGCTATGAAAAAATCACCCTGTAGAGAGTTCAACTAGAAGAAGTCACCTTTTAGAGAGTTCAGCTACAAAGCAACCACCATGTAGAGAGTTCAATTGCAAAAAAAAAATCAATCACTTTGTAGAGAGTTCAGCTAGAAGAAGTCACCTTGTAGAGAGTTCAGCTGCAAATAAATCACCCTGTAGAGAATCCAGCTACAAACAAATCACCCTGTAAAAAGATCAGCTAGAAGAAGTTACCTTGTAGAGAGTTCAGCAAAAAAGAAACCACCATGTAGAGAGTTCAGCTGCAAACAAATCACCTGTAGAGAGTTCAGCTAGAAACAAGTCACCCTGTAGAGAGATCAGCTAGAAACAAGTCACCCTGTAGAGAGATCAGCTAGAAACAAGTCACCCTGTAGAGAGTTCAGCTAGAAGAAGTCACATTGTAGAGAGTTCAGCTACAATGAAACTCCCATGTAGAGAGTTCAGCTGCAAACAAATCACCCTGTAGAGAACTCAGCTACAAACAAATATGCCCTGTAAAAATATCAGCTAGAAGAAGTTACCTTGTAGAGAGTTCAGTTACAAAGAAACCACCATGTAGAGAGTTCAGCTGCAAACAAATCACCTGTAGAGAGTTTAGCTAGAAGAAGTCACATTGTAGAGAGTTCAGCTACAAAGAAACTGCTACCATGCAGAGAGTTCAGCTGCAAACAAATCACCCTGTAGAAAGTTCAGCTATGAACAGATCACCCTGTAGAGAGATCAGCTAGAAACAAGTCACCCTGTAGAGAGTTCAGCTAGAAGAAGTTACCTTGTAGAGATTTCAGCTACAAAGAAACCACCAGGTAGAGAGTTCAGCTGCAAACAAATCACCCAGTAGAAAGTTCAGCTATGAACAGATCACCCTGTTGAGAGTTCAGTTAGAAACAAGTCATCCTGTAGAGAGATCACCTAGAAGTATCACCTTGTAGAGAGTCCAGTTACAAACAAGTCATCCTGTAGAGAGATCAGCTAGAAGAAGTTACCTTGTAGAGAGTTCAGCTACAAACAAATTACCTGTAGGGATTTCAGCTACAAACAAATCACCCTGTAGAGAGTTCAGCTACAAAGAAATCATCATGTAGAGAGTTCAGCTGCAAACAAATCATCCTGTAGAGAGTTCAGCTATGAAAAGATCACCCTGTAGAGAGTTCAGCTATAAGAAGTCACCTTTTAGAGAGTTCAGCTACAAAGAAACCACCATGTAGAGTGTTCAGCTGCAAACAAATCACCCTGTAGAGAATTCAGCTACAAACAAATCTCCCTGTAAAGAGACCAGCTAGAAACAAGTCACCCTGTAGAGAGATCAGCTAGAAGAAGTTACCTTGTAGAGAGTTCAGCTACAAACAAATCACCTGTAGGGATTTCAGCTACAAACAAATCACCCTGTAGAAAGTTCAGCTACAAACAAATCACCCTGTAGAAAGTTCAGCTACAAAGAAATCATCATGTAGAGAGTTCAGCTGCAAACAAATCATCCTGTAGAGAGTTCAGCTATGAAAAGATCACCCTGTAGAGAGTTCAGCTATAAGAAGTCACCTTTTAGAGAGTTCAGCTACAAAGAAACCACCATGTAGAGAGTTCAGCTGCAAACAAATTACCCTGTAGAGAATTCAGCTACAAACAAATCTCCCTTTAAAGAGACCAGCTAGAAACAAGTCACCCTGTAGAGAGATCAGCTAGAAGAAGTTACCTTGTAGAGAGTTCAGCTACAAACAAATCACCTGTAGGGATTTCAGCTACAAACAAATCACCCTGTAGAGAGTTCAGCTACAAAGAAATCATCATGTAGAGAGTTCAGCTGCAAACAAATCATCCTGTAGAGAGTTCAGCTATGAAAAAATCACCCTGTAGAGAGTTCAGCTATAAGAAGTCACCTTTTAGAGAGTTCAGCTACAAAGCAACCACCATGTAGAGAGTTCAGCTGCAAACAAATCACCCTGTAGAGAATTCAGCTACAAACAAATCTCCCTGTAAAGAGACCAGCTAGAAACAAGTCACCCTGTAGACAGGTCAGCTAGAAGAAGTTACCTTGTAGAGAGTTCAGCTGCAAACAAATCACTCTGTAGAGAATTCAACTACAAACAGATAACCCTGCAGAGAGTTCAGCTAGAGTCAAGTCACCCTGTAGAGAGAATCCTGTAAAGAGTTCATGTACGTACAAGCAGATCACCCTGTAGAGAGTTCAGCTACATTTCAAGTCACCCAGTAGAGAGGTCAGCTGCAAATTATCCTGTGGGGATTAATTGATATGTAATAAATATATGCAAGAGTTCATAATATAATGAACTCTTGATATATGCATTATATATATAATTTGTACATTTACTGATAAAATCAGAATGAGTTAAAGTATTTATAAAATCTGCTTCATCTTTTTCTTTTTTCCTGTGGTAAAGAAAAATATATATGTTAAAAAGCCCCAAAGCTGGCTATAGGCCGGCTTTGGAGTATAGAAATACAAAAAGAAGTGAAATCTAATCAAAAACAGCTAAGCTGTAAAAAAAGGAGTGCGGCCCTTGAAAAAGCTATGGTGAAAAAAGATGTGAAATCCAAGGTGGCGGCCAAGAAATGGCTGTGATGGTAGGTTAATGGTAAAAGTTTTAATAACAACAATTCAGGTGAATTTTGTGCCAATTGACCAAGCGGCACCAAATTCACCTGAATTGTCGTTATTAAAATTTTTACCATTAACCTACCATCATAGCCATTTCTTGGCCGCCACCTTGGATTTCACATCTTTTTTCACCATAGCTTTTTCAAGGGCCGCACTCCTTTTTTTTACAGCTTAGCTGTTTTTGATTAGATTTATATTACTAGTGCCTTTATAACAACACTTCAGAAACACTTGGCTGCATTAATAAGATTTTTACATTACTGAGTCTTAGGCCATCACTATTTTATTCCTTGTTTCCTATCACTGTCTGCATCAATTTTTAGTCAGCCACACCAAAATTTTAAACCAGGAGTGCCTACAGCTGGCCTTTGGCCGGCTGTGGGCACACGCCTGATTTACTGAAACTATTTCTGAAATGTGTATGTGTGTTTTTATGTATTTGTTAGTCTTTCTGCACCCACACGAGCAAAAACTTTGTTCACTGGGAAAACCTACCTTTTGGGCACAAGCAAACATTTTGGGAAAACTCCATTGAAAATTTCAACAATTTTTTCAATATTAATTTTTTTTTGTACATTTGGATAAAGCAACTATTAAACATTCTTGCTGTGAAGTTTTACACCCATAGCTTCTTTTTCTTAGGAGATATGGATGATTATATCAGACCATGTAGTAATTTCACATGCGTGGGACAACAATTAACTTACAAATTGGGTGATTTGTTCAGGTGCTGGAATGGCTAAAACTTAGTCTTAGACAATAATACATGGGATTTAATTGCAGAAGTGTACCAAGAATACTTAATCAAACTATCAGAAAAAAAAATGTCTTTTAAAGTATTCTAGATGGTAAAAACGGAATTACTGGTAAACAAAGTGATTTGTTACCATTTGTCACCCTTAATCACTCACAGAACTTAATACATTACCATAAAAGTTAGTTTGTAATGTACAGGAGAGAAAATTGGCCATATCTCAGGAATGCTTAAAGATATTAAGCTGAAATTTTGACACAAGATAGATGAGTACCCAGTACCTTATTTAAGCTATAAAACAGAAAATTGACCAATGTGCCAAAAAGGTAGGTTTTCCAAGATCAAGTCACAATTTATGCGAGAAATTAAAGCCACATAGAGCCTGTACTAAACTTCCAAGCAGGTAAGCTTTGGTTTAAGGCAGTTAGTACATGCCAATTTGAAATATGGGTGAAGCGAATTTATAAGGACGCGGTGAAAGTCTCCAATTGGGCTCTACAGAATTCAAACAGCCAAAAAACAGCACAGCTGGCCTCCTAGGCTACCAGGTATAATGAATTCCTTTGAGTTGAAAAGGGGGTGCGCCTGTACATAAGCAATAAATATATAAAGAGGCTTTGTCTGGAGAATGTGCGTAAGAAAATGCTATTGACAAACTATAAAACAGTTAAGAATATACTTCTGTGCACTATTAGTGGGTTAAAGTGGTTTGTTCGAGTACATTTCCTTAGCAGTGCTTAGCAACGTAATTACAGTATTACAAAACACAAATTACTACTAGCTATTTAAAAAATTAAACATTTCAAAAGGAAGTAGGGGTTGACATGCTACAAAAAGTAAGGAAACAAGCTCAAAAATGTTACAGCTGAGATGAGAAATGATCCAGCAGTAAAAAATAAGGAAACAAGATTAGACGACTAATTGTTAAAATGAGACACACTTTAATGCCTACTTTTGGCTAGCATCTTGAAATGAGACCATCAAATTTGCCAAAAGTTGGAATTAAAGTGTGTCTCACTTTAGCAAGTAGTCATCTAATCTTGTTTGCTTAATTTTTACTGCTGGATCATTTCTCATCTCAGCTGTAACATTTTGAGCTTGTTTCCTTAATTTTTGTAGCATGTATAATTATATCAATCCCTACTTCTTTTTGAAATCTTAAAATTTTTAAATAGCTAGTTTGCTTACTTTTTTGTCTAGCTAGCTAGTTATACTCTTTTTGTTTTCTACATAGTATAAATATCACTTGAAGCAGTTATCTTTTACCTTAGTACGCAATAAGCGCCGCCTCTAAAATAATTATTGTCTTGTCTTTTAAAGCTATTACAGCAATTGTTTAAGGCTTCAGCTGCATTTCTATTGGCCTAAATGTTGATAATTTTACAGTAAAACATCGCTGGATAGTCCACCATTATAAGAATGGAACTCTCACTTTTAGAAGTCTGGATCCTGAAGTGGATCCGCCCCTCAAAGACATTATTAGCTAGCTACCTCACAAAAAAGCTAAACTGGTAATTAAGACTATATAAAATGACTACCCAGCATTAACAAATGCTAGAGACAACTCCTTGGGTACTACACCCATTCACCCTCATCTTAAGCACACGTATTCACACTTTGTTAAAATCATGTGTTTGGGTTGTGGCGCGCCGCAAATATTAAGCACCGCAACTATTAAGCACTGCAACTATTAATTATCCTTCGAGAAGAACAAAGAAGCGGATGAATGATGGAAGCAAACAGTATGGTGCAGTGGACAGAACATAATTGGAACGATTCATGAATCCGCCATTATTACCTTGACTGTCTGAAATTTCTGGAGCCGTACACCTAGCGCTACCAGGTCTTACAGCAGGTAAGACCTAATGTAAGTGAATTTTGAAAATTTTAAAACTCACTGTACATCGAAACATTCGACTTTTCGCTTCGTTTACCCAAGGTACAGCATCATTATAACAGTACTAATGCATTCCAGGTGGTTTTTTCTGGTAAAACTTATTGCAAGGCCATTTTTTAAAGTGTGAAAATCCACAAAACCATATGATTTCTTACCAACCCCTACTATACAGTACTATCGTACTGTATGATGATTCAATTGTGTATGTAGCAATAAATCAAAACCCAAAATAAATGTTAGTTTAGTACACTGTTAATTAGTTCCAATTAGGTTTGTTTGCTGCATGGCACCTGGTTTTTAGAAGTAGCACAACATCGACTCCTGTGAATTCCCTATTTGTGACCCAGTCTGGGAAAACCGGGCTTATCGCCTATTTAAAAGTATCGAAAAATGCTGGTTTTAAGTATTTAGTATGTTGTAGTTCGCCAATGGTTGAAGCTATGTGTACCAAATGTTCACACGTTTTACACCAATTCTTTACCTCCCAGAGCATCCACTGTGCAAGTAGCCAACAACTAAGTTTCCCGCCATTTTAGATAGTTTTTAAACCGAGGTTGACTGTATCAGGCGAGCTGGAAATTGGGTGGGAGGTGGAGGGAGGGGGGGGGCTGGAAGGCGGGAAAGATGGTGTTCAAAAATTGAAAAGGAAGGCCAAGGGATGAAAATTAGGCCAAGTTTTGGGCCACTGAGGTCTCAAAACTGGCTAAAATGAAAGGAAATTCACAGCAGAGGTACTTATTCAATGCCACAGAGCTGTACAGCCACATACAGTCATCCCCAGGCTGACCAGAGCTCCATTAAGGCCCCACACCACACGTACGGATCGCCACTGGGCTAGGGAAAGGCAGCCAGCAAAACCAGACCACTCAAGTCTAGCTGATTTTGATTGTGGAATTAGATAGTTTATTCATGTAGGTTTGTGTCCTGGGTGAAAAATCGAATCTGCTGACAAGGGCGATAAGACCGGTTTCTCAGACTGAGTCACATTTTATGATGGAGGAAGGCAAGGTAAATGTTGAGTGTTAAGGTAAATGTGCATTTAGCATAGCAGAAAGGTAACTAAAGGACTGGAGTTCCTCCACTCTTGTTGAACTGGGTGCATAGTCTTGCACCTTTTAAGATTGAGATACTCTAATCATAGATACTAGAATACATAATGGATTGGAAACACAATACACTTTACGGTTACTGGGCTCGATACAGTCACATGATTTATGGCAACGATACAAGGTGTACAAACTGCAACACTGAGACTGCTATTACAGATTTTAGAAAGCGTTAAATCATTGCTAATGGATTCAGCTATTTATTGGTTTATGACTGAAGGTTAGTCGTTTCATACAACCAAAGGTGTGAAGGAAAGAACATGAAGTTTGTGCTTAAAAACTAGTGTGGGGGTTTTAGTGTATAGGGCATATTACATATGAAGTTCTAGAAGTGCTATACAGTTTCGCCACATCGTAGTGAGTGCTCATAATTATTTTTAGCTCTGTACAGCAGTTACTTTCCGTAAGCGAAGCAAAAGAATGGCTACATGACAGTAGTTGTTGTGGGGGTTTTCCTGGCTTTGTGAAAACAAGTCTAGCACAATACATGCTACACTAATGAAAAGTTCATACCTTTGAGAGTGCAAATAAAATATGAATGAAGTGAACAAGATATCTGTTTTCGAGAAAACTCTGGGCGGACTTGACAAAAAAGTATTATGCCTATTGAAAACATTGCTGTGCCCCGTAAATATCATCCCGTGACCGTATTGAGCCCTGTAACCGTAAAATGTATTGCGTTTCCAATCCATTATCACTACTGGACAATAAATTCATGCTGTTGATTTCCCATGATCCTCATGAAATACCCATGAAAGTTGCACTTGGTATTTTTCATGGGTAATGAAATACCCATGAAATGCACGAAGCAAAACAATGTACCTATAAACAACCTATGAATGAGTGAGTTTTCATGGGTTTGTATGTATGCACAACCCATGAAAAGCCAGTGAAATCAAACCTATGAAGAACCTGTGGAAAGTCAATAAATATTATTCATAGGTTTTCAACAGGTTTTTCATGGCTGTGATTTCACAGATTTTCATGGTGTACAAACCCATGAAAACGTATTAACTGTAGTGCACAATTTTTGTTACAGGTGGACTTGTATTGCAACAGACAATTTGAGCAACTACGGTGGAGGATCACACAGAGATAATCCACATCTGTTGAATTTCTCAAAGGCATTTTGATTATAAAGTTTCTGACCAGCACCTATGTATATCACAAGTTACATCATTATGGCAATTCATTCGTTCATGGGTTGTTCATGGGTACATCATTTTACTAGAACATTTCATGGGTATTTCAATACCCATGAAAAAAAAACCAACTGCAGCTTTCATGGATATTTCATAGGATCATGGGAATTTCATGGTAATAGCATGGATTATTGTCCAGTAGTGTATGTATTCTAGTATCTATGCTCTAATAGAGCAGTCATGTATATCATGAACCACGATAGTGGGTTCATAATAGGGATTGCCCATGTTTTTTGCAAAAATCCTAATAGAACGCTCACCTAAAAACCACCTTGAAAATCATCCTTCAACTCAAAACAACCCTCTGGTGGTTCTTTGCAAGGAGTATAGGTCCACTAGCAAGTATCAAGTGAAAAGGAAACAGCAAGTGTATTTCAGACAAAACTGAAATTTGCCTGTTTGTTCATATTATTACTATTATTATTACTAGGACCACGTCACATACAACCAAGTACATACACCAACGTTGCAACCTACCCATTGGGCAAGTATAACAGCACTCAGAGCAGTGTGTGTGTACCGGTGGAAATGATACATATGCATACATACACAGGCAAGGGAGTTTAACTGGCATCAGAAAACCACAATACTAAATCACAACCTACACAAAAGCCAAGTTAAGTTAGCTATATTGAAAGTAACTGTATATTGTAGGTGTGACGTGTCTCTGAAGATGACTTAGCAGTGAAGTGAGGCTATGCAGAACAAGGGACATGGTGAAGGCACAATTAGCAATTGATCCCAATCAAGCCAATATGGCACAACAGACTCTGTTGTAACTAGAGGCCACTGGTGATGTGCCACTGAGTATATCAGCGGTGTGGCATTGGCACAGTGATCACAGTCTATAATATTATATCCTATCTTCATCCTAGCAAGCCAGATGAAGGATGAAGATGTATAATACAATTACATTACTCATTACCTTGTTGTTCCAGCTGGTTGTTTATGAGCACATCAGCTGGTATCCCAACTGGTCATCAGCTGGTTGTTCACTGCATGACGCCTGGCCTGCATACAAAATAAACAGATACAAACATTTAAACATACTTGTAATGTTGTTGTTTACGCGTAAGGTGGCCTCTGGCTCTGCTGTATTCACTCCACAGATGTTTACTAATCTTCTCCTTCTAGCAATCTGTAATTAAACAAGGGTGTGGTGCCGGGCGTTATATAGAATTACATGTACGGTAAAGTCATTAGCACGAACAGGGGTACTTATTATACGGTTGTGCCTTCATTCACAGGCGAATCTATCCCCACTTAGTTCGTGTCTCTAGGCCTCGTATTCTTCTCAAACATTATTTATTATTTATTTATTTATTTATTTATTTCATTCATTCATTATTAATGACATAATTTTAACCGCATTTCGTATTATTCTTAATACTTGGTTGTATAACTAGGCCCGGGGCAAATACAACCAAGTACAATCACCAACGGGACAACAAACTAATGGGGCATGTACAAACAGTGCATGGCCACCACAGTGTGTGCAGACCAGCGTTGAAACCGGGTCGGGTCATCCGGGTCACATTTTCTCCGGGTCATCCGGGTCTGACCCGGATTGGATCACGTGAGAAACGAAATTGTTCGTTTGACGACGTGGAACTTATAAACGCTATCGCGTAGCTCTTTCGTGAGCCATGCCCACCTATCGTATTACCGACATATGCTCAGCCATGCCTACTTGTTAGTAAGTGCAGTATGTAGCACGAAACTGAGGGTATCTATGGTGAGGGGTAGCTATTGTGAGTAGGTGAAGACCTTTTTTTTTTTTTTTTTTTTTTTTTTAAATTTGGTCTTCAACCTACAGCTAGGCTGAGGTTGCAATATTTACTCAACACGAATCGAACGCTCAAAATGTAGACTTGTTCGCTCACCCGAGGCTAGCCGAAACACGTCTCGGCTTTAATTAATCCGGATCACATCCGGGTCACATCCAGGTCTGACCCGGATTGCTATCCGGGTCAGTGGGTCATCCGGGTCAGCAGTAGTGACCCGGTTTCAACGTTGGTGCAGACCATGTAGAAAAGATGCACAGGAAATGATACATATGTATATGTACACAGTCAAGGGCATTTAACTGGCATCAGAAAACCATAGTACTAAAACACAACTGACACAAAAACCAAGTTAAGTTAGCTATATTGAAAGTTTATATTGTATAGGTGTGACGTCTCTCTGAAAATGACCCAGCAGTGAAGTGAGGCTATGTAGAACACAGGATGTGGTGAAGGCACAATAAATGATCCCAATCAAGCCAATATGGCACAACAGACTCTGTTGTAACTAGAGGCCACTGGTGATGTGCCAGTATATCAGCGGTGTGGCATTGGCACAGTGATCAGTCTATAATATTATGCATACAGCCATTCACAACATACAGGAGATAGTTACACATTGTTGTATATGCAGCAATGCATCTTCTTGATTATTACAGACTTACAGTAGAGTAGCTAGTAGTTAAGCCAGGTGGAAAATAATTCCAGCCACTAGCAAGCCAGATGAAGGATGAAGATGTATACTACAACTACAAGTATTACATTACTCATTACCTTGTTGTTCAGGGACCGCATCAGCTGGTTGTTCACTGGAGCGCATATCCTGCATACAAAATACAGTTACAAACATTTAAACTTACTTGTAATCTTGCTGTTTACGTGTAAAGTACTCCGTGGATGTTTAATAATCTTCTCCTTTGCACAATTTGTAATTAAGCAAAGGTGTGGTGCTGGGCATTATATAGAATTACATGTACGGTCAGGTCATCAGCACGAACAGGCGTACTTATTATACGGTTGTGCCTTTATTCACAGGCGAATCTATCCCCGCTTAGTTCATGTCTCTAGGCCTTGTAGTTTTCTCAAACATTATTTATTATTTATTTATTCATTATTATTTATGACGTAATTTTAACCACATTTCGTATTATTCTTAGTACTTGGTTGTATAATCATTCTTACTAGGCCCGGGGCAAATACAACCAAGTACAATCACCAACAGGACTACTAATGGGGCATGAATAAACAGTGCATGGCAAACACAGTATGTGTAGGTAGAAAAGATGTATGATAACACAATTCTATAGGAATTGACTGACACATATACATAAGGGATGTATTAGCAGACCACGGTAAGATTGGGGGTATTTCAACTGTCTGTCACCTACAACTGATATCTGAGTTATGTATATATTTAACATGAGCTGGTTCATTTGTACTAAAATGATCACATGATGCCATGGATATGCTGCAAAACCAAAAAAAAAAGGGAATTGGAGAACAAATGTGGCTGAAATGCAATACTAGAATTTCATGGATATGTCAGTGTGTGCAAGTATGTGGAGCATTGCCGATGATGGCAGAGTGTAGCTACATATAATAATAGCAGTTAATAGCAAGCACAACCATGCACATAGCAATTAACAGCCTAAGGGTGCATTTTGTGTATGTTGTTGTTCTCTCCATCAGTGATCAATCTCTGTGTATGTGGGATGCAATTTGGCAGTTTCTCAGGGCCCATATCAGTGATCAATCTGTGTACTCCTGGTACTAAAAGGCTTCAAGTGGAGAGCTATGCATCATCACAATTACATACCAGCTGGAAACTGCACCTTCTTCGCATAATGGCCTGCCAGGTGAGGCTTTCTCCCATCTCATACATGAGTGAAGGTAGCCTAGTTACGCGAGACTAAAGAAACAAGACTATCAAAGTGTTTTAACCAACACAAACTAACCTCCAGTGATTAGTAGCAACTTTCAATAACGTTGTTTAGTAAGCAGGAGTAGCAACCACTTGTCTTCCAATCGAAAAAGTCGCTATTGCCCACTTTCAAACACAAATGAACAGTAGTTTGCTTGTCTAAAATCCGCCTGATCTATTAATAGTGGGCGTCACGTGCTAACTGTTTTGATCGGTATTAAATAAAATCGTCATACGTTTCTATCACCTCCATGATAAGACCCCCCCATTATACGATTGTCTCTTCATACAACATGGATTCTATTCCTGGTGAGTGCGAAGCCTTAGGCCTTGTAGTTTTCTCAAACATTATTTATTTATCATTTATTCATTCATTATTTATGATGTAATTTTAACCAAATTTCGTATTATCATGAACCACGATAGTGGGTTCATAATAGTGATCGCCCATGGTTTTTGCAAAAATCCTAATAGAACGCACACCTAAAACCACCTTGAAAAGCATCCTTCAACTCAAAACAACCCTCTGGTGGTTCTTTGCAATGAGTATAGTCCACTAGTAGGTATCAAGTGAAAAGGAAACAGTACGTGTATTTCAGACAAAACTGAAAATTGCCATTTTGCTCATCACGAACCACGATAGTGGGTTCATAACAGGGATCGCCCATGTTTTTTGCAAAAATCCTAATAGAATGCACACCTAAAAGCCACCTTGAAAAGCATCCTTCAACTCAAAACAACCCTCTGGTGGTTCTTTGCAATGAGTATAGGTCCACTAGTAAGTATCAAGTGAAAAGGAAACAGTATGTGTATTTCAAAATATGCCCGTTAGTTCATATTATTATTATTCATATTATGGCCTCCACTATTTCACGGAACGGAACAGAATCACCCACTAAAACATGGAACGGAACAAATATTGATACCTCAGTATGAAAACATTCACATGACTTTGATCATAAAACATCACATGCTGTGCATGGCAGCAGATGACAACAGCCGACGTCAGCAGATGACAGCAGCTGACGTCAGCAGCCGACGTCAGCAGATGACAGCAGCCGACGTCAGCATCCTCAGCGAGATGTCAGCTTCTCAGTTGCTCTTACAGTATATAGTCTAACTCGACAGTGGTAGAATTAAGTGGAATGGTGGAAGCGTAAGGTGTAGGACACAGACTGTTATACATTGGAGAAGGAAAGATGGCTTTCAATGTGTTTATGGTTCGCGACTCGTCTTTAAGTGTACAAGAAGCATCAACTCTGCTTGTAAAAGCATGGCGCACTTCAAGCGATAAGGTTTCTTCTCTTCCTCTAATGGGAGGAGAAATTTTTATATTTATCGTGGTGACTCGGATGCTGAAAGAGGTAAGCTACTATAGTTAACTGGTAGCTAATTGCATTGACGAGGTGGCTTCATAATAGCTACATACAACACCCCAAGACTGATGTAAACTGGTCGCTAGGTATTGCATTGCATTGACTAGCAAATCCAGGTGTTAATTTTTCCTTTAGAGAAGTAGCTAAATGGCCTTATATACAGTGTATAATTAAACCAATGGTGTTCTTTTTATGTTAGTATATGTATGTTATATTTACACATGTAGAAGACTGGAGATGTGACCAACTTCGCTGTGTTAATCGAGATGTTAAGCAGTTACCAATCGAAAGCCCAGTAGTCCGAAAATCATATTTTCAAACTCAGCTTGTAAGTGGTCCTTCCAAATGCTTTACCAAAGAGGCATACAAATTATTGGATTCAGATTGTGACATGACTTTAATTCATTACTTGGGTGATGAGAAGATGACCGAGCAGTCTCCTCGTGGCAATAGCAAGGAGGATACGCAAAGAAATTTTAGTAGAACTTGCCCATCTGTATTAAGGGCTGTAAAGGAGCAGTGTGAAACAACTAGTTTGATGAAAGTATACAGGAATGAAATCACCAAGGTTCCACCACACTCACATCTATCGGTAAAGCAGCCCAGAGACATAAAACAAGTTGAGAATTTCCGCTCTGGTATCCTAGCAAGGCAGAGATTGTCACATGACGGCATTTTAAATTTGCATGACCTTGCCATAGATATGCCACACTTTTCCACTCCATTCACACCCATCCAGACCTCGTTTGTGTTTGTGGACAAAAGGATATCATTAATGAAATGGACAGGGTTCTCCTTTTGACATCACCAGGCCATCAGCTGCTCTCTTACGACACCACATTCAACCTGGGGGATTTTTATGTATCTGTTTTATCATTCAGACATGTTCTTTTCAAAGAAAACCCAATTATCCCTGCAGCATTTGTGTTACATGAGCAAAAGTTCCAAACAGTACATGAGCATTTTTTTGAAGTGCAAGTTGTCACCAACCCTTTCAAAAACTACTCACCCAATTGTAACAGATGAGGAAAGAGGCTTTGTGAATGCTATTGCTAAATACATGGAGTCATGCTGCCATCTTAGGTGTTGGAATTACATATTTCAAGATGTAAGGAGATGGCTTCGAGACCCTAAACGTAAAGCTCCAGCTTTGGACACTGCTAGTTATTTGCAAGACATGAGAGCTCTCTTCCACTTACCAACAGAAGAAGAGTACAATGAAGAATTAGTAAAGATGAGATGTCGAGAAAATGGAGTGCTGCGTTTCTTGAATACTACTACACTGAATTAGCACCTGATATCACTCCTATTGTAAGGTGGGAAATTGAACCTCTTGGTGTGTATAATCCATTCAGTGGCATTACAAACAATCAGGCTGAAGGACTAAACTTGTATTGCAACATTTGAGAGATTGGCGTGAAGGGCCAATTGACTGCATGGCCCTTGCAATGAACTGTTTACAAGGATATTACAAACTTGAGCTAGCTCGTGGCAAACAAGGTCTAGGAAATTACCATCTACATCCCATATTTTCCAACATTGCAGATGGACAGATCCTGATTCCAAGTGATCACGTTTACCAACCAGAAGAAATAGTGAAACGCCTTAAGAGAATCTCAACAGAAATGATTCATTGCAATCTCAGTTGCAGCAGACAAATGCACAGATTCAGACAATGTGCAATTTTCTAAGAAGAGGAAATTAGAAAATGCTCAATTGACACAGTTGGAGAGAGCTAAACAAGTTGTCGAAAACCGTAATAGTTTAGACCCACATCTAAAGACTTTCACAGTAATAGGAATTAGTGGTCAAGCACGATTAGTGACTTTACACCCAAAAGAATCTTGTTCGTGTCCTTCTAATACAACTTGCTATCATATTTTAGCTGCCAGGTTAAGGATTGGAGAAACCGGAAACAATGGCCCCAAGAAAATAATTAATCTAACACAACTGTACAAAAATGCTTGAGGTAAAAAAGAGAAAAGGTCCAGTCGTAAGAAACCAAGACTTGGAGACTATGAAATACATCCAGCACCAAATGCAAATGTTACACACAGTAAGTCCAATACAGTCTGTAATTTTGTAAATGAAAAGTTTGGTTGAAGTAGAGTAAATATTTTTGCTACAAATTTCCAGTTCACCTATATGTTATGCAAACTTTCTAGTGTTTCTTAATGCAAAACTTAAAGCTTTTGTTAAAACTTTTACGTACCTATTGCAGTGCAGTTGTACGTATATGTGCTTGTGTTATGTTCTCTATTTCAGCTACATGTTGTCATTTTATTCATTTACGTATACATACATAGATCTGGAAGTCACTACTAATGGATCGCAGGATAATTAACAAGTGTTCCCGAGTGCAAGTCTACCATGTATGTACCTATTATGTGAGTAATAAGTGCTTTGAATTAAGAAAATAGGCACAAACCTATCGGATGATGAAGACTTTGGCTTAAGTCTGGTCTTGGTGATATGAATGGATATGATTTTGATGATACATCTCAGCCTCCTGTTGACAAGGATGGTATAGTTGGTAAGTATTATAATTTACTAAATAAATAATCTATAAATAACTTATTTTTTGAAATATAAAAACTGCCTTTTGCAGTACAGTTATATAGTGCATACAATTTCACCAAGGAATTCTATTTAAGGCTGAAACAAATAGTACAAATATTTGTTCGTTCGTTAAGAAATGTTTGTATTTATTAGCAATTTTGTTATTCATTAGCCACAAGCCTATCGGATGATGAAGACCCTGGCTTAAATTATGATCTTGATGATATGAATGGATATGATTTTGGTGATACATCTCATCCTCCTGTTGACAGGATGGTAAGTATTTTTGCACTACCTGCAACATAAATCTTTATCAGTGACTACGCTGTCTTAATTTGTATGATGTGCACCTGTCACATGTTGACATATTCAGCAGATTGTTGAAGTAGATAAACCAAGGTGTATAGTGCATGTAAATCTGTTCCAGATCATGTACTGTGCATGCTGTGACCACTGTTACAGACATTTTAGCTTCTCAATTTGAAGTTTTAAATGTGAGGGTAACATTATATTCTATAGTCCTTGTTAGTGCCCCATAATGACTACCACATGATGCTTGTAGTATTGCTTTGCTTGTTATAGGATTAACCAAACTGAAGAAATCAGTGAAGCTTTCTCAAGAGCCAACACTGTTGTATGCTGCTCAAATTTCATACACACAGAAGATAGAAATTTATATCGGTGACATCACCAAACTCTACAGAAGTGATGTTCTAGTTAACGCTGCTAATGGTGCTCTACAACACAAGGGAGGGCTTGCAAAGGTCATAGCAGACAACGGAGGTGATGTAATCCAAAAAGCTTCCGATGAATATGTGAATCGATATGGACAAATTCAAGAGGGAGATGTGTGGCTGACAACAGAAGTTGGAAAGTTAAATTGTAAAGCATTGGTTCACGCTGTTGGTCCTGTTTGGAGAGGTGGGAAATTTAAAGAAGAGCCACTACTTTACCAGGTATGCACCAACAGTATGAAGGCAGCAGAGGGATACACTTCGATCAGTATCCCTGCTATTAGCAGTGGAATATTCAACTTTCCTATTAAAGAATGTGGCATGATAATAACTAAGCAGTGAAGGACTACTACCACAATAATCCCTATTCTTCAATTACAAGTACGAAATTGTGCCTGTATTCAGAAACTGATGCTAAAATGTTCATACAAGCACTTAAACTTCATGAATCTCTTAATAGCAGGCAGAAGGAGACATCAGTAAAATGTGTATATGAGCCAGGCTGTAGAAATAATGCTGCATTTAAATTAGCAAAGACTTTACGAGAAAAGAACCGAAGTACTTTGACTACCAACACTATACCCAGATATAAACAGGATGTGGTTACCATAGAAGACTGTGTTGATTCAACTGAAGGAACCAAGTATTGGATAGAATCTTTGGGGTTACTCAGATCTGATAAAGAAATATTACGGAGTAGAAGGTCTTGGTTGAACTCTTCCATCATCGATGCATCACAGCATTTATTGTCAAGACAATTTTCAATTTCTGGATTTCAAAGTGTAGGATGTGCGTATACTATGTCATTCGCTGTTCAAAGATCATTTATTCAAATAATTCATGACCAGTCAAGGAACCAATGGCTTGTAATATCTAATTCATCCAATGCAGCTACTGTGAATGTGTATGATAGTCTATTCCATGACCTATCACCTAGCTCAGAGCAACAGATAGCCTCCATAATGAACACGCAATACAATCAGTTGAAAGTTGACTTCATAGATGCTCAACGTCAAAGTGGCCCTGATGACTGTGGTCTTTTTGCAATAGCATTTGCGACAACACTATGTAATGGCAAACAGCCTGAATCAATGTTTTATGATCAGCAAAAAATGAGATCACATCTTCTAAGCTGTTTTGAAGCTGTTTTGAAGCTGTTTTGAAAAAAGAGTTCTGGAACAGTTTCCAATTGTAAAAAAACGAAGAATCAGGACAAAGAAAATTGTAAATACTCAAATGATTGACATCCATTGTATATGCAGAATGCCTGAAATAAGTGGCTCGCCAATGGTATCATGCTCTGATTGTAATACATGGTACCATGGTACAATATGCGTGAAAGTTGACTTGGAAGCCAAACACACTTTGGTACTGTGACAATTGTAGAACTTAATTAACTTTCATATATTACATCTTGTGTATCTATAAACTAAAAGACGCTGCTGTTTAGTTATATTGTGATGTTTGTTTGTTTGTTTTTGTCAAGAATGGCTATTTGTGTTAATTAATAATGAATTATTAATTCCCAAATTATTATGTTTAACCATAGCTAAGCCTATAACTAACAATTCTACATGGTGGTCATTTAGATGTATAGCTAATATTAGCACTATACCTTGCTTTAAGCGACGTTTATCGTGACAGTATAGATATAGCTACGGATGAGCGAAACCGCACAGGTATTGAGGTTGTTACTGCGGTGCTATATACTCACTAACTAAATCCTTTTCTTGCGAGATATCAATTTCTGTATCGATATTTGGTCCGTTCCGTGTTTTAGTGGGTGATTCTGTTCCATTCCGTGGAATAGTGGAGGCCCATATTATTATTATTCTTTCGCAGGCATAGCGAAGTTTACAAGGAGAATCCTGGGATAAAAAATAGCCAGGCTTGCTGAATGGATCATTGTGCGTGTCCATGACCTATTTTTGATTTCGTTTTCAGATGGAAACAGCCCAAACTGGGCCGTTTCTTCTTGCCAAAACGCCATTACGTTCGAGAAGCCATACAAGATCATGCTCAAAGTTAGGTTTTTTGGTGTGCGCTACTTGTGGCTAATAGAATCTGTCTTTATTAAACTCAGTATAGGCCAGGAAACTAAATCTGGGCTGATGACTTTGTTGCAGGGTGATTTTTTCGCTCCGTGATTATTGTACGTGGGCGGGTTATCCAGATTAAATACTCTAATAGAGCAGTCATGTGAATACTCTAATAATGCAGTCAAGGGTATAACAGAGTGTTGTGAAGTGTAATTTTGCATTCTGCCTAGTAACACCGTCAACTTTTCAGTACACACATGAAACTGATAAAATTGCAATGTGCATACAGACTGAGAGTCACAATGTGCATACAGACTGAGAGTCTCCTAATATGAGCTACAATTTACATTACTGGTGCCTTTAATAGCTGTCAAATTCAGTGCAAGGATTGTTGTTATACACTTAACTGCATTATACATTAGGGTGAACTCCCTTCAGACTGAAAGAGGGCATATGTAACACCAGTATACAAGAAAGGCCCATGTACTAATCCATCAAACTATAGACCTATATATCATTGATTAGTATACTTGCTGCAAGTTGTTGGAACATATCATCTCCTCAGCAATATCTTCTCACACTATTGACAACAATATCGTGTACAAATTAACATGGATTTCTTTGATTGATAATGAAGACTGTGGTGAATAGTGTAATTTGCCTTCTGCATAGTAACACCGTCAACGTTTCAGTACAAACATGAAACTGATCAAATTGCAATGTGCATACAGACTGAGAGTCTCCTAATATGAGCTACAATTTACATTACCGGTGCCTTTAATAGCTGTCAAATTCAGTGCAAGTCTTCATAATCCATTACTGGATTAATAAAAAGTACACAAACTAGATGAATAAAAAATTGGAAATTTTAAAATGAGAATAGGGATCGCTGAAAAAAGCCACAAAACAAGAAGGGATCGCTGGGGTGGTAATGTAAACCACAAATCCCTATTTTGACTCACTTCAAAATGACAGAGTATGTAACTAAAGATTTATGACAGAGTCAAAATAGGGATTTGTGATTTACATTACCACCCCAGTGATTCCTTCTTGTTTGGTGGCTTTTTTCAGCGATCCCTATTTCCATTTTAAAATATCCAATTTCATTATTATTATTATTATTAATAATATTATTTTGTTTCACTCATGTACAGCAAAAGTTATCCACTTTTTCGTGCTAAAAACTATATAGCCATGCTTACTGAGTCCTTCGTGTCCATGACCTATTTTTGATTTTGATTTCGGATGGAAACAACCCAAACCGGGCCGTTTCTTCTTGCCAAACCACCATTACGCACAAGAAGCCATACAAGATCGCATTAGGGGTTAGGTTTTTTGGTATGCACTAATAAAATCTGTCTTATTATCAGTATAGGTCAGGAAGCTTAATCTGTGCTGAAGACTGTTGGTTTTTCGTTCCGTGATTATTGTATGTGGGCAGGTTATCCAGATTAAATACTCTAATAGAGCAGTCACGTGAATACTCTAATAATGCAGTCAGTGTATAACAACAATCCTTGCACTGAATTTGACAGCTATTAAAGGCACCAGTAATGTGAATTCTAGTTCATATTAGGAGACTCTCAGTCTGTATGCAGATTACAATTTGATCAGTTTCATGTGTATTCTGAAACATTGCCAGTATTACTATGCAGAATGCAAAATTACACTATTCATAACAGTCTTCATTATCAAGAAAAGAAATCCATAATCCATTATAATGGATTAATAAAAAGTACACAAACTAGATGAATAAAAAATTGGAAATTTTAAAATAGGAGTAGTGATTGCTGAAAAAGCCACAAAACAAGAAAGGATCGCTGGGATGGTAATGTAAACCACAAATCCCTATTTTGACTCGTTTCAAAATGACAGAGCATGTAACTAAAGGTTTATGATAGAGAGTCAAAATAGGAATTTGTGGTTTACATTACCATCCCAGCGATCCCTTCTTGTTTTGTGGCTTTTTTCAGCGATCCCTATTCCTATTTTAAAATTTCCAATTTTTTATTCATCTAGTACTCTACATAGCTACATGAGCAGTGCTGGTATTTAATTCTTGGCCCCTCTTCCTGGCATTAAAATGTTTAATGTGGAAATGGTCCTGCACATAGGGCAGGTAACCAATGCTAGTACTGTATAACATGCAATATGAGAACTAGAGGTTATAAATTACTCAAGCCCTCATCTCATTGTTTTGGTCTTATCAACTATATCAGTACTAGGGTGAGAAATGACTACACTATACATGGAACAATCTTACAAGTAGTAATGTGGAAAATATTCAATCAGCTGTATACAACTCATTTTATAACTTCAGATTTAAGTTTCATAATTAATATAGTTAACTTTTGTTGCGTTTGTTGCATATGTATGTAGTATGTACCCTGTATGTATGTATGTATGCATGTATGCATGTATGCATGCATGCATGCATGTATGCATGTATGTATGTATGTATGTATGTATGTATGTATGATGTATGTATGTATGTATGTATGTATGTATGTATGTATGTATGTATGTATGTATGTATGTATGTATGTATGTATGTATGTATGTATGTATGTATGTATGTATGTATGTATGTATGTATGTATGTATGTATGTATGTATGATGTATGTATTATGTGTGTATGTAAGTATGATGTATGTATGTATGTACGTATGTATGTATGTGTAACGAGTCTAATGACGACGCGTAGTTCCAATTGCTACAAGGACACTTCTCCTTAGCTACGCTTCTCTTCAATTCTCGTAACTAACTGTCTGCTACCTGCGTCCCGCGCATGTGCAAGCAGACTATACAATGCATACATACAATATACATATATATATATACTATGGTTACTGAGTCAGTTCATTACATTTCCCCCCTGGTTAAGTCTGCTGCCCCTAGCTAATGTTTCCTTAACCTTCCAATCCAAGGTCCCTCCTGTACTGGCGTCTCTTGGCTTAGTCTGGGTGGGTGGTCTTTTTGACTTATCTGGTGGCCAAAACTGATTGTCCAAAATTTCATCAGGGCACCTTCTGAGACGATCTATGGCTACCAACAGTAGATTTGATTCTGGCCTATCCACCCTTCGGATATGAGCATTGTTGTCTGCCAGTTTAACAACTCTGTAGCGTCCATGGTAAGCTCGAGCTAGTTTCCGGCCCTCCCCAGTCTTTTCAGCAGGCTTCAATAGAAACACTCGGTCTCCTACTGAAAAGTTAGGTGTTCTGGCATGTTGATCATATGCCAGTTTCTGCTGCTACTGTGCTCTCTGGATATGTGTCCTGGCAAGGTCCCATGCTTCTGTTAATTTCTCAGTCAAATAGATGCCATACTCACGCAAATCAACTTGTGACCTTGCTTTAGCAGGAGTTAGTGCAGCTTCAGTGGGCAACCTGGGATCATGACCATAGAGCAAATAGAAAGGTGATTCATGTGTGGATTGGTGCTCACTAGCTCGATAAGCAAATAGGACATAAGGGAGTTTCTGCAATCCCAGTCACGGCCACCCTATTGAGTAGTTTTCGCTAACATAGTGATTAATGTGCGATTGAATCGCTCCACTAACCCATCTGTTTGAGGGTGGTACACTGTAGTGTTTGTTTGGTGAATTCCTAGCAGTTGCGTAACTTCTTTCATTAGCCCTGATAAAAATGCCTTTCCCCTGTCTGACAAGATTTCAGCTGGAACACCATGACAACTTACAATCTCTTCCACTAACAATCGTGCTATTGTAGCTGCAGTTTGATCATGTACAGCAAAGACTTCAGGCCACTTTTTAAAATAAACCATGAAGACAACTGCATACTGATTACTTTTACTTGAGCGTGGAAGTTGCACTACATCAATCCCCACATGATCAAATGGCCCAGAGACTGGAATTGGTGTCAATGGGGCACGTACTGAATGCCCAGTACAATAAGTTGCACATGTTAAGCAACCTCGGCTCCAATGGTGGACATCACTTCTCATCTTTGGCCACCAATAAAGACGCTAAAGCTCACTGTACACTTTAGCATCTCTCAGATGCCCCCCATAGACCCCACCATGAGCTTGTTGGAATAATTCTTCCCGCGATTCTGTAGGGGGTATTACTCTTAAAGTACCACCAGATTGCACATAGTACAATACATCATCAACTAGTGTATATTGGGAGCAAGTAAGAGACACAAGCTTAGCTAGTTTTTCATCTTCTGGCAGGACACCAGATTCAAGAAAACTGATAATGTCTGAAAGTTCCTTGTCTTTCCTTTGCAATGCTGACAACCCTTGATCACTTGTTGGCCTCAGTGCTGCCACTGTTTCAGTGCTCTCCTGCTCCCCAGTTGCTATTGTTCCCTGTGGCACCGCTCTTGATAGTGCATCAGCATTGGAATTATGCTTGCCTGGTCTATGTAGGATGCGAACATCCAGTTCTTGAATGGCCATTCCCACCTGGCCAACTTGCCAGAAGGTTGAGGTGTATTCAACAGAGATTTTAATGTCTCATGGTCAGTATAAATGTTACGCTGGTGTCCATAGAGGTAAGGTCTGAAGTGTTTCACAGCCCATACTACACCTAATGCCTCCAGCTCAGTTGCCCCATACCGTTTCTCAAGGTCTTGCAGACTTCTACTAGCATAGGCAATTGGTCTAACTGATCCATCTTCCATTGCTTGTGCTAACACAGCACCTAAACCA
Source organism: Dysidea avara (assembly GCF_963678975.1). Lineage (NCBI taxonomy): Eukaryota > Metazoa > Porifera > Demospongiae > Dictyoceratida > Dysideidae > Dysidea > Dysidea avara. Next base: position 9,872,227 of record NC_089281.1, read on the forward strand.
GAGCCAGATGCATCGGTCTATAAATGGTAAATGAAAATCAGGATATGCTAAAATTGGTGCACTTGCTAGCAGTTTCCTTAGGTTGTCAAATGCTGTATGACACAAGGGTGTCCAAGTAAACTCCACATCCTTCTTGGTCAGGGCATGTAGTGGTGTAGCTATACGAGAAAAGTGAGGAATAAACTTCCTGTAATATGATGCCAGTCCCAGGAATGAACGTAATGTCTTGATATTAGTAGGAACTGGGTATTCCAACACAGCTTTAAGTTTGACTGGATCAGTACGACTCCTTCAGCTGACACAACATGTCCAAGATAACAGACTTCAGTCTGAGCAAGTTTACATTTCTCAGGCTTCAATGTGAGACCTGCTGACTTAAGTCTCTCAAACACCTTGACTAAGTTATTGTTGTGTTCTTCAAATGTTATACCTACCACTAACACATCATCAAGATATACCATGCACCCCTCTCTGGCCAATCCAGTCAACACCACTTCCATCAATCTTTTGAAGGTAGCTGGAGCATTTACTAAACCAAAAGGCATCTTTTTGAACTCATATAAATCCCTGAGTATGTGATAAACGCTGTTTTCTCTTGTGAGGCTGGATCCATACACACTTGCCAATAACCTGATGCAAGGTCAAGGGTGGTGAAATACTTTGCTCCAGACAGTAAATCCAACGTGTCATCAATACGGGGAAGTGGAAACACATCAAGCTTGGTAACTCGGTTCAACTGACGGTAGTCAACACAAAACCTGAGCCCTCCATCCTTCTTCACAAGGACGATCGGACTAGCCCAAGGGCTCTGAGAAGGCTGAATCACTTCCTGGGTTAACATATCCTGGACCATCTCATCCACCTTATTTCGAAGAGCAAAAGGTGTGTGGCGTACTGGCTGCCTTACAGGAGGATGATTTCCAGTGTCTATTACATGTTTCACCAGACCAGTTGTTCCTACTTCATGTGGACCCAATGCAAAGATGTCTGAGTACTTTACAATCAACTGTATCAAATGAGACTTCTGCTCAACAGACAAATGGTCCACTTGCAAGTCAATTTGCTCAAGAAGAAGCTTCTCCCTCGGATATGGTGTTGAGGATACGGCTGACACCAACGCCCTAGACATCAGTTGTTCTGGACCACCAATCTGCTCTGCATTCTCCAAGGCTCCCAGCAACATATCTTTCTCCAACTCCACATGACAGTGTCCATGGTTCTCCATAATCAGTGTGAAACACTGGTCAGAGTCAACTTGTACCATTGCATCAGCCACTCCCAATTCAGAATCAGTAATGGTAGGAGTAAATAAAGCCAAACCTCTTGACAGCCACTCTCCTGCTCTGGCCTTAATCAATTTCAGATGTCCTGCCGGAATCTTAGCAGCTGTTAGTAAGTGTACTACTCCACTATCACTTCCTGGTGATTCTTCAATTACTCCTAAGGACAGATTTACTCCTAACAACATTGTTTCTTGGGTTGCTGACTTCTTCACAATCAATGAAAACCCTAGTGCTGGCTGCAGGTCTGTTCCAATAAGGAAATCGTTTGGTGCATCTTTCTGGATCAGTACAATGGCAGACACTTCACAACCTCCTTGCTTAAGAGTCAGTGGTAACTGAGCTATTACGTAGAGTGGGTCACCACTATAGCTCTTTAGTGAAACAGAAGGTACTTGGAACTGTGTTAACATAGCCCTTTTCCAATCCTGTGGAGTCTCATAATCTTTCTTCTGTTCTGCCAAAATCTTCACAGCCTGCTTTAGTGACAACAATGTTACTGGTGAACCAGTGTCTATGAGTGCAGACACCTTCACTCCATTTACAAATACTCCCAAGTAAATGGCTGGTCCTAGCTTTGTAGACTTAATCTCACTGGAAGAGGTTACTCCATGTACTATACCTTCCCCCATAGCCTCATCCATGGCTGAAACTATGTCCTTCTCTTGCAGCTCTTGCTGAAGTTTCGAGACTCTGTCTAGAGCCCTCTTGGTCTCATCTGCTGGGGTAACTACAGCACTAACTGGATGTTCACTCCTGCGAGTTTTTCGTTCTCTCTTCGGTTGCTATGGATATGGACAATCTCTTACTAAGTGGGAAGCCAAATCACAATTGAAACAGTTTTTCATTACCGTATCCATTCTTTCAGACCATTTGCCTTTATTCTCTGTTCCAGTGGTGACAGCTTGTGAGATCGGGGTTGCTTCATATTCTCCTCCTTTGTATCTTTTCTGAGAGTGACTTGTTGCCACCATAGCTAAATCCTTCCTTTTCGCTTCCTCAAATCTTGCTTTTGTAAGCAGTTGTTCCATGTTACCTTCAGCTCCCACCACTTTGGCTTTCAGCTCTGGACATAGGCCAGCTACAAACTGGTTTGCAAGAACAGATTGTCCCATTGTTTCTGTTGCTCCAGATAAATTAGAATATGCCCTAGAGAATAACTTTCTCCGAGCTTCTGCATATTCGTCCACAGTTTCATTCTGTTTCTGTTGTCGGTCATGGAAGAGTTGGCTTTGAATAGACTTGATATGGATAGGTGTGAACCTTCTCACCAGTTGCTCTACTAGGAGCCTATAATTGCTCCGCTGCTCTGCAGTGCATGATCTATAGAATGAATAGGCTGGCCCTCTCAGCCTCGTGGTCAGGTTGACCAGCTTTGCATGCTCATCCCAACCACCCAATTGTGCTACTGATTTGAAATTGTTCCAACCAATCCTGAAATGTCTCTCCGTCTGGTTGTTCTTCTCCTGAAAATCGGGATAAAGGGGGTAACTGGCTAATCAAGGAGTACAATGAAATACAGTCTTTGCTATGGCTACCAAATGAGTTAGGTGCTGCAGGAACATTAGAAGTGGTCAGTGTAAGTTGAGTAACAGGAGGTTGACTAACAACTGGTGGTGGGGTGCTGGAGGTAAGCTGAGTAATTGAGTGCAACTAACAGCTGGTGAGCTACTGGCAAGTTGAGTGTGACTAGAAACCTGTGAAACACTGGAGGTATGAGAGAGCATTTTCTCAATTTCAGACGTAACCATTCGTGGCTGTTGCTGTTTTGTTACATTAACTCCTTCACATATAGGAGTTAACACTGTGCTCTGCTTTAGTGTCACTATTTGCTTCATTGCTTTGTCTAATTGTGAAACCAGTCTAGCTTCACGTGTCTCTCACTTTTGTCTCTCAGCTTCTACAGCACGATAATGAGTGAGCTCACTGCTCTCTTGCACTTGCTTTAACGTGGACTGTAAATCTTCTGTTTGTCCATTCTTTACCTCAATTTGCTCAGTAATATTCTTTTCGTATTCGATGAATTGATTGTCATGTGTAGTCATGTCATCTTTCCATTGCTTCAGAGTGTCTTGCAACTGCCTTTTCACGTCTTTCAGTTGCACCAGATCTTTGTTGCATGGCTTGCTCTGCAGCTCTTGCAAACTAAGTAACTCGGCCTCAGCCAACCGTAGTCTTGTGGTTGCTTCCGCCAGTCTTTCATCCTTCGTATCCAATTCTTTTTCGAAGTCGGCCTGCTTCTTCGCTAAAGCCTCCTTCATAGCTAATAATTCTACTCTACCTTGGCTACTTGACTCCTTTTGCAACTCACGTAAGTTAAACAGTTCAGCCTCCACCAACTGCAATCTCGCGGTTGCTTCCTCCAGTTTCTCTCCCTTGGCGCGAATTGCTTGCTTGAAGTCGGCCTGCTTCTTCACTAGTACCTCCTTCATGGCTAATAATTCTTCTCTAGCTTCCTCTTTAAATTGCCCAACTTGTAATTCCATGTCTACTTGCTTACTAGCGTCCACGTTCTAGCTTCTCAGTTTTCTATTTTCAGCATCCAGTCGGTTGACTTCCCACTGGAGACCATCTACTTGAGTCCTTAAAATTGCCATTAATTATTCCGTCCAGTTCCGTTGGGCTCTGGTAAATTGACACAAACAACAAAACCACTCAGCGCGAGACAATTGCATCACCTTTCTAGGTACCGTTAACTTTCTTCTTCCACGGTACCACAGAGTATTAGCTTGTGGTTAATGAAGTACTAGCCCAACCTCTGGCTTTGACGAGCAGTCACAGGAATTGAATGCGTAGCAAACTCCGAGTCCCAGTGGAGAAAATTGAGGCAGCTCCGCCTAAAAACAAACGCTCCAGAGATAAACGTTCACTATTGTTGTGACTTCACCTCTCCGGGTACCGTTATTGTTAAATTCCACGGTACCACAGATTCTGCGTTTTCGGTTACGTTTAACCCGCCTACGTCAGTCATTTCTCTATCGCCTGTTTCTTTCTCCACTCACTCTGTCCTCTATTTGTTCTCTCTCTCCCCGGACAAGCCCCCAAATGTAACGAGTCTAACGACGACACGCAGTTCCAATGGCTACAAGGACACTTCTCCTTAGCTACGCTTCTCTTCAATTCTCGTAACTAGCTGTTTGCCGCCTGCGTCCCGTGCATGCGCAAGCAGACTATACAATGCATACATACAATAATATATATACATATATACTATGATTACTGAGTCAGTTCATTACATATGTATGTATGTATGTATGTATGTATGTATGTATGTATGTATGTATGTATGTATGTATGTATGTATGTATGTATGTATGTATGTATGTATGTATGTATGTATGTATGTATGTATGTATGTATGTATGTATGTATGTATGTATGTATGTATGAATGTGTGTACAGCATTTTCAGCCTCAACCCTAAATCTTAGAACAGTCAAGTGTATCAATAATCACCTCCTGCCCAAATCAGTTTTAGCTATACTATGTGATGGGAAACAAGCAATATAATAATTCCCATGTACATTAATCGCAGGACGAAAAACAAACAAACACAAAGTCTTCAGGATAAGCTTCCAGGCCTATATTGTTTTAATTAAGAACAACAACAAGCAGCACACACCAGTAAACCCAACTCTGAGCTCAATCTTTATATAGGGCTTCATGAGCTGCTTTATGCAGACTTATCAATTAAATGCTACCCTACTAGGGACCTGTGAGAAGGCTAAAGCCTGTGAATACAGGAAGTCTGAAACATGTAACTGAAACCATAGATAGTATATACCCTACCCGGGATTGCGTACCGGCAGACATCAAAGAAACAGTCCGCGTTGTACTAATCAACACCTTTCCTTTGGTGATTTTAAGCACGCTGCAAAGGGAACGAGTGGTTTTTGGACAGTTCGCCAACTCCCTAAGATTATAAAGGACAGTAGGAAAAGTAAGGTTGGTTAGATATTGTATTGAATTAGCGCGATATGCATCAAAGCAGTTTTTAAATCGCTGTAACAGACCCCTAAGCATGCCTTTGTGTACTGTATGTAGCGTTTCGACAGTTTAGGGATTTCAGAAGATTTTATCAGTAAAACGAGTAACTTTATAAAGCATTAACTCGCAGAGTTTACCTAGAGAAACAGTTTAAAGTTTGTCTGGTTGGTATATGATTAATTTTGGCTGATTAATATTAAAATTATTTGTCATTTAATGTGCCAAAGTTTGGGGATAATAAAATCTCATGTTCATGAAAAATAGTGTATTTCTGTCAGTTTTCTGGTAATTTATATATCTAAGAAAGGTTTAAGCAACACAAGTAGTTTTTATTGTAACTGTGATTAAATAAAATCCACTCATGAAATATAAACGTTTTGTAAATAATTTACACTGTGCAATTATTCGCAATTATTGCTAATAGATTTTTTCAATTTTATAGCTAGCGGATGAATGACAGAAGAGGGCAGACCTGGATCAGTTAAATGGTGGACAGTTTTCAAGATGTGAAAATAAGAATATTCCAATGCAAACAATTCATATGATTATGGAGTCCTTACCTGCTTGTATGCTCGCTGTCTAGCAGAGAGGTTACCATTCAACTTTAGCCAAGAGGACATTTCTTCTTATAGAAAACAGATTGTATCTGAGCTATTGTATAAAGAATTATTATAAGTGTACATGTGCGCTGTATAGATGAAATAATATTATTATCACTTAATAAGCATGAAAATTTTATGTACAGATTTGCATTATTATATTGCATCATGTAATTCTCTTCAGAGACTTTTTGTGTGTTGTGTGGATTTTTTTTGTATGCAGTTTGTACTGTTCTAGTCACCCATTTGCCATTGAAAATCCTCGTACGGTAACATAGAGTTCTGTTATTTTTAACAAAAGAGCTATATATATTTCATCATCATCAATCTCAAAATCAGCAGTGGTAATTAGCCAGAAAAACTGAACATCATTGTCTTTGACTACTTTTTTGATCATCTCCTCCTTCAGTGGCTATAAAGGATATTTAATTGTCATCAGCACTTCTCTGACAACATGCTCAATTGCAAAGAAGAGTCAATAAGTTGCATCTTTTACATGCCATAGGCCCCCTCTATCTATCAAATCAGTCCAATGTTCATGATCAGTTTCAAGTTGTCTCTCAGTATTGTGGTCTTTAACCAATTCGATTAAGCACAAAATCACTTCCTCTTTGAATTCATGGTTTTCCCTTTCTAACTTCTTTTGCAGTTGCCTACATATACATAATACAAAATACCCTTTTCAGTTGCTCCTAATTCAAGATCCTCTGAGCAAACTTGTTTATCTTGGTGCATCACTTTATAGTGATCATCTAAACATCTGCGAAACACTAAATCAGTTAGGTGTTGAAATAGCACTGGCTTAACTAGCTCACCAGAAGCTTTTAAGAATGTTCTCCACTGGGTTAAAAACTCTGGTGTAGACCGAAGAAGAAAGAATTTTTATCAGTATTGTAGCTGAAAATTTTAGTTACAGATGCCGCTTTTATGACTCCTTTCAATGAGTCTGACAGTTTATGGGTAAAGGCATTCGCTGTGTCTTTATTCTCCTTTCTCAAGCACCACTCGAGTAATCGCTCTGCAGACTTTCTACTTTCAATGTCAGGCAGAGATGCCAACCTCTGAACAATTTTAGGAGTGAGACCTCAAACACTACCAGCAGTGTGGACCAGACTCATGTGCAGCTCCAGGATTTTTGGTAGTGAAGACCAAAAAAAAAAAAAAAAAAAATGTCACTACATGCTCAAAGTACAAAAATAAGCACAGGTCTGTCCAATTTTAAGGACAGGGTTAATTATGAAGCAGATCAGGCGTGAGAAATGCGTGAGGACTAAACTGAAAGGGTGAGAAACAGAGGGTTAGGCGTGAGAGCGTGAGATTACTAGACAAAGAGTGAGACTCACGCCTAATGCGTGAGAGTTGGCATGTCTGGTCGTGGGTGCTTTAACTTTGAACGAATCGTCTGCCTGAAAGCACTTGCTCTAGAGCTAGCACCAGCTCGTTTTCATAACCTGTGATAAAGACAGAAAGGCGAGGTATACGTATTGTATGTAACCATAAATTAAATATTGTAATACCCACCCAAAGCCAAAGATTCTACCCCTTTACCTCTGCCAGAATAATCGCTACACGATGCTATTGTTACAAACAAATTACGAAAATGTAACGTAATACCAGTTATTAAAGTACAACGAGGATTGTACGTGTTGATTGGTGTTGATAACCTCGGTGCGCAATCCCGGGTAAGGTATATACTATCTATGCTGAAACGTTGAAGGCAGAAAAAATCCCAGACCCAGCAGTGACTTGATCCCCCGCAACATGCAGTCTAGATATGTGCCAGAGGTGAGGCCAGAAGAATCCAGGCAAGATAGCTCTCCATAGCGAGGGGTATGACACCTCTGCAAATCTGTACGTGATTTGAAACTTGATTTGAAACGTCACGTGTGATTGCCATAGTGTGATTTCTATGGTTATTACTGGGTTCTGAAGGACATTAGTTCATGGTTAAGAACTAGTATTGCATCACTGTAAGCTTGTATTGTTTATAAATATGTTTTCGAGACTAGTTTACAAGCAGCATTAATTACTTGCGTGGGCGAATCGCTGGAGATTTGTTGATTTGGATTTGGTAGCTGAAGGGCGTACGTGATTTGTAGAGATGCCTGCCATACCCCCGCTCCATAGTGAGTATTATGCTTTAAATCTATGCCGGTGTACATACCTTCATCACAACTCCCAAGTTGCCACCACGAAGGATATTTCTGATGATTCCTCCTGCACTATTAGCACATGAAATACAAGAAGAAAGTAGTCTTGTCAACACCGGGGCTGTAGCCATCGTTCACATCCACGGAAATTAGATAAGTTACCCTGTTGTAAACGTTGAGTCTTCAGATCAACGCTCTGCAAACGATTTGACAAAAAAATTGAAACCCACAATCGAACTTTGATCACGAGGTAAGAGAAGTAGTCTCTTACGGCACCCGATTCTCGTAATATATTCAGGTAGTTATCTGAGGAAAAATCACGTGTTATGTCAGGTATTACCTGAATAGTATCACCGTGTATGGGGTGTGTGTGACACCATAGATATCTATGGTGACACACACACGCACATTGCAGTCGAAACGCAAGTGGCAAAATTATGCTTTTTTACGCGTATTTAATTGCACGGCTTTTCCCGCGAAGGAGCCAGCGGTAATTGTAGTAAAACACCATCTCTTTTCATACGCTTGTAACTTCCTGCTGTGACGCTACACATAATTATCCAATGGAACACGAAATAATACGTCAGCTTCCTTTCCCACAGTAACCAAACCAGGCAGCTGGAATATGCTAGCAACGAAATAGAGACCGCAGAATGAACCAGGTGAGTATTAACACAGTGGTTTTGCATGTAGTACAAATTTGTTTCAAGCCATACTAGTGTTGTTAATCCATTTAGTTAGAGAAACAAAGGCTTATGCTTGAAAATAAAGCTTTAAAATGTTGTGCACTTTAGTTGTTGTAGCCAGATTAATTATTTACAAGACTATTTTAACACATGTTTTTAATCAACAATTTTAAATTTAGTCATCAGGTGGAGACTCCTTGTGCCAGAATTCTGCTATCACTGCTCCTGAGTCAGCTGAAGAGGAGACCTCACAGTGCTGTGTCCTGTGTGGAAACAGAGTTAGTCAAAAATTAAGGTATATCAATGTAGGGGCTACAGAAAAAGAGTTTTTTAGTAAACACCTTGGTAAACACCTACCCGAAGATAGCAATATTTGTAAAAAACATTGGATAGAAGCACAACGCTACATTGACATTCCCCACTATACCCCGAAATGGAAAAATAGTATACAGACATCTTCTAAATCCTGTATACACCCTGCATGCACCAACAAGTTAAGTGATAAACTCATCAAGCCTGCTTTTGCTAACATAAGTGAACTTGAGGAAATGCCTGGGGTACAGTCATCATCAAGTACTCCATTCCTCCTGTGCCCAAGCTGCTATAGTAAAGTTTATCGTGAGCTAAATCATCCACAAAACTGCTCCTCTTGTGGAGCTACACCTAAACCTGGTCAGAAGCTTTATCGTCACAGTCCCAACCCTGTAGTAGTTTCAAAATACATTACAGATACAACTGGAACTGACACTGTTATATCACCAGATGACTATATTTGCACTAGCTGTTATAACACACACTGCACTATTGCTAAGTCCACAGATTATAAACCAAATTGTAAACCAAATGGGTCAGATGAAATGTTACAAAAATCTATCAAGGAATGGGAAGCTACAAAGGAAGATAGCAAAACTGATCATCTTACCAAAGCCATAGTTTCATCTGTGATATATGTAGCCCAGCACTTATTGGTCCAGAAGGCCCTTTTACTTCCATGGGTATGTCAAGTGTTTCTTAATGTTTATGGTATTCAGCCCTCTGAGGACACCAATACTGTTCAAGTTACCCTAGACATGGGAGATAGCAGTGTGAAATTTACTTCTCGTTGGCTACTACACCAACTAATCACTCACCTTGATGGTTACATGATGTACACAGGCCCGTAGCCAGGGGGGGTTCGGGGGGTTCTGAAGAACCGCCCTCTTGGAAAAAAGGTCCACAATTTCAGTAAAAGGTCCACAATTTTAGCAAAAAGGTCCACAATTTTAGTATACAAGTCCAAATTTTCAGGAGCAAAAGTCCATTAGCTACAGTTTACTAGATACCACTATAATAAGAAGCTAAAATAAGTGCTCCGAGTAACTCATTCAGTGCTTGCATTAAATGCAATGCAAGATCGAGATACTCTAATAGAGCAGTCAACCACTCTAATAGAACAATCACTCTAATAGAACAGTCACAATTACATTTTCTTTTAAAAGCTACTTAATTTACATGTAGATTGTCTAAACCGAGCTTTCATTAAAATATAAGATTTTGGTGGACAAGCCCCTCCATGCAGAGCCCACGAATAGCATCCATGCTTCAACTCCATGCAATGTGTAAATTTCATTGTTTAAGACACCCTTTGTTCTGCTACACTGCCCCTGTTGATCATGGCAGGGTGCTCAATCTTTCCCATTCTTATTCATTGTGAATATATTTAGACACATGTATGTGCAGATGGTATAATTACAGTAGCAGTAGAGATACTTTTCCAGATATCATTCATACAGCTGGTCTTCAGTTTACCTAAAAAAAATGTTATTTTTATTGACTGAAATGCCACTAAATTCAACCTTTTAGTATGTTTTCAAAAAATTTTCTGGGGGGGCATGCCCCCAGACCCCCCTAGATTGGGTGTGCTTCGCACACCCAGTCTCAGTACCTTTATTAATCATCATGCAAGTAAAGGTCCACTTTTGGTCAAAAAGAACCCCCCTTTCAAAATTCCTGGCTACGGGCCTGGTACAAGTGTGTTCACAAGAAACTTGGGACTGTATTGTATCGTCAAGGGGGAGATGTCATAGTTGCATTGTCTTGGGCACTCAGTGCATCACAACCCCCAAATCAGTACTTACTGAAATCCAATGTCAAATACCAGACGTAGACACAACACTAAAGGAAGCAAGCATCATTGTCAATAATTTATTACATGAAGAAATAAAGAAGTCATCTCATTCACAACCATCTCCCAGCTATGCGTTACTTAACATTAACGAAGAGTTAAATAGTATCAATCCTCTATTACTTCAATTTTTAACATCTATAACAACTACAGTTAAAGATAGAGAGACCACCAATGTTACAGAACACATTAAAAAAATTCGATTATATTAGAGATATGGCTGTAGAAAGAGACAACGAAGCTGTGGACCAGGATGTTTGTGCCAGGGATGCACCAATTTGAATATCCCCAAACCACCACCAGATGATGGTACTGAATCAGAAGAATCTGAAGATGAGCCACAATGTGAAGGTGATGAGTGTGAGCTATATGAAGAGGAGGTTATAACAGAGGATTTATTTTTAGATAGATATTATTGTATAACAGAAACAACTAATCACATACACTGTGTGTATAATTATTAGCATGACTACCATGTGTGGGATAAGGAATTTAATGCTAACCCCACTTTTGATAAATGTCTGCTTTTGTTGCAAGAACAAACATACAGCTATGGGGATGGCTACAGTGGAACCACTCTATAAATAACGGACAATTTGGGAGGCAGAATTCCAGGCCTAAATACAGAGCTGCATTATTGTCATAGTGACTTCAGACAATTGGAGTGCATTCTACAGTGTGCTGTTACACAACTTTTTATATGGTTGGTTGCCAACAAGTTGAAACTGAGTGTTCCAAAGTCCTCGTCTATGCTCATTGGGACCCGACAGCGTATTTCTGGGAAAACCCTACACCTATCACTTGACAGTTTACCACTACAACAGGTTTCTACTGTGCGATATTTAGGAGTTTACATTGACCAACATTTAACTTGGCACCAACATGTGGAGTATGTTTTACGGAGGGTTCGTGGCAAATTATATTCAATTAATCGCCTTAAGCCACTCACTCCTACTGTGTTGAAATTATTATATCAGGCCCATGTTTTACCTATAATTGACTACTGTGATGTTGTATGGGTACCTACTAATGTTGGCCATCTTAAGAGACTGGAAAGACTTCATTCACGGTTTTCATCATATGACTCTGCCAGATCTTCTGCATTTAATCTTACTTTAGTTGAACGTCGCAGATTTCATATTGCCATACAAGTATACAAGATCTTAAAAAGGCTATCACCCTCCTACTTACTTTCCACCTTCAGGTCTGCTTTATCCATCACAGGTCGTGCAGGGCGCAATGTCCATCGTTTGTATGTACCTGCTGTGCGATTAAACTATGGCAAACGAAGTCTATATTATCGTGGCACAACTATATGGAACAGCCTGCCTACCTCAATCACCGAGATGAACTCATTAAATAGCTTTAAGCTAGCTTATTTAAGTCATATTTAGTTAATTGTGTGTATATATGTACCTATTGTTTTTGTATGCTTGTTCAGGGCACAGCTGAAAAACAGCTTTTGCTGATGCTGTCTCCCTGTCTAAATAACATTAAAAAAAAAAAAAAAAAAAATATGCTGCAATAGGTGTTTTTCTCCTTCAGCGGCAAAACATGTATTGACTGGACCAATATCTTTATATTGTCTCCTTTGTTAAGGGAGGTTCCACTGTATTGCAACACCAGCTGCAATAAGTGAATACAAATTTGTTTCATAGCAGTAAACGCCTTCATACAGCTTCTAAACATACTACATACAAACCTTTTCACTTTCATAGACTTGGATTTTGTGCACTCTTCTTACTTTATCCACAGCAAAGCGAAATCGGGAGCAGTTAAATTCCTGTTCAATTCTACCAAGGAAACATTTCCAACCTGCACAATTCATGATTAAAAAAACTGCATAGTTATCTTCATAAATCATCTCTTGAAGTGTTTTTTGTTTGAAAACAAGCCAGAAGCTCAGTGGTTGAAAGGCATTTTTCTCATCCGCGTGGCACGTCTCGAACGCCATTTTAGACTTCTCGTAAATTGCGCGTGCAATTAAAAACTTCCGTTTTTTGACGGTTGCGTCCCGACTGTAAAATTAGAAGACTAGTGTAGTTTCACGTAATATATTGGCATTGTATATCCACAGATACTATACTTAGGCCACTCCAAGTCATACCTTAGTTTCTGGTCACTCCCAAGCCTACAAATGGATGCGGGCGGGCGGATGATCAGGACTTCAGGACTATAGACGCTACTGTAACAATATACTGTATGGTATTATTATTTGCTCAATTTAGCAAATTCATGTTGATTTTGTTTTTAGTCAAACTTAACCAACAGCATAAGTAGTTGTGCTTCGGCAAAAAATGCACTAGGAAAGTTGTTGATGGATCATGGTTAGCTATACACTGATGTATAGCATTTAAGTATATTTATTTATTTATTTAGAATATACTATAAGAAATGTTTTGCTCATGTAGCTACTTATGCTTTCCAAATGAAATAAATGTCTCATTAGCTATGTCAGGAAAGTATTACTATGACTTATAGCTAAGTTGTTCAAATGATTATGATCCAAAATGAAATTTAACTTCTATTTTCACATCAGAAATTCTTCATTCAAATGTGAAGTCTTAGCTCACTAGCTATGTGTTTCCAGCCTTCTATTCAGTATAACCTTGAGAAAAGTAACTGTCAAAGTTTTGAGTCATTGAGTGCTCCAGACTAGTGTTTTTTAGTGATCATCTGGGAATGTTTAAACTATAAGGGTTTCTACTTGCCAATCTAATTTTAGTTATGGAAAAGTTTAAGTTTAAGCTCACCGAATGTTGCCAGCTTTCCATACCCCTGTAGTGTTCAGTGATAAGGAATTTGAAGTTACTAGACTAATCATTAGATGACTACATTTGAATTATAAAGTTAAAGCTATGGCCCATCTGCATGGACTAGTAGTTAATGCTACTGAAATTACTTTGGTTACAGAAGCATTAGTAACAGTTATAATCTGAACAGCTATATAATCAAGGACAAAACTAGCTATAATTAGAAACATTTATTAGTGTGGCATATATACCTAATATTAGAGTTAAGAGTAGTGTGACTGCTCTATTGGAATCCCTGACTGCTCTATTAGAGTATCTCGATCTTTTGCAGTAAAAAATAAGTGTCTTGCTGGGTCACATGCACTTAAGCACCTGTAATATTAATAATAGTCCTCATAAACTAGGGTTCCAGGTTTACCATGCGGGCGGGCGACCAGAAACTAAGGTTTGACTTGGTGTGGCCTTACAAAGGATTGGCAACGCGCGATCAAAACAATAGTGACGTCATATCCAATCCTCGTTATGGTCTTTACGCGCCCTCTGCCCGGTTACTAGACGCACAAGATTCTTAGTTTCTTCTTCCGTAGCACGGGTAGTTATCTCTATTGACGTACAACCTTCTTCAAAAGAGCCCAGCACTACTAGGTGAGTAACTGATAAAGGAAAATAGCGTAACACACCCTAAAACATCAACCTAGCGTGTAAAGAAGTTCCAAAACTCATGGCTATTCACACTTGTGGAGTTTTTACAAAGAAACACAACCGCTTTGTTGAACTCAATTTATAAGAGAATGCTTGAAACCATTAGTAAAGTGTAATGCTTTGTTTCATAGAGGCTAAAATTATTTCCTAAGTTGTGATTTGAAGCTCATTTTGAAGTCATTTCGTTATGTTGATTTGTGGAGTTTTGTCGTAGTAGTGGGAGAAGAAACAGAAAGTTACTATACAGCAAAAGAGAGCTTAATGTTATGGTAATGGAATGCAAACATGCATGAGCTCAAATTCAGATGTGGCATTAGCCATCAATACATGTGATCCAGCAGCTCAATGTATTGCCCTGAAGTCACAGTCACTGGTGTATAGCCATCCACCACTTGGTTGAGATGGCCATTTTATCTAGACGCAGTGAGGGAGACAGTAGTGGAAGCAAAATGAAGCTGCTAGTAGTGAAGCACACTATATGTGAGACATCAACGTAGTATTGTAACTTAAGAATTCGGCGGCATCGACTCTACCTGATGGTGTTACTATTGCCAGGCGTTCAACAACGTCCGTGGCAAAAGACTTTGGGGACACAGGCTTCTTCTTGGGGGTCTCACCGATGATCTCTGCTGACACATCCATGAGACTGCTGTCCATGTCTTCGATAGTGCTACTTATGTGGTGGAGAGAAAAAAAAAAGTAAATAATAAAATGTTTAATTTTAATGCTGTAGTAAGTTAAGATATGTGTTAAGAGGTAATTGGTGAGAGAGAAGATGGTAGACGGAACTCTGTGACGTTGTTCAGAATTCCAGGAGACTCTGACAATATTATTGTCAATAGTCAGGTAACTAAGAACTTAATACTAGTCACAAAAAATAGTTTACAAAAAATAGTTTATTATTTAGATTACAAGCTTTCAAAAATAAATGTATGCATATGTAACTACTCTAAAAAAGCAATAAAATAAACACTGTCCAGTAAATACAGCCAAGACAAGCTACACATAATTCTGAACACTAAATGGAACTTTCGACCACTGCTTGAATGAAACTCTGCCACGTGGAGAAGAGAATATTAAACTTTGGCACTTTAGTGCTGGAAACTCAGCACCTTTCTCAGGCCATGTCATTGTCACACCTAAATCTTGATTGCAATGTTTGCAATACACTTTTTGTGATATGTAAAAGTCTCCTTCTTGGCGACTGTGGTCATGCTTTTTAAGTATACATCTTTCAAAAAATTGTTTGGAAGTCACGACATGGTGTTTCTCAATTATTACTCACAAATCTCCACCCTGGCATAACTGAGACTCACATATATATAGTATACATAGTATAGTATCTGTGGTATATCAAAAGAATCGCCTACTAATGCCGAACAAAATCATCTTTGTTTAAAGCCCATAGCTTGTAATACTGCGAAGATATAGCTCTTTGTTTACTGCTTAATATCTTGGACATACATGTACGACGCTGGGCTTTCGTGTGAGGCTATATTTGGACGTACATGTACGACGCTGGTCCTTAAAGGGTTAAGGGCTTCTGGTACTTGCTAAGTTCCGTCGCATAGCTGCATCTGTTATTACATTTTTAAGATAGTACACACCCATACAATTATCCAAACACACACTAAAACCACAATCATAATCTTAAGCCAGTACTCCTTGCATTGTCACAGTAAGTACACACCGTAGTGTCGTCTGGTTTTTATATCACACACGCATGTACATACACACACACACACTACCATACATATTACTACAACTACATTCGTACATATACAATGTATATATACAATTAGAGAAAAATTATGGCAAACTCCAACTACACCACATGACACAGACTCTGTTAGGTATCATAAAGACAAATAACACTTATAAAAAAAGTATTACGGTCAGACCAACCTGCGTACATAAGCTTCAATCTAGTCAATATGTCTACAGGAATGTTGTAGACTCAGAATTCAAAATACCTAGAAATTTTGATCCATCTAATGACCTCAAACAAATGTTGAACCACATGTTGAACTAATTGAACATTGACACCTCCTCTATCGTACATCCATACCAGTCTGTCCCAGGGCCCTTACGGGTCTTCTCACATTGCTTTCCTATCTGTTACACAAGGTTTAACACATGGAAAAACGTTTGGTTATGTAATCGAATGCCATGGTGACCAACCTCTTCTGGATGCTTCCTCAGTTGACACCATGCAGCCCCCCACTTTAAGGTGACAATGTGAGAACAGTTTCGTGCACAACAACAACAACTGGGTATTAATGCTGGAGAAACATTGCCTCACTATTACCAGGCTGGTGCTTTTGGCATGTGCAAGCTGTATTAATTACGTAGTTACAGGGACATGCACTATCCATGTGCATACTCAATGAGTCACTGTAGGCAATCTTCCTGTGGTGGTACCAGCACTGCTTATCTCAGAGGTGAAGATGTTGGCATCCAAAGTCCCACCTGACTCTCATGCATTACCACTTAAGACCTACGATACACTTGCTAAATGGATGGATGCGCACTACAGACATTATTACGTACGTACACAAAACGGACAACACTTCAAGTTGCAGATGCCCAGGCTACTACTATATTTGAACCCAGAATACAACCATGGTGTGTGCACTGACACATGAAATAACTTACTTCCAATCAACTGTCTGATGACCAGGAAAGCAGCCCTTGACATAGACCCATGGGAACAAATGTCTGAAAGTAGAGGTAGCCCCACAATATTAAAAAGAGTAACCTGTATATCTATGGATGAGGGCCACATGTGATAATCAGCCCTACAACTAACCTCTGTGCAATTTCAACCCACACCATGGTCATAGAAATACGCTCTGCTTCAAAGTAGAGAGAGCAACGCCCCTGAGTGCCCTCAAAGATCACCTCGACGAAACCCGAGAGGTAGAAACCTAGACCATAGATATTATAGTACCACTGGTCTAGTAAAACCTCGTAACCTACCATGTGAGTAACATAGACTTTTTTTTTAACATAGACCGTATTGGTCAAAATAACGTTGAGTTCGTAAGTAGCATGTCCAGCACATGCCATTCTTTGTGCTGGGGGTGATAGGCAAGGGCAGTCCATCAAGCCCGGGTTTTTAAAAAAATGCATCAACTATGCTCAAAATTTAGCCCAAATGCTTTTAGAATTTTTCACCTATTGTGCTCTTCAGTGTTCTACATTTCTAACAATTACCTTGGAACATTTTAATCAGTGAATCTACTCTATTAGAATATTTTCAATACAAAGTGACTGTTCTATTAGAGGGTATCTATAAGGAGCTTGGATGTACAATGCAGTTTGCTGTTCCACTGAACTGCTCTATTATGAAGTAATATCCACATAATATTCTAGCCAGCGTATTATGCTTTTATAAACTTTTTTTTTTTTAAGATACTAAGACAATGATAATATAAATAAACACTTAAACAGTGGGAAGAGAGGCAAACTCTGCCCAGTCCTGGGCTTTTATTATATCCTGGCACATTTGATGCAGGCCTACACTATTTATAAGCATTATTGTACAGGTGTACTCTATCGATGGTTCAGGGCATGAAGACCATCACTAGTAACTTACCTTGGTGCAGATAGTGAAATGATTAACAGACAATTGTACCTCAGTTAGTTGGGGTTCAGCTTTGATTTCTTCTTCATGGGTGAGTGGTTTTTCTTCACTATGTACAGGTGTATACAAATTTCAAATGACTGAGATTCCTCACATTTGATTGGTTATTTTAGTTGAATGCAAAAAAACTTATGCCCACATGCACAGATCTAGATGCATATACAGTGTAATTATTATCCAAAACAGCAAAAAATTATAGTGGGAGGCTAAGAAAATAGGTACAGTGGAACTTTTCTTATCTGGGCGGTCTGGTACATACTACTGTTCGTATTTCAAAAAAATCTATAACTATAGTACATTCGCATTCACTTTCCAACACAATAAGCTATGAATTTCAAATTTGTACCATTAAGAAGCCCATGAAAATCCACACAAATGGGCACTTAACAAGACAAAAGAGTTATGAAGCTATAAAAATTCTGCTGTACATGCTATTGGACATCCTGTTTGACCACTTTATGCTTTTACAATGGATAGTTAGTGCTTTATGGTTACATAATAACCATTTATCCACTAGTTAATCTAATTTGCAAAGCCTTTGATTTCTATTGAGCGATAGGAAGTCCAACGTATAAGAATTGCATGCTACACTGTATTATGCTAAATTGATAGTACTAGAGTAGCTCACCTAATATCGGACGGGTTCCAATATCGGACGCCATTTCTCCTAAACTACAATGAACATTCAAACATTCTGCACATCTCCAAGTAGGCCAATGTTTCATCAACTTGTGTACCAAGTTTCAGATCTCTCGGGTTCTTGGTCTCGGTACAGCAGTCTTTTGAAGACAAGTCCGAATTATACGTAAAATCGGAAAAAAACGCTCAATTCAAGGACAGCCATTGTTTGCAGATCACACTTGCATTAAATCAAAAATTGCATACCTTCAGATTGTAGGGCTACTCATTTACTTTCTAAATATGTATGGTTTATTTCATTTAAAGTATTGTACTGATGAGTTATAGACCAAAGAAAAGAGGCTGTCACTGGAGCAATAATCGCCCTAACTTAAAATTGTAATCAATGCTTTGAAAATATTTTAAAGTGGATAATTGCATACAATTAATCATTTACAAGTTGTCAAGCAACTTTTCCAACAAATTCACTGTCCTCCAGACTTAAAGTATTACAGGAATACCAAAACCCTCTAATAGAGCAGTCAAATACCCTAATATAACAGTCACCAATTTTTTGCAAAAAGGTGGTGTAAATCAATTCTACATAATGCTCATATGCTTAAAATGTACTTTTTGTTTTAGAGTTTTAGGCTTTCAGCTGAAATGATTGACTTTTTATGTTAGAGTGTTTGACAGCCATATTAAAAATTTTGCTATTTCTGCAGTCAAATCTGCAGTATTTTATGTCTTTATAGTGTTGGATTTGCAGGAACTAGTGTTTAACAACTTTCAGTACACAATCGAAAGCAATCATCCACCTTGTATGCATTTTTCCAAACCATTTTTTCTGATTTTGAGCAAAAATAGCTAGGGCGATTATTGCTCCAGTGACAGCCTCTTTTCTTTGGTCTATAACTCATCAGTACAATACTTTAAATGAAATAAACCATACATATTTAGAAAGTAAATGAGTAGCCCTACAATCTGAAGGTATGCAATTTTTGATTTAATGCAAGTGTGATCTGCAAACAATGGCTGTCCTTGAATTGAGCGTTTTTTCCGATTTTACGTATTATTCGGACTTGTCTTCAAAAGACTGCTGTACCGAGACCAAGAACCCGAGAGATCTGAAACTTGGTACACAAGTTTATGAAGCATTGGCCTACCTGGAGATGTGCAGAATGTTTGAATATTCATTGTAGTTTAGGAGAAATGGCGTCCGATATTGGAGCCCGTCCGATATTAGGTGAGCTCCTCTATAGTGGGCAGAGGGGAAGTTACTACTGAGTATTCATGGTCTCTCCCCTAGCTAGGCTGTAAAAATATAGCAACCAAGTGGTAGTTATGATAGCATAAACAAGCTGCCTAACAGGTATACAGCAACTTTTAGGCTCCCCAGATAAAAGAAACCTTAAAAGATACAGCAACCTTTAGGTGCCCAGAAAAAAAGAGGTTCCATTGCAACTGGTTGGTACATTACTGGACTGAATTTTACTATTTTCTTTGCTAAACCAATGTTGCAAATAAAATGTTGTAGGGTTTCCTTTAAACCAAACTCTAATTAGAATGTCAGGACTCTTTTTTTTGCTAGTATGACAGTGTGTTACAAGACATTAGGCCTAGTGAAAACTGCAAATGTGGACATGCACAAACTACTGTACATCCCATCACATAAAAGGTTATATTTCATTACTGGAATGGAAAATATCTGTATTCATCCTGATTCAAGTACAACCATGGATACAGAAGTATAAACAATATGGCAGAGGGTTCAAAAATATAGCGCAAGTCACCAGACCCTACCTTATGCAGTGGGTGAGGTCTGGGCACAAGACTAAGGACTCCTGAAACTAATAGGTTCTTACATTATAGAAAGTTGCATCACAATATTAAACCTAATTACATGTGCCCAACAGTGAAAAAGGTATTTCTAACAGTCACTACCTGCTATATATAAAGCACAGTAGGCACTGTACAGTGAACAAAATTGAATCCATTTGGCTTATTGCTGCTATAAGCCACTTGACTAATTTTGACAATGGAGGTGTCCACTTAATAGAAGTACAAATAAGGGAAGTTCTATGTACTAAGCTTTAACACAACAGGTTTGATTACCAACAAACTATGTATAATATATGCCAGCAAATCCATGTTTGAGCACGATATTGTATGGCTAATGGCACCTTAGCAAGAAAAAAACAACAAACAGCTCAGTTTGGACGTTTCTGCTTAAACAAAATAACCCAGACATGGACATTCATTAACCAGCCTTACATTTTTATTCCAATATTCTGCTTCTATAATTAGTTACCCTGTGAAATAATATGAATGAATAACAAATTTCAGTGTTGTCAAGAATGCACATACTGTTTCCATTTCACTTTATGCTCACTATCCTTGCAAGAACCACCAGAGGATTTTGAGTTAAGGGATGCTCTCAAGGTGGATTTTTGGTGTGTGTTCTATTAGGATTTTTTTCTAAGAAAATACTATTATGATCCCACTATTGTGGTTCACCATGTACAGTTAAAATAGTCTCCAAAGCAAAATCAGAAAAGGTTTGGTCATGCAATACTTGATGTAAATACATAGAATGATACACACTTGACATATACATACTGTACATGTATACAGTTAATTTTACAGTACATATGGAAGTACACGCTCTACTTTTTATAAAATACTACTGTGCAAATAAATTGGAGGAAATAAATACAGATTTCATTGCTATTAGTATATATTACTGCCATACTATTGTGTTACAATTACAGTACGTTGTATCCAGTTTATAGCCACTTATAAGTCTTGTTATATTTGACACGAAGTATGTCTCCAACACTGTCAATTTCTTTAAGAGCCTAGACACAGAAAGCACCAAAATTATACAATACATGTAAATACTCAAACACACTCACTGGGTACATTTATATTTAAAATAAATAAATAGTAAGTAACAACTGCATGCTAATCAAAGTGGGGTACTACAATTACGGTACTGCCCAAGCGCAATGTCATACTCGCTTGCACACGCAATTTTGCTCGAGATTTTAAAAATCACTAATTAAGGGGCGTGGCAGTTTTGCTCGCGATTCTTGTGAGCGAAACAGTTGCCATGCCCCTTAATCAGTAATTTTTAAAATTTTGTGCAAAATTGCGAGTGCGACGTTGCTCTTGGGCAGTACTGTAGGTCACACAGTGCTTTAATACAGGGTGATCTGACATTACAGTACATGACAGGACCTGGGTATATGTCAACCCTCCAGGTATAAATTTTAAATACTCTGAGGTAGGGGTATGCAATAATGATTTTTTTATTATTGCGATAATGCACCTCATTATCACGATACTTAACTACACATGCAAATACATGTACCAATTAGATACTGTAAATGTCTATAAATTCATCACCGTACCACTTATTATGCAGTTGTGCTTGCTTTATCTGGAAGCCAGTATCACGACAAAAATTAAAAATATTTGTTAGAATTGTTTCTAAAATTGTTAATTCAGGTTGGCCACAAGTAGTTTATAGTAGTATCCAGAAATTTACTATTATCACGATAATGCGGTAATGAAAGTTTTCACAATAATCAATATTCATGATTATCACACAGCACTACTATGAGGTATGCTTAGCCAGATGTATAAAGGGTCATTGTACTCAGAATGCAGTAATGACTGGATATTTTGCACCAGGACATTTTCAAATGAAAAATATTCTTGAATTGTCCAAATGTAAATGCAATCCAAATGTAAAATTACTGTGTTGCTTTGAAGAAAACTTTGTGCAAGTCATTTTTCTCCAACTGCTATCTGTTGAGTATGTACCAGTACGGCGGTACCTACAGCATATCTAAAATTATTACACTTGTAAAATAAATGCTGCCCTCAAAATACACAGCATACAGTAGCTGCCTTTAAATAGAACTGCACAATGTTATATTCTATGCACAGTATGTGAAGAGATGTATGCACACTACTCCCCGATACATACAGCTAGTGTACTGTGTATAGATGTCTAACAATCATGATAGCTATTGTTGCCTGGATATCTGATTACCAACACTTTGGACTAATCAACCTAACAACAGGTACTAACCTTATCAAGCATTTCCCTAGTGTGTGCAGCTGATATACAAATCCTAGCCCTTCCTTCAACAATAGGAGTAGCAGGGTAACCAACTACCACTACTCCAAGTTTTCTTCTTAAACACTCTCTGCTAAATGTACTAGTAATAAACATGATGATAATTTAAAGAAATAAAATTAAGAGCCTTATACTTACGTAACTCTTCCTGGATGATACAGTAAGAGTGGAATAACAGGGGAGTGATCATTTCCATATAAAACAAATCCCTTTTCTTTAAGCTTGAGTCTAACATACCTAATCATTACAGCATGCAGTGATATTGTATCATAACCCACATATAATTACTACATGAACAAATGACAGTTACATTTATTGTAAGTCAACTGAATTGAGGGCGATTGACTTTAAATAAAGATTGAGCCTAAAAATTAAGAACTATAAGTTCGATTAGGGATCATAGAAAAAAGTAGGGAAACAAGGGAGGTAACCTACACCTGCAGATATACTAGTGGACTTCATTATTTCTATGATCCATAATCGAACATAAAACTCTTATGACTGGTGGACCCACATACTGCATCAAAGAAAGGATAGTGCCAGAGGTAATGTTTTCGACTGAACACTATCAATTACTGACTCAAAAGTGAAGAATACGCTTCAATTTCTACGTTCAGCCTCTTTCACAGTGTTACAAATGAAGAAAAGTAGGAGAAGTGCCTCTGTAATCAATCCAGTTACCACATAAAATATGGACAATTAAACAAGAGAAGCCATCAAGTTACTGCGAATCAAGTCACTGCGAATCAACACCTTGGGCTGTCAGCAAAAAGAAATGGGACACAAAGGAGGACAAAGGCAGGGGGGTGGGCGGACAGGCAGGCCAGTAGAAATTCCATTAAATAATTATCTTCTTTAAAACAATTGTAACAACCTATTTACTGAAGGCACTTTTGGGACTTAACCAATACTACCATGGCACCAGGATGGTATTGTGAACATCTGGATTTTTTTGGCTTGAAAAAAAAAACAAAAACATTTCAAAGAAGCACCTCTGCAATCAATTCAATCACTATGGAAAATATGGATAATAATTTTCATTACAAATGTCCATCACACACTAGCTACTATGAATCAACACCTTGCACTGCCAGCAAGAAGAAAAGGGACACAAAGGTGGACGTAAGTCCATGATGCATACATTGTACATTCTGCAATAAGCCAAAAGGCACTTATCGGGCTGAAGTGACATCTACCGTGTAACAGTGAAAAATCAAACCCGTACATGTAACCTTTCTAATTTTTATTTACTTTTATTAAGGTTTTACAGCACAAGTGCTGAAGGTCTGTAGGACACCTGGTCCTACAGCCTGTTTAGAGTTATTACCTTTGAGTTACACTTGTCAGAAGGCATCGGGTAGGAGCAGTCGATAGAAAATTCTTAATTCTGTAGCAAATTATCAGAAGCATCTTTGAACACTTTAGGGCTTGATTCTAACTGTCAAGGCACCGTGAAGGTAGTATACAGTAATACCCCAAATGTACGGTAATGTACTACTGTACTGCAATAGGTGGTAAAAAATGGTGATGACAGTTAATTATAGGTGGCCTAGTTTTTTTATGGCAGTTAATTATAGGTGGCCTAGTTTTTTTCCATCAAGTAGACAAGCAGTACTCTTACAACATAACATTAAACAACCACATTAGCTATAAAAAACACAGTGTAAATAAGCAATAATGGGAAAAAAGGTCAGCATTCCAAGCATGTAAATTTCTCACCCACAATTTTCAGCTAAAGCATTGATTCGCCTTTTTCCTACGGGGTATAACAGATAAAGTAGTTAAATACATAATACATATCATTTGTAAAAACATTTAAACACATAATATTATAGAATGTGTGATTTTACATACAACTTTGTTGTAGTCCCAAGGGGTTTGGAAAATGATGGCTCAGGCTCATGTGGTTGAATTAAAATACAAAGAAGCTGATATCTGATTGATACTCTATTGCAGGAGCTAAGTGCAAATAAATAAATAAACTAAACTTTAAGCAATACAGAAATAAATAAACTAGAATTTAAGCCTTTCTGAACCCTAGCAAAAGATGGTACTGCAAAGTAAAAAAGACAGTACCTTCATTAGTTCCATCCTCTCCCATGACAATTTTCATTGCAGAAAAGACCATTTGTGTTACAGGAGGTGGCATAGAAGTAGCATAAGTAGCCCCATACGATGTGTGACGAAGAAAGTTGATAATTTCCTGTAACAAAGATTAAGATTTAAATGCCGTGACATCGTGTATCTAGCACTGTATACCCAGGTTGAAATATTACATGTACTATATACTTTTGCAATATGTAACCAGATCTGCAAAAACCTGACATAATGGTGCAGGTTTAAATTTCAGTGTACTGTATGTATATATTGGGGATCACAAAGGTTTGGGCTTTTCCATTTCAGGTCATACTGAAGGCACTTTTGAGCTTGGTTATACCTAACCGATACTGCCACGATGCCACGAAGGTGCTTCCAAAAAGTTGCTATGAAATTTTAAATTTTTTGTTTAGTGGAATTTTCTACTGACTGACTGCCTGACTGACTAACTTGATAATGGCTAAGGCTACAGGCTTGATTTTTTCACTGTTCAACATCGCTTCAGCCTGACTTTTTTGGCATACTGCATTAAATACAATGCATGCATCATGGACGTACCCATGTCCTCCTTTGTGTCCCAATTCATCTTTGCTGACAGCACAAAGTGTCGATTCTAGTGTTCTTCGTTTGTAATCCTGTAACGGACTGAACATAGCTGAAAACAAATGCAATGGCCACTTCGCTATTTCAATAACTGATAGTTGGGTATGTGTTCAGATGAAAGTAATAAGTCTGGCCCCATTTTTTCTGGTTCACCATGTTACAAAAAGTAAACAAGAACAGGAGCGCATCAAATCCTACAGACAAGGGAGCCTGTAACTTCGTAAAGAGCAAAATTTAAACATGGTTGCCGTGTATAAATAACTTTTAAAATTTCCTAATCAGGATATTATGCGGAGGCGCATACTCGAGTACGTCACATTTCTGCTGCGACAAAGCAAAGCTATGGAAACGAAGTTTAATGGCACAGCGGAGGAATAGCAGTACAGACTTAGCAGTACAGACTTAGCAAGACAGTATTTCTACAGTCGCCAATCACACGAAATTACTCTGCTTGGCTATTCCAAGTTCTACCTTCGACTCAATGAGCTTCCTATCAAAGCAGCCTTACTACCTTCACACAACACGATGGAGTAGCAGCCCATTCAGTGCATCCCTGATGCACGTAAGAATGATGTAACCAATTCTATACATAGTAATACTGGACACCATGTTTGAATTTCACCCGTAGTATTGGTAATGTACAGACTTACACGCTCCCTTGTCCATAGGATTAGATGAGCTCCTGACAAGAAGTGTACGGAAAATTTAAGAATTTTAAGTTTGATCAGGGATCATTGGAATAAAAAGTAGTACACCTGAAGATATACTACAGTGGACATTTAATCCCTATGGATATAGAGATTTAATGTCCACTAGTATATCTTCAGGTATAGGCAACCTCCCTTGTTTAACTACTGTACTTACTGTATTTCTTATGAGATCATTCTTGTACTGTAAAAATTGGGCCACATATTTGCATATTAATAAAGATTAAAACATCTGCAAATTGTTTAAATATTGTGAAGAAAAGGTCTACACAGTAAAAATGTAGATATCATCTTATTCGCATACTCAAGAGGGATTTTAAAATAATCTTTGCTTCATAGACCAACAGATAAGTGAATTATAGTCATTTGCTTCTATCATGACAAAGCTATAGTATTTGTGTGTGTGTGTGTGTGGTGTGTGTGGTGTGTGTGGTGTGTGTGGTGTGTGTGGTGTGTGTGGTGTGTGTGGTGTGTGTGGTGTGTGTGGTGTGTGTGGTGTGTGTGGTGTGTGTGGTGTGTGTGGTGTGTGTGGTGTGTGTGGTGTGTGTGGTGTGTGTGGTGTGTGTGTGTGTGTGTGTGTGTGCATACCTACCTACCTACTCATCCCTCCTGGAGGAAGACTGAGTATGGCCCCACTGGGTGACCTGCAGTTCGAATCCTGGGGTTGGAGTGATTTTTTTTCCTTACTTTGGCCCCTTTTCTGTTACACCTTATCAGTCACTAAGTCAAGTCATTAATAGAGGTGTACCGATATAAGAAAACTAAGCCGATCCGATATAGATTAATCATTTTGAAACCAATACGATACCAATTCGATATACCGATATAACTAAGTGTAGCTATTTATATTTGAAGAACCACAAATGCCTTTATTTTAACTACAGAAGACAGTCTTAAGATTATTGGCTATGCTTGGTTACTCATGGTGGTGTGGCCTCTATTGACAACTCAGACTATAAGACACCCACAAATATTATAATACATGCCCCTGCCAGATTACTCCGCATTTTAATGGATTGTAGAGATGGCTGGTTGTTTTATGCTGTGCTCTTGGTTCATCCTTTCGCTGTTTAACCAGGCCCACCACTATGAGTGTTTGTTGTATGATTGGTAAGCTTTGTGAAAACAAAACAGTAATTATCCATGCACTTAGATGGCTTCGCGTAGCGTACTGCTTTTAGACAAGGAAGATAACTGTTTCCCGCCCTTGTTAGCTAAATAATAGGGTTTATAATGTGGCTTGAAGTGTCCTTAAGAATATAGGAAATATTAGTACAGTATAATAACAGTATTCATTAGAAGCAGTTGTACAAACATGCCCAGTGCAAGATGGCAGTTCAAGTACACAGTCAGGTAACAATACATCTATATAATAATTCTATAACTCTTTTCCGGCACTGTCCCGTCGTTCTTGGTCGGATTCCAATCGGATCGGTACCATTCAAATCTAAAATTTGAGGCGAATCTTTGATCCGTGATTGGTGGCGATTCGTTAAACTGCGGGAAATATCCTTTAAACCACCATAGCCACCCGAGGAAGACACAAATGTGTCCAAAACTTTCTGGAGACCTTTATCGTGTTACCAGTCTTCTCCATCCCAGCTTACACCAGACGTTTCTCTCCCCCTGTGGACGACAGAACGAGAAACAGAAAATCGAGGCCATAAAATTTTTAAACAAAAACTCCTCCCTGGTTTTTCCCCCGATTAGTTTCAAACTCACTAGACCAACTACCCGTCCAAAACAATGTGTCATAAGGTGGTTTTCGTGTCTGTCATTACGTGCTAACCTTGGTTGCGAGATACTTATCACTGTCAATGGCCATTATAAGTTTACGATACGCGTGTACGGCGTTCCGGTATACACGCGTTGCCAATAGAAAATCAGGTGACGTATTGGTCTAAAAGCTTACAATGAAATAGGATCAATCACTTTTTCATGATTTAACCAATCACATCAGCGAATTTGATCATGTGATCTGGTGTGTACGCTATCATCCAGCAACTAAAAAATTTTTTTTTAACACACCCACCAGTATAAAAGGAGAGTTTCTTAGTGGGTGTGGCAAGTCTACGAGCTATGATCAGGCATCTTGACAGAGGCTATGGAACGAAAACTCTCGGGGGAAACACACTCTGCACCCTCCACACAAATCTGTGAGCGGAGACACTACACAGAGTCATCTACACATCTCACTATATACCACCTCGCAATTGCTGAGAGGTAAATAAATAAAATAAATAATTGTGTATGCGTTCTATTAGTGTAAATATATAAGACACTGAGCGTTTAATTAGAGTAAAATAGCTAAGAGCATAAGTGCATCCCCCCCGGCCCACCACTTTTATGGGACACTGATTGCATGAATAGATCGAGATACTCTAATAGAGCATTCACAGTATTCATAGATGCAGTGTAGCAAGCTACTTAGCTACCTATGTGTAGTTATAAATAAGATGATATAATTGGTGGATACCTTATGTTTGTTTATTTCTTTTTTGGTCTACAACTTAAAACTGGCTTGGCCCCCTCACTCTTTGGCCTGCTCCACTGCTCCTGGCTAAAAGTATATGTATAGACAATGAGCGTTCAATTAAGTCTACATAGCTAATAGACAGTGTGCGTTCATTCAGGGTTGAAATGCTTAGTATGCGTTCAATTAGGGTAATAGCTAAGAGTACATACATGCATAGTGTGCATTCAATTAGGTATGAATGCATGCACGTTCTATTAGGGTGAAATTGTAAATGTGTGCGTTCAATTAGGATAAATAGCTATTGATCAGTTACAAATTGTGTATTCAATTGGAGTAAATTAATGTGTATACATACAATCATTACACAAGTATTACTATCATCATAGAGGATGCCACGCATTGCTACAAGGAAGAGACATTACACGCGTGATTTACGCCAACTGAATCACTGCACAAGGCCTAAATGTGCCAGAATGGAATCGATAGCAGATACCATAGTTGCTAATGCCAGAAGGATTGGATTATCTGTATGTGCAGATTTACCTACGCCAGGTGATGGTAACTGTTTCTATCATTCGGTGTTACAGCAGTTGGCATGCCCTGAAATACAACCTGTTACACCAAGTTTATCTCAATTATCACATTCCCAGTTGAGATCTACAGTGTGTCAGTATATACATGTACATCAACAGGATTTAGAATATATACAACAATATCGTGGTATGTACAATATGGTATTGAATGATGAACACCAATGTATGCCATGGAGTGCATTCATTAATGAACAGAATATAATTGGTACATATGCCACAGAATTATTTATTAAGACGACAGCAGTTATCATTGGTGTTGATATACATATTACTTCTGAACACTGTACTAGGGATTCACCATATAATAAGATCACTTCATCGTGGAATGATATAGAGTGTCACACTTCACCCCCATTATTGATTGGTAATATTTCCGGTTTACATTTTCAATCCTTATTGCCAGTG
This sequence comes from Dysidea avara, assembly GCF_963678975.1. Lineage (NCBI taxonomy): Eukaryota > Metazoa > Porifera > Demospongiae > Dictyoceratida > Dysideidae > Dysidea > Dysidea avara. Next base: position 9,901,839 of record NC_089281.1, read on the forward strand.
ACAATTACACATTCAAGTACACATAATAATGACAGTGATGATGTTAACGTGGTCATGGTGAAAGTACAAAGTGATGTGAACAACCTGCAATTACATGACCCACCATTACATCGTCACATGGTTCTAAGATCATCAACCTGCATAGGCAAAAGACTGACAACATCATCTACATACAATAGTGAAATTCATTACCTTGGTAGGATGAATCAGAGATGTGATCACTGTAAGGCACTTACTTTCTACAATGAATCATTTCACTGCTGCCACAGTGGGAAAGTTAAGCTGGATGCATTGACCAAATATCCTGATGAATTGAGAATTCTTCTAACAGGTAAATCATCTCAGGCAATCAATTTTCAAAAAAATATTAGACAGTACAATAGCGCATTCGCCTTTGCATCGATGGGCGCAACTTTGGCCAATCCACCAGGGCGTGGTCCACCATGTTTCAGAATATGTGGACAAATATTTCATAGAAGTGGATGTTTGCATCCAAGAGATGGTCAAACTCCTACATATAACCAGCGTTACATAATAGATACAGACAAAGCCAATAACTACCGTATGACACAGCCTGCCAATAAACCATGTCGTGATGATGTGCTGCATGTAATTCATGATGTGATGAATAATCAAAGCCCATATTTATTGGCCTACAGGAACATGGCAGATGTGGAGAAAAGTGAATTATCCAGGACTGTAATTAATGAATGCCAACAATCGACAATCACAATGCATTCAGAATTGGTAAAGATAGGCGAAGGTACAACATGCCACATCATGATGAAGTTGCGGTGGTGTTTGTTGGGGAGGATGGTGCACCTCCAATGGATAGTGACATCATTGTCTATCCAAGAAATCAACCTTTACAGCGCATATCTTACATGTCAGCCAACTGTGACCCAATGATATATCCACTACTGTTTCCACGTGGTGATCCTGGTTGGCACTGTGGGTTAACACATGTTGAGCAGTATTCCACAGTAAAACGCAACAGATTCACAATGTTGCAATTTTACACATACAGATTGGCTATAAGGAAAAACTTCAATCCAATTCACCATAGCAAGAAACTATTTCAACAATACTTGGTTGATGCCTATGTGAAGGTAGAGAGTCAGCGTCTTGACTATATACGGCGCAATCAACAACAGCTTAGGGTTGAAAAGTACCGAGGCTTAATGGACCAGCTGAATAGCAATGCCAATGATATGAGCTTACCACCTGGCAAGGTAGTGATCTTACCTTCTACTTTTCAGGGAAGTCCACGCTCCTTGCTACAGAACTATCAGGATGCAATGGCTTTAATTTCTAAATATGGAAAGCCAGATTTGTTTTTAACATTTACATGCAACCCAAAGTGGCAGGAAATCACTGAGAACTTGCATGATGGTGAAATGCCAATTAATTGCCCAGATTTGTTGGTCAGAGTTTTTAAATTGAAATTGAAGGAGTTGTTGGAAGACATCACCGTACACCATGTACTAGGCAAAGTGGTAGCCAAAATTCATGTCATTGAATTTCAGAAACATGGACTACCACATTGTCACTTACTGATTCACCTTCATCCTGATGATAAATTACGCAACTCTGAGGATATCAATCATATCATTTCTGCAGAAATACCTGATCAGAATGCGAATCATAAACTTTATGACATAGTGCAATCATGCATGATACATGGTCCATGTGGATATCTAAGGCCTGGATCGGTATGTATGGAGAACAACACGTGCACTAAAGGTTATCCTAAAGAGTTTTGTGAACATACAATTGAATCAGTAGATGGATATCCCAAATATCAACGCAGAGATAATGGTAGATCACTGAATGTGATGAATGTTACCGTGGATAATCGGTGGGTTGTTCCATACAATCCATGGCTGTTATTGAAGTATGGAGCTCATATTAACCTAGAGGCATGCATGTCGATTAAATCAGTGAAGTATCTGTACAAATATGTCTATAAGGGGCATGATTGCATTCAGCTGGAATTTGAGGATAAGTTTAATCATGATGAAATACATACATTTGTTGATGCCAGATATATAAGCGCACCAGAGGCAGCTTGGAGATTATTTGAATTTCCAATGCACCAACAATCTCATACAATTGTACGTCTTGCTGTGCACCTACCTGATGAACAAAGCGTATATTTTCATCGTGGTGAGGAGGAACATGCACTGCTGAATGCAAGTCATAATGATACGCACTTAACAGCTTGGTTCAAGCTAAATCAAGTTGATTCTAATGCAAATAGTTTACTATACACTGAGATTCCATCACATTATATATTTGACTGTAAATCAAGGAAATGGAAGAAACGTCAGAGAGGTGACAAAGTAATAAGTAGAATTTATGCAGTATCACCCAATGAGACAGAGAGGTACTATTTGCGCAACGTGCTATTACATACCCCCGGTGCCAATAGTTATGCAGATTTACTTAAAGTTGGTGATAGGAAATGTAATTCATTCAAGGAAACTTGCCATTGTTTGGGTTTGCTAAAGGATGATGCACAATGGCACAATACCTTGGCTGAAGCTGCTACCTTTCAGATGCCATATCAGCTTAGGAGAATGCTGGCCATGATATTAACACATGGTGATCCTGCCGAACCATTGCAGCTATGGGAAGACCATAAGGCAGATATAATTGAAGATTATTTGAGAAGACTATCATTTAATGATGCAGTCCAATGTGGCCTACGTGATTTAAATTCATTGCTTATTCAGACAGGCAAATCATTAATTGATTATGGTATTCCTTTACCAGTTGAGCATGAAGTTGAATGTGATGCACAACCAGATTATGACCTCAATCAAGTTGCAATCTGGCGTTCTCAACTGAATGTACTACAGAGGGATTTAGCTAATGCTGTGTTGGATTCTGTCATGTCACCTAATGAATTTAATCCTACACTGTTTTATTTGGATGGACCAGGTGGAAGTGGAAAAACCTTTACCTATTTAGTTGCAGAGTTGCGTAGTAGGGGATACAAGGTTGCTACTGCTGCCTGGACTGGTATTGCAGCCACCCTGTTGATTGGGGGATGTACAGTTCACAGTTTGTTTAAGCTGCCTGTACCACTGCTTGATACCAGCTCCTGCAACATCTCACCTACATCGAACTATACTGCTATGCTAAGGGAAGTATCTCTTTTTGTTGTTGATGAATCCTCCATGGTACCAGTCTATGCCTTTGATGCCATTGATAGGCTATTAAGAGACATTACAGGCAACAGTAAGGCTTTTGGTGGCAAAGTATTTTTGTGGGGAGGTGACTTTCGTCAGGTGCTTCCAGTTGTACGTCATGGACATCCATCTGCCACTGTTGAAAATTGCATTAAAAGTTCCACACTTTGGCCATGTGTAGCCAAATATCAACTCACAACCAACATGAGGGTGCATCAGAATGAAGCTGAATTTTGTGAATGGCTATTAAATCTTGGTGATGGCAAGTTACCAATTAGAGACAGTCCACCCTTTAATGGATGCATTCAAATTCCAGGCCATTGTGTAACGGATTCTGTAGTGAAATCAGTCTTTGGAGATGAATTAATCCACGACCGAGTGATACTTTGCCCTACAAATGATGAATCACTTAAACTCAATGAGACTATATTAAATCTTCCTGGTCATCCACGCATGTACTTTAGTTATGATGATATAGTGTCAGATGATGACAATGAACGTGCACAATATCCTATTGAGTTTCTCAACAGCTTGACACCATCAGGTATACCACCACATCGCCTAACACTGAAGGTTGGCACAGTTGTAATACTATTGCGTAATATGAATGTCCATGAAGGTTTGTGCAATGGGACACGGTTACAAGTATGTCACATGCATGATCACAGTATTGATGCAGAGGTGCTGACAGGCATGAAAGTGGGCTACAGAGTGCTAATACCACGTATACAACTTGCACCATCTGACAGTGGCATGCCATTTGTGTTATCACGGTGTCAATTTCCTTTAAGGCTGGCATACTCAATGACCATAAACAAGGCTCAAGGACAGACATTTGCAAAAGTTGGATTGCATATGGAGCAGCCATGTTTTGCACATGGACAATTATATGTTGCATTGTCAAGGGCACGAAGATTTGCAGATGTCAAGGTTGAAATTTTAGGCTCTACCAGGCAAGGGACACATAATGGAGACACATTTACTGCCAATGTAGTGTATAGACAAATATTAAACTGATTACATTAATTTAATTGATTGTATATATATCTTAATTGATGCAAATATTATATTGTTGGTATGTAATGATGTGATTACTCCTTGATCATTAGTAATGTTCGAATTTAAGTGTATTCACACAATAGTACATAACAATTGTCTTAGTATCACGCGCATTTTGCGCGGGTGCCACTAGTATATACTAATACAAACAGTGCATTGTAAGTTTTTGACAGTAACAGAAGTACCATCACAAGGTGATAGTACAGGTAAGGTATAACAACAATATGCATAATCATGGAGTAGTTGATTATTTCAGTACCTTCATGCACTATGGTTGGGAACAGAGTGTTGTCACTAGCTTTCCTTGGACAGTACATCAATGAACTTACAGAGCATGCTGCAGCTTGTGGATCACTTTCAGGGGAGAGTCGCCAGTATGGTTTGGCATCTGTCTTGGTATCAGAGTGTACAAAATGCAACACAATCCTTCGGTGCTACACTGCTGAAAAGGTGACGTGTGGTGGAACAAGTCACTACTACACAAGCTGTCTTAGGACAAATTAGTACAGGGGGAGGGTCTAGTTATCTCGAGAAACAAATGGCTACCATCCAGGTTCCGTCAATGAGAACTCCTGTTTTTGTAAACATTGAGCGTTCCCTTGGGAATGTGTTCAATGACATGGTAGTGGAAGGTTGGTTGTCTGCTGGCAAAGAGGAGAGACAATTTGCCATCAATAACGGCCTGTACCACCACAGAATATACCCTGCTGTCACTGTGGTAGTGGATGGTGGCTGGAGCAAGAGGCACACAAACACTCCTACAATGTCAAGTCAGGGGGTTGGTGCGATCTTTGGTACAGCCACCAAGAAACTGCTGTATATTGGTATCAGGAACAAATATTTTGCAGTCTGTGCCATTTATAAAAGGAAACAGTCTCCAACACCTGCTTTAAGAACTGGAGTGGCTCATCCTGTGCAATGGAGACTGACATCATTGTTGCAGGTTTCAAAGAGTCATGGAAGATGCACAGGGTGAGGTACATGTGGTTAATTGGGGATGGTGACAGCTCTGTGTACCATGCTGTACAGTTGGAAGTTACATCATATGGTCGTGATGTTGAGAAGGTTGAATGTACCAATCACGCAGTAAAGTGTTCCCACAATCAGATGAAGTCACTCTGCAATAGCCACCCTGAATATTGAGGACGCTTTGGTCTATCACAGACACGTATGAAGAGGATCACTCGTGGAGCTCGGTGTGCCATAGTTCCACTGGTGATGTTGATGCTCTTCGTCGTGATCTGAGGATTGGCATTCATCATTACTTTGGTGATCACCGACAATGCAGTTCCACCTTCCGTAAGCAATCAGCTACAGGAGAGATAGGTAATGCAAAAAAAGCACCGTTTCTCTATTATTACCTTGATGTACAGATCCATTGACTGTTGCAAAGCTGCCACAAAGGTTCCTTCGTGACGTAGAAGCAACAGCAGATCGTCTTGTTTTCAAGGCCAAGCAACTGATTCATAACAAGACAACAAACATTACAGAGAACTTTATGTCCATAAGGTAATGTCCATTTTGTATGTAAAATCACGGACTGAAATACTCAAAATGGATGGAGGGAAAGTTTTCGATCAAGTTCAATCAGGATCTTTTGAACATTGGTCAATGGCTGCTGCATTATGAGTGCAGCATGGTACTGAATGGACTTGGCTTCACTGGGATCAAACACCAGTCCACCCGGTGATGCTCCTAACCAGCTGTCCTGTAAAGAAAAGGTATGCCATTTATAATGAAAAAACACCCTAACATGTATTGTGACTTGTACATAATCAGCAGTTCTGCCTTACAGAAAATTTAGGCGAAACTACCCATGGATTGGTATATGTATATGATTATCTGTAGTACATACCAGGTGGTCAATGTGAAAACCTGTCCTGGTGACAACAACTCCACTATGGTGCTCCGTCTGAAGCTTAGCAGCGTATGCTTCCCGTGCAATAGGCTCATTGTCATGTCTGTACCTCATGGCAGCTGTCTTGGGGGAATTTGTTTTTGTATCTGATTTTCTTCACCAGTGGAACAAAGGAACTTCATCTCTTGTTGATTCCACCAAAGAAGGAAGCAGTCACACGTTCCTGACGCAGCACGAACCATTCCCCTGAATCATTTTCAGCCTGGTCAGTGGTTCCCTTAATTATGTCATTAATCTCCTCAACAGACATCTTGATTCTTTGCAGGTGTTCCTTGTAGAGTTGCAGCAGTTCATCCTGGGTCAGGTCTCTTTCTGCAGGCGCACTGCCGTAAGAAGAGTCTGGTGAGGAGTCAGCTACAGAAACATCGTAACGTACTTTAAGTCTCGCTGAGTCAAGATCATGTTTCCGCTTCCTCCTGCTGGTGACTTTCTCCAATTGTTCCAGTCCTGATGTGATGCCCATAGAGTGCATAACAGGGATTGAAATTAAGTGCCCCGCCCGTGCAGAAACAATTTCATTGATTGACTTATGCACAAACACCACACACAAGCCATCAACCTTTTTCCTACAGCACAACGATGGTGTATTTCACTTGAAGAAGAATCACAACTACTACTTCCAAGTACAGGGACAACTCCACGTAACCAGGAAGTCATGGTGTGATTTCGTTGTGTGGGCTCCTTCAGAAATCTCTGTTGAAAGGATATGATACAACGACAAACTGTGGAGAAACAAGATGTATCCACGACTGTGACATTTCTTTATGACTGCACTGCTACCCGAGATTGTCAGCCCCTGAAACAAGATTAGGGAGAACGTTCCTTTCGATGGATCCACTGGGGAAACTTTATAGACTGCTTCACACTTCTTTACGCATCGCATTTTACACTTAAATGCTCACAATAATAACATAATAGAATTCAGTGTTGTCCGCCATATAATACTGAGTCATAATGTATCACGCGCACAAATAGCGCCGCACGCTTTCGCGGTTTGGATAAACAAGTAATTCTTCAAATCTATGTTTCCAGCGAGCTGATGGATGAAATACAGCGACATTCTGGAGGGATATAGTTAAATACTAACATTACAAATCCATGAATTCGCCATGCCGATATCTTTGTCCTGGCAAGTGATGGCGGTCTTGGCTTCCCGGTAAAGAGCGGTTCGGCTGTTTCTGTTATCTCTACGAGAAAAAGAAATCCATAGAATTGTTACTACCATTTTACTAACCTGGTGTGTGAAAGCTTGTTGGCGTGAGTTGCTTAACGCGTCGTAAACATTGCTGTGAAGTAAGCGGCAAAGGCCCATCATTGTCCTTCCTTCGGGTAACGCAGCGGTTTGAAAAATTGCTGTGACAATTATAATCATGGTGGGTACTAAGCATGCCACTAAGGAAAGTTGTAGTGTTTCACACACGCTTGGTTTGAGGGATACATGGGTTACTGCTAGACTGCCACCTTAAAGACAGTGTTGATATGGAAAATTAATGCCTTCATTGTATGAGGAAGACAAGCCAGCCTGATTGAAGATGAAAGAAGAGACAAGGCACAGAGGACCTACACTCGTCGGAACCCCAAAAGGCACATCCCACTGGTGAGTTTGTTATTGTGGCATAAAATGGTGGCCATGCACTGCTTCGTTTGGCCTCTAGCCTTGCGACTGTGGTCAGTGAGTGAAGCAGTGAGGCTAAAATTCGTGTTTTGGCAAGTTTAAAAAAATTTTATATCTGGCCACCTCAAGTGTTTTGCTGCATTTGATGTTGTTTTATGTATTATATGGACTAGTACTATTCCGTAAAGGTGATTTTGGTCACGTAAAATGTCTCTAAGGTGATTTTTTTAAAGGCAGAATTTTGGGCAGTATGAAAGTTTCACTGTAATCCCTACCAAAACGGTACTACCGTACCATTTGATATATTAATGTTACATATGCTGCTATTGTAATTTTGTAATTAGTGAATTGTTTGCAATTCTCTAATTACGTTGCTGTATTATGCACTGCTAAGAAGTAATGAAGGTAGTCTGAGCAGAGTCATCACATCCTTATTTCAGACTGCCAAAAAGAAACCATTTCAGAGCGAAGTTTACTTATGTGAAAGTATATTACAGACTGCATTTAGCTTTTGTATGTGCATAGAATTTACCAGTTTTGCTCACATGGATGCTTACAGACCAACACAACACACACACAACACACACTTTTGGGAAGACTATTTCAGTAAACCAGGCCCTCAACTGGCTGATGGTTGCCTGCACTAGTGCTGAGCAATAGTAAAAATTTTACTATCACGATAGTTACTCACTAAATATCGCGATAGTGAATACTATCCCGATAGTTTATGAAACACTTCGCTCTTAACAAAGTCTCAGTTGTATAGCTATGATTTGTAATCATATAGAAAGTTATTTTGCATGCACAGGACATTTGTTAATTAACTACGTGGGAGGCCGATGAATATGGACTTTTGGTAAAGCTTTTACAGGCCACTCCTTTGTAAGAAAGCTGGTAATATCTACTGTAAAACAGTATAGAAGGGTTGTTAATACCATTTTAATGCAGATCTGAGCTTATCATAACTATCACGATAGTGATATCCTACTATCGCGATAACGATAGTGATTTACTATCGCGATATATCACACTATCGATACTATTGCTCAGCCCTAGCCTGCACCTGGTTTAAAAGAGTGTCATTGTCAGCTGTTTGCAGATCCAGTCATGTACACTGTAGAAGAAGGCAACACAGTGAAACTTGCCAATAGTCATAGTACTGATATGCTATAGTGTACATGTATAAGTAAACCCTAGAGCTTGAACTACAAATGGTACTACTGTAATTTGTGACTGGCTGAGCAAAAACCGACTGTTATGACAAAATTCTGTAAAAACATATTGAAATAAAGTGAGTAAAAATATACATCCCACAAAAAATTTTCATGCACACTTCATGATGCCTGGCAGATATAATCAAGCCCCAAAACTGTCTTCATTTTGACCTGAAACACCACATTAATAATTATGTCACTACGAAATTCTACAGCTGTATAATAGTGACTGACTGACTACTGTGTAACTACAGTAAACAACTGATACCTTCAGAAGCTAGGCTACAGACTTCACTGTTAGCTGCTTCAGCTCAACAGGTAAGTTCTGGGTATACCAGTGTACCTTTGTCCTCCTTTGAGTCCCATTTCTTTTAACTGGCAATGCAAGGTGTCCATTTGTAGTAATGGCTGTACAGTGTATGTCATAACTTTTTGTACCACCCCTCCAATAGAGGACTTGCAGCGTGACGTAAATCATCGTAATTGCTAAGCAACTGTAGCTGTCGGCCATGTTTCAGGACAGTGTTGTGGCTGAAAAGCGCTTTCTCAGGATTTGGTACAGGCTGTAATGAAGCGAATCAGTGTTGAGTTGTGTTGTAAATTCCACCCAGCTCGTTAAAAAAGATGAAGAAGTTAGAATTGGTGAGTAATGTATTGAAATTTAATTAGCCACCTATTTCACAAAGCCAATGATAAGATCTTCTATTTCGAAACCAGCCCCACTTCCCAGTGCCACTATATCCAGTGCAAATCTTGTTACCTTCATTCTGACCCAATATGTGCCATAGAGAGTTGTCCCAAAACATGTCCACCTAGCAACCGTTGCTTCACGCGTGCAAGTCCTCTATAGCAAAGTAAGTTGGTTGTAGGCTATAGCTTCACTTATTGTTCTCTGTATGAAGGACTGTGCAGCAGGCAGAATACAGTTGAAAATTACATACCAGAACAACATACCAAAACAAGCTTATTAGCAGGCACTATTAATTAGTTCTGTATGTTTAATAATCCAACAAGTGAATGTGTTACAGTATAATACTCTCAATAGCACCTTGACGTATTATTTTGAAATACGTCAAGCAATTAGCCAATAGAATTAGTATTACACTTGTTGGTCCCTTAACAAAAACCTGTAATACTAATTTGATTGGCTAAAATAGTGTGGTGTGTTTCTATTAGAAGTAAATGTCCGACTTGACAACTAGTGTTACCATAGTGATAGATGCCCCATGGCATAGCAACAATGTGATTGCTTAGCAACAGTTGCCAAGGTAAACGTCACTTTAAGACCATAGCAACGGTTGCTAAGTGTGATTGGTCTTTTGCAGTGGTTATTTTTTGAATTTCTGGTGTCTAGTAACAGTTGCTATGGTTGTCGGATTAATTTGCAATAGGACGGATGGCTGTGGTATTCTGGATTAATAGTTCTTGCATTGTAAACAGGAAGGAAATAGTGCGAGGCGAAGCCGAGCACTATTTTACTCCTTCCTGTTTACACTGCTCGCACTATTAATCCCGAATACCACAGCCATCCATCCTATTACATATACAAATACGGATGTAGACAAACAGTAACACGGCAGTCTATTCACATATGTACAACGTACTCTCATACAGTACATAAAAAAGCATAGCTATACAACTAGACATATACAACTAGACATATACAACTAGACAATTAGCATTTAAAGTGGTGGTAAAGTAGTTAACCATGATTGTAAATGAACATTCTTTTACTAAATGATACAATGCCACTTACATGGCTGGCAGCAACATAGCCTCCAGCACTGCCAAAACTCTTGGTGAATGTTCCCATGAGAATGTCCACTTCAGAAGGATCAACACCATAGTAATCACATACACCACGACCTGTTGGTCCCAATGCTCCAATACTGTGAGCTTCATCAACATATAAGTATGCCTAAAAAACACAGTGCGTGTACTGTACGTACGCCCATGTACATGTATAAATAACAATTAAGACACCTAACAGTGTGTTGTGTGGCCAAGTGCAGGCATGTGACAGACAAGTGTGTATTTTGCAGGAACCAAGAAAATGCTGTTTTCATACATCCTTAACTTGATAGTATTTAAAATTTCTTAAGTTTCTTCGTATTTTTCTTCATCTTCTTTGCAACTTGCTATAACTCGCACGCTTTAATTGATATACTTCACACTTGGAGGGCAGTAAGAGCATAATGTACAGTAGCACATTTACAGTCCAAGTTTTGTACATAAAAGATAGAGAACAAGGGAGTTATAGTATGTGCAATTTTTGAAAAATGCAAAAGCAATTTTTACGTTACGGGTACATACGTTACGGGTACAAGGTAAACCATTTGAAGGAATACGGTCTGTACATGCATGGAGCAACCATCGTAGTGAAAATGTGTAGTTTGAAACAAATCACACAAACAATCATAGAGTTAACACCAACCATGTTAACAAATGTACGATTGACTCTTGTTAATCGCAAACAGTTCATGGAATGAGCTGAAAATAAGTATATAGGTATATTAATTATTTTAAGGTATTTCATTGGTTTACAAGGAATCACACTGAGTCACACCACAAAACCCAACTAAGTTTGAGATCGTGATACTCTAATAGTGCAGTCACCCTATTAGAACATTCAGCTACGTAACAAGTCACTCTACAAAAGCATTCAGCCACAATAAAATCACCATATAGAGAGTTCAACTACAAACAAGTCACCCTATAGAGAGTTCAGCTATGTATGTTACAAGTTATCCTGTAGAGAGATCAGCTACAATCAAGTAGAGAGTTCAGCTAACAACAAATCACCCTGTAGAGAGTACTGCTACAAAAGTCACCCAGTTGACTTCAACCACAGTACAAGTCCCCCCCCCCCCCCCCGGAAAGAGGGAAGCTACAATCAAGTCACCACGTCATGAGTTTAGTCATAAATAAAAAATCAGGCAGTAAAGATTTCAGCTACAAACAAGTCAGTTCTGCTACAAACAAGTCAGTTCTGCTACAAACAAGTCACCCTGTAGAGTGTTCAGCCATGTAAAAAGTTACCCAGTAGATTGTTAAGCTTCACATAATACCCTGTAAAAGGTTCTGTTATATAACAAGTCACCCTAATAGCTATATGATAGTCATTGTATTCAGTTTCAAATTTATACTATACACAAGTTGTACACCAATATCAGTCTTGCCTTGTTTGATAATTCCTGTAGTAATACGTGTGGTTAGCAATGGAATGCAGCTGAGGTCTTCTCTACATCATGGCCTTCAAGGTGCTTTAGCGGACAAAGGAACGTACACAGAGGCTTACAATAAACTTTGCAACGTAGCCAGATGGTGAGCATTTCATTTTGCGTGTGAATCGTGTCAATACGTGCACAGATTGCCGAGTAATCATTGTCAATACCTGACACATGAAAAAGTGTGTCACGAAAAGGTGGCACTGAAAAGAAAAAAAAGTTGGCATGGGTAGAAATCAAACCCGGGACCTATGGGTTAAGAGTTCTATGCGCTAACGCTTTGGCTGTATGTTCATGGTTTGACAGGAATGTAGCTCAAGCATTCCTCTATACCAACGCCTTCAACGCTTTATAGAGAACAAAAGGAAGCATGTAGTGGTTTGTAACAACAAACTTGGAGTTGCCAGATGTTGAGCATTTAATTTTGTTAAAGTCCTGTGTTGATACGTACTTTGGTCATTGAGTTACAGGTGTTGGAGACAGACAGACAGGTTTATATATATATAGATACACGAGTATTTTACGGTCTTTACAGGTGTAGGTGCTAAACTCTTCTAAAATAATGTGAAGGAGCTCCATTTCCTTCTCCCTTTGCTAATATTGTTTGCACAATATTAAAGAGTACTAGCACTCTTTTAAGAGATCATGTGCTTTACATCTATTTTAGAATCTGCTAAAACACCAACCAACTACATCAGTGAAACATACGATTAATTTGTCATGGCTTAAAGAGAGAGAGAAAACAATTTACAAAGCAGGCCTCAATGCCGGCTTTAGGGCTTGCAACTATAGAAAAGAAGTGACATCTACATGTATACCAAATGACAAAAAAAAGTCCTGGATGAAAAAGTTGTAGAACAATGGTGGTAGCCAAGAAATGGCTACAAACTTTAATTTTACCCTGGAGGGCTGCACCCTTTTCACAGTTTGGCTGGAGTTTTACAGTACAAGTTGAGCTGGATCCTGAAAAATGAAAAGTTCATATTTCAACCAACCAGATGATAGTGATGACGGTAAATTGTCAACAACAGACATGTGTAGTTTAGCTCCATTACAAGTTCGGGAAAGGGTTGTAATGAATATTGTACTTTATGGCTTCCCCATACGAAATGTATGGTGGAAATTTTGACTGACCGTATATACTTTGTCAGGCATTTGAGCAAAAAGATTTTCAAATATTTTTAGTGGGTCAAGCGGTTTATACTACCAAGAGTATATAATAGAAACCAAGAGTGTCAAACGGTGTATTAGCCCGTGATTAATGATTGTGTAAAGTAATACAGCTATTTCAGTAATTGTTTGCTTACGCGCAATGGTAATTTGAAATGCATACGTGGCAACAGGTCTTTGTTTGCCAGTTTTCTGACCAAGTATTCAATGGTTGGAAAGTGTAGTAAGGACCCAAGATAAGGAAAGTGTAGGAAGAACCCAAGATAACTCCAGCTCACAAAACAACGGACCCAAGATAAGGAAAGTGTAGTAAGGACCCAAGATAACTCCAGCTCACAAAACAACGGTTGCACAAATGAGCGTGTTGCCACACCTTCAGGGATCCACTTGGTAGTGCCAGAACTTTAACATTAGCCATTTCCCTTTAATGCTATTATGTTTTCACTTGATTTAGTGGCCGAATTGGGCTAAATACAACAACCGTTAATGGCAATATAAACAAACAATTACCAAAATATCCGTGTTACTTCACGCAATCATTAATCATGGGGTATTACACCCGTTCGATATTCTTGTTTACTATTACATACTCTTGATACTACAAATGAGCCAAATTTCAACATCGTGTGTAATTGCATCTTGAAGTTATTAAACATTTTGGAGGATCTCAACGTGTACATACTATACTGCATATAGCACTTGTAACTTCAAATACTTGGATTGCAATATTAAAGTAAGAAAACAACTCTAACATGGAAATACAGTGTGTACACCCTTACACATTTTTGTACTTCTATAGAAAACTATTGCCTTCAGCAAAAATGTTTGGTTCATTATACCCCTATATTTCACAGTTATCCAATTCATAACATTCACACAACTGTGTACAGGGGTAAGTGCTTGGCATTAGTGCATACAAATCAGGCATAAGTCACACAAATCATCAACATGTACTACTACTACCTTGTTATAAGACTAATCCTACAACTCAATTGATATTTATACACTGTACAGTAGATGTTCAATGAAGACACATTCTTCTACTTACTTTATACTTTTTCTTTAATTCCACAACTTCTGGTAACTTTAAAATAGTACCTTCCATGCTATTTAACCACAAAATAAATGCTAGTAAAATACTACAGTATGTGCACAGCCTTACTTAAAAGTGGCTTTATATTGTTACACACAGGCATGAATGTACAGGGTGTATTATTTTATGGACTGTGAGTTCCCACTTTAGGCAGTAAGATGGCTACACGCCTGTAATAAAAAGCTGTTATTCTAAGAGACTACAGAACTGTATGGATCACCCACAAGCCTGATACTATTTAAATACTCAATTAGATATAAAGATACGGTTAGAAAGAAAAAAAAGTATTTACTGACTGCTGGATTCAAACCCATGATCTCTTGAACAAACCCTACCACTTGAACAAATTGTCCTCGTGTAATTTCAAAGGAACTGGAATTAAAGTAAATAGCATGATGGACAGACAGTTTTTAGCTTCACAGAAGCAGCCAAAAAGTTCACTTTGTGTGTAAGTTGAATCACAACACAAAAGCAATGCAAACACACACACTGGCCAATAGGAGTATATGGCAGTACAAACCTCCATCAAATTACAACAGCACAATATAGGCTTAGCGATATATATATATACATATATATAATGGTAGCCCTATCAATATGGTTAACTTAGCTAATAGGATTATTAACCTATCTAATTCAAGTGAACCCAACATAAATGTGACAGATGTAAAATACTGTACTGACAGACAGGCTGTTAACAGAACTAATTTTTTAAAAGTACATAGATAGAGTACACTGTGAGTGTGTATGACAAGAGGTTAGAGAAAAGCGTACAGACAAAGTTTGTGCTACTCTACAGAGTAGGACAGTCTACCAGAAGCTGCTATTGAAGGAGTGATGTTGAGCTGGACTGAAAAGTACCACAAATACAAACATTATGAAACTTTGCATGGCATGTTTATCGAAAATCCAATAAGCGATTCATGTGCTGACAGGCTTGAAATACAGTGTAGGGGCATTTATTATCTATGGCTAAGCCTACATTGTACTACAGTGTAGCTGTTGTAGTTTGATGGAAGTTTATACCGCCATATACTCCTTTTTCCTAGTGATGTTTTGGCTGCAGTTTCCCTAGGATTTTCCTTCTCTAAATCACATTTATTGTACCAGGTAAAATAGCATGAACAGTACATGCAATTGCTAACCTATAAATTCCTTCCACAAGAATAAATATTCTTTTCCATGGCCTGTGAGTTCTTGGTTGTCCTCCAATTATGGCTTTGCGAAGTTCTTTCTCCAAATAATCCATATCTTAGCAAACACATGTGTAAAATAGTATTACCACTAGCGTAACTCTACCATTATGCTTGAACTTCCGTATAATAGAACCAGAGAGGCGAGCACCAAGCACAAGTGATGTATGGTTACATTCATCACTTAATATTAAACAACCCTGCAACAACCACACTGAATAACCATACAAACCACTACGCTTACACAGTAGTATATTATATAGTTATACAACGGCCACGAGTGCACGCTGTATAACTGTTATGTACCACTCACCTAATAGGTGGGGAGAGTCTCACAAGACAGCTGTAACACTTACAAAGGCCAGGTTCCTAACATCGATTGTGGGTAACCAAGCCGGATGTTGCAATGACGTTCCCTCTGCAGTACTGCAGCCACCTGAGATATTGAAAGCTAGTACGCTATGGGTTATATCACTAACCTGCATTCACTGTTCGACTCTCATCATGTAGTGCTCAGCATGCCAGCGTGATCACTCAATCGCCATATAGACTAAGCACCAGACTAATCGCCATAGTGATTCTCTCGAGCAAAAAAAAGCAGCTAAATAGACGGTTTAAGGAAATAAAACCTAACTACTAAACAATACTAGCCTAATTCTTACTATTCACACTGGCTAAACTCGAATCTGGTGGCATGACAAAACTGGTTACCACAATCGAACATAAAGGTTAGAATATATTTGTTTTATTGAGTCATTGTCGAAGTGGACTACAGTTTAATCTGGGCTAAGATGGCACCAGACTAGTAAGGTGTATATATACGTATGTAGAGTAGAGTTGTGGCCACTGCGTTGGCTTTTTCGATCACCATTGGTTGCTTGTAAACATTATACGTATTGGTGATGCTATGGCCCTCAATCGACCTTTACATGTCAGGCTATAAAAGAATTCTAGTGATCTGTGAAGTGTCTTTCCACCTGTTAGGTGAGGTGTCGTAGTGGTCTTGGCCACCAGCACTTGTGCTATGCTGCACAAAACCGCAGCCAGTGCAATATCTGTATATTGCACTGCGGTCGGTGCATTATAACTTAATGTACCGCTCTGCGTGGGCAGTTCAAAGGCACCGCCAGTGCCATAATTTGTCTATTGCACTGCTGCAGACCCCAGCGAGTGCATTATAACTTATAACGCACTGGTTGCGGTTTTGTAGAACACAACGAGTGCATTATAAGTTATAATGCACTGACCGCAGTGCAATATACAGATATTGCACTGGCTGCGGTTTTGTGCAGCATAGCACAAGTGCCAGTGGCCAAGACCACTACGACACCTCACCTAACAGGTGGAAAGACACTTCACAGATCACTCGAATTCTTTTATAGCCTGACATGTAAAGGTCGATTGTGGGCCATAACGTCACCAATACGTATAATGTTTACAAGCAGCCAATGGCGATCGAAAAAGCCAACGCGGGTGGCCACAACTCTAGTCTACATATATATAAACGTACTTATACACCTTACTAGTCTGATGCCATCTTAGCCCAGATTAAACTGTAGTCCACTTCGACAATGACTCAATAAAACAAATATATTCTAAATAATACTAACCTTTACGTTCAATTGTGGGAACCAGTTTTGTCATGCCACCAGATTCGAGTTTAACCAGTGTGAATAGTAAGAATTAGACTAGTATCATTTAGTAGTTAGGTTTTGTTTACTTAAACCATCTATTTAGCTGCTTTTTTTTGCTCGAGAGAATCACTGGTGATTAGTCTGGTGCTTAGTCTATATAGCACACTGGAATGCTGAGCACTACATGATGAGAGTCCAACAGCGAATGCAGGTTAGTGATATAACCCATAGCGTACTAGCTTTCAATATCTCAGGTGGCTGCAGTACTGCAGGGGGAACGTCATCGCAACGTCTGGCTTGGTTACCCACAATCGATGTTAGAAACCTGGCCTTTATAAGTGTTACAGCTGTCTTGTGAGACTCACCCCACCTATTAGGTGAGTGGTAAATAACAGTTATACAACGTGCACTCGTGCTCAGCCTGTATAAACGCACTTGCCTTCGGGCCCTCAGGCTCGTGCGTTTATATCAGGCAGAGCACTCGTGGCCGTTGTATAACTATATATATTGCACTCGTTGTGGTCTACAAAACCGCAACCAGTGCGTTATAAGTTATAATGCACTCGCTGTCGTCTGCAGCAGTGCAATATACAAATTATGGCACTGGCGGTGCCTTTGAACTGCCCACGCAGAGTGGTACATAAAACGGATACACACTTTTCATACAGCGTACAGTACACAAGCACAATACCTTTCCCATCAATGATGGGATATTTCCTGAGTTAGTGGCAAACCCCATTCCAAATACCATTGCATCATCTTTTCCAACAAACCGAGCAGTGAGGGCTTCTAGTTCTTTCAACAGAACAGTAGTACCTAAAATAAGGGTTAAACCACCATACCAAGAGTTCATCTTCTAATATTATGAACTCTTGACCATACTGTATGTGATGTAATAAGTATGAGAACTCTTACAGTATTAAATACTCTGTAAGTTACCATAGACTCCGGTTATTAGGCGCACGTGGTTATTAAGCGCATATTGCCTGTTAAGCACTTGTGGTATACTTGTGCTAGACACCTGTTTGTTAAGCGCATATGGTTGAAATCACCTCTGCAATCTCGTACTACATAGAATTACAGCAAAAAAAATGTCAGAACGAATCAGACATGTCACAGCACACTCGATGCCTCACCAGGCCTGTGTCTAGCCGATACTGCCATCTGTAATAACGATAGCTGTAGCTACCTGACTTCTAAGGATTTCCGTTTCCATGACTGAAGCAAACTATTTACTGGTGTTCAAATTGCTTGAAAACTGTAGTGGGCACAACCAATGCCCTCCTAGCAGAAATTCCTTACCGTAACTCCTTACCGTAATTTATAAGTGCATGCGCGTAACAAGCATAGTAAATTTCACAAATAATTCTTCCAAAAATTATAAGCGCATGCGACTAATAACCAGAGTCTGCGGTATTAGCATTGTACATGTATGATGATCAACACCTCTTTTGTAAATAGACACACATGCATATAAAAAGTATGACATGTGCTTTTGTCAGTCAGTTGAGTTGTGAGTTAATGGTATCAACAACAATTGATACAGTCGTGTAGCTGGCAGCAAGAGCCGCGACGAGACACAACCAACTCGACTGCCAAGAACTAACACTCTAACAAGGATTAACAGCACTGCTGTGACTACACACTGGTACAAGGCTATTTTAATAACCTTGGAAACAAACCTGGCAGCTAAGGTATACCTTTATTTGTTACAATATGGTACATTACAGGCCACATCAGACAAAGAGTGCTATATGCATAAGCATCACCCTTGGTTTCTTCATGTTGAACATTGCCAGGATTTAAATTGTCATGTCTGCAACGCAGAAAGGCTAAACACCTCCCAACTCTTGCGGTGGCTCTGGCAGTTGTGATACCGGCAAATAATCGGTGATAGCACATGTGGTTTGCAGCTATATGGAAACTAGGCTGCTAAGGATTAAAGTACTATAGCAACACACTTAATTATAAGCTTAGCAATAACATTTCAATGACCTTTTCACTGGAATAAGGAAAAGTCAATTAACATTTCAAGACTTTTACACTGAAACATGAAATGGTCAATCAAATTGACACAATATTTATATATAATTACCTAAATCTTTCCTGCTACTACTACTAGATACTCCATCATCCTTTATTCTCTGTACAACATCTTCCACACATGGTCCTCCACTTTCAGCAAACCCCAAATAATTATAGGAACCAAGATTAAGAACCTTTGATGTGGTACCAGGATATCTACATAGACAAACAGTACTCATATAGATGAGTGCCCTGAGGAGGTTGGTCACACATCATAATCACAAAGTTCCAATGTTGAGACTCATTATTTCATAGCTAGGAAAGTAGTACATAAACAAATGTACTAAAATGTGAAGGTTAGTTTGTCTTACAAGTTGTCAGGCATCCAACGTCTACAATTATATAGAGGTAGAAGCTGGAAGAGCTACGGAACATGATTGTTCATGGGTTAAAATTTGTACTTCGCTGTAATTTACACTACTTATTTAATAAATAGCCTGGTGTCTATTTTTTTTTTTATTAAACCAGGCGTGCACCCACTTCAGCCGGCTGTGGGCACACGCCTAGTTTACTGAAATTGTTTTCGTAAAAGTGTGTGTGTGTGTGTGTGTGTGTGTGTGTGTGTGTGTGTGCGTGTGTGTGTGTGTGTGCGTGTGTGTACCTATCTATCTACCTGTGTTTGTCCATATGTACCCACGCGAGCAAAATCGTTAAATAGAAAAGCAGCTTTTACGTAAGAAGTAAAAGTTAAATGAAGTCTGTATTAAACTTCCGCACAGGTAAACTTAGTGGTTTCTTTTCGGCGGTCTGAAATACAGGTGTGGTGACTCTCCTCAGACTTTTTGAATTACCTTCCCTTCAGGTTTTACAGGCATTCAACAACTGAAAAAACCTGTGCAGCCCTCATAGACTACGAGGAATAGCCTATCCCTTCAAGTTGGGTTGGAAAGGGGGCATATCCCATACGTATGTGAACGAAAATGAAGAGCAGCTTTGAGGCATTGTTGAGAGAATTTGTGGGGAAAAAATATGATAGTCAAACCATAAAACAGTTTAGAAGATACTTTTGTGCATAATGTGTTGTTAAAAGCGGTTTGTTTAACAAGCAACGTAATTGAAGAATTACAAAAGTTTTGTGAATTATGAAATACGAGAATTACAATAAAGTGATTATGTATTATTGCACAACCAAAAACCTATAGTTGGTTAATTTCAGATGAGGTAGCTAGCTGCATGGCGCCTGGTTTTAGAAGTAGCAACTTGTTTTTTTTATTAAGGCTTTACAGCACAAGTGCTGAAGGTCTGTAGGACACTTGGTCCTACAGCCTGTTTAAAGTTGTTATGTAAAGTATGTTTTAAAAGGTGTAGAAAGGAGAAAACTCCCATTACTGGACCTGGGCAACCTCAAACCTGCAGCCATCCGATCAACACTTGAACACTTATACAAGAGCCCGCCAAGCGGTCAGCATGCAGGTAGGTGCACAGTGAGGAGCCAGGTATAAAGCTAATAAAACTTGTACTTCACACTTACTTTACCGTCTGCAACCAGCAATAAGTTAATCAAGCAAGTGCTAGAACTCTCATATTACAAGATTAATAAAATATTGGAAATTTCAAAAGGGGAAACAGGATCATTGAAAAAGTCATGAAACAATTAGAAATTACTGATGTATAAACCACAAATCATTACATGTATTTTGACTCTGTCTAGAAATATTACTAGTCATGACAAAATTTCCTGCAAACGCGACTACAGTAATTCTAATGCAATATCACCTATGATTTCTACTGCAAGTACATCAAAATTCAATTGGCAAGGTGACAAACTCTATAATTGCAAAAGCAACAAATTCTAATGCAAAAGTGACAAATTCAATTGCAAACAGCACAAAGTCAATTACAAAGCTTGCCAAATTCAATAGCAAAAACTTGAATTTTAAAACTAAACACTACTTCCCTTCTGAAATAGTCTTTTTAATTTATGCTATCTGTACAACTGTGAAACAAATTTGTGACCTAATGTGTGAAAAGGTACCTATTTCACACATGTACTGTAGTGGCTTGAAGTATTCAATTCATGCCATTGGCTACACATGAGTGTAGGCGTTTATTGCATTGGTAGAGTACAGTGATACCACCAAAAATTTGGATATTTTGAAGAGTTTTTTTTGTAATATATCACAGGCGAATGTGGTGGGTGGCCTAGTCAGGAGGTTGGTGGGCAACTCATAGGAGTAAGAAAAGGAGGGAAAGATGAGTAAAGCTACCAGGCCAAGTTTGAGACCAGAGGAGGCTGTCTATCCACTGTGAGCACTTATTATAGTCCCAAAAGTTATCCAGCCTACTGATGCAAGTACATAAGAACTGTACCAGCAAAGCCAGTAGCTTTCTAAACTTATAAAACCTAGTGCATCAGCAATCTATTTCCAGTGTTTTAGTCAAGTGATGGACTTGTGTCCCATTCCTCTATGGTACCCAAAGTTAGAAGGTTAAGTCAACTTGTCAGGATTTGGGATGTCTCAGTTTAACAGCAGTAAAGTTTTGAATGACAAATTAATCTGTATGTGGGTGACTAGATGTGATTGATTATATTAACTAGCAATGGAAGCATACTATAATTATACTTATAATTATGATGTCATATATAATTATGATGACAAGCATAAATGATGAAAATGATAAAGAAACTGAACTTACTTGAAGGTCAAATTGTAATCATCACTATAGCGATCCATTACATCCATGTAAGCACTTGGTGCACTAGCAATTGGTCTGTTCCAGCAATCTCGGACTCTGGTATATAGATTACGTGTATAAAAATGTGAAAAGTCTGACTCCAACTTGAAAACATCCTGTAATATAGCACATGCAGTTTTAAATTATTAATGTAACTACAGTCATTACACAATAATATGTAATCAATCATGCGGATCTTTAATACAATAGCTAGGTATGTGTACCTTTCTGAAACCATAGATAATAGAGTAAAGGGATAGGAAACGCAATGACGTGACGTCACAAAATACGTACATTTCTATTGGAATTCCGTGTAGTACGTCACGAACATACTCGTTACGCTTGCTGCGCTTGTATCAAAGAGAAACAAATTGTTGTAACGACAGAATTTTGTAACCAACGACTGTGAAACTTCGCTACAGTGAACTCAAGTAAGTAATCGAGGGAAATAGGATGGTACCAACCCTCAAGGAAGTTATACGCAAAATTAAAGGAGATTGAAAGTGAAAAAACCGCCCAAAAATTACTTTAAACCACTTTACTTTCTTCGTAAATATATTCTATCCTTTTAACTGTGATAAACCTATTCCTTACCATTTAACAGAGGAAACCAGAGGAAATATCGGAGCAAAACAGGAACTGTTGCTTGAAGAAACGACTAAGTATCTTCCATTTTTAACCAAAAGTTTAAACCACCTTGCAGTACAACGCAACGGTAAAAGAATGTGTTGGTGACACACCTAGCTTACCACAAGATTCGAAAGTGGAACCGGCTATAAAAGAAGCGGTATGGACGAGGCATGAAGGTACGATGAGCGAAAGTGTGACAGCATGTAACAATCACGGTTAATGCGATACGCTTTGTTACAAAATCTACGGTCTGAATTCTCTCGCCAAAATCTCTCGCATAGGCCTAAATACTTACTGTAGTCTGTTGGATTACTATTTACGCTGCTTAGAACACTAATTCTCACAAAACTGTCTTGTCCTTTCAAGTCACGCGTAACAGAAATCAAACCGGAAATCGTTTGCGTTTCCTATCCCTTTACTCTATTATCTATGCTGAAACTACACGTGCTTTCAAATTAATTATGCACCTATCAATGTTAAGCCCCACTACCCCCCTCCCGGGCTTACTAGGTTATTAGTGGGGATTTTGACCTGAAACTCTGCCCCACTATAGTATGTTCACGTTGAGCTGAATCCTGAAAAACAGCTAAAAATTAAAAATGGATTTTTTCTCAACAAAGTTAACATTTCAGCCAACCAGATGATTATTGGTAACAGCAAAGGTGTCAACAACAGATATGTACGGTTTGGCTCCATTACAAGTTCGGGAAAGGGCTGTAATGGACACTGTAATTATATGGCTTCCCTATAGGAAATGTATTATGAAAATTTTGATTGGTCGTAAATATTATGTCAAACATTTGAACAAAAAGATTTCAAAATATTTTTAGCGGATCAAGCAGTACTACAAATGAGCCAAATTTCAAGATCATGTGTAATTGTATCCATGAGTTATTAAATGTTTTTGAGGATTCAGCTCAACGTGAACGTACTATAGTGGGGTATTTGATCGCTCGAAATTTAAGGCGTTTGATTTAATTTGCAAATTAGAAGAATTTACCTGTTTCCTAAAGTACCTTACAGCCATACTACATGGAGATTTGACCACTAGTCGCTCCCCCATGGGTGGAGAATTTGATTTTTCAAAAAGTCAAATCCCCTTTTCCTCCCGGGAGGGGGAGGCGGGGGATAATATTGATAGATGCATTATTGAAGCCATTGCGTGCATAAAACTAAAGCCATACGCAGACCTGAAAGGTTAAACGTCTGAAGCTTAAACAAAAGGTAAACATACATCATGATACATGTTCTACACGAGCAAAGTTACTAAGGTCACAATACAGTTTACTTACATCTTTGACCGCTGATTTACCATGTTTCATAAGGCCCAATTTTCTCAGAAAGTCCCTGATATGCCCAATAAGTATCAGTACCGAATACGACAGGTACGTTGTCACGGCAATAGCAGCATGAGTCTCCGGAAACTCGTTAGTGTTTTTTCTTTTCCTTTCGCGCTTTTCTTTAGATTTTGAACAAGTATAGTGAAACGTACTAGTCTTTTTGGAGCACAACGCTGCATACTCTGCTACGGTCATCTTGGTGTTAAAAAAGTGGCATGATTTTTTGCGCACGTGACAAACCTACACAAGCCGGCGCGCGTCAATGCTGCTGTCACAAACTAGGAAACAGTGGAAATGGAAACCGGAAACAGAAAGTGGAAAACAGAAATGGGTCAAAATGTACCCTAGAGTAAAACTTGTTTAGTGGCCACCTATTAAAGACCTCCATACAAAAATTATTAATGTATGGACCTACATGCAAAGACCACATTGTAACTGGATCAAAAATAGCTAAGGCATACTGACCTTATAAGACCACTTCATGTTCACCTTTTATACTAATAGTTAAGTTCCTAACATCTATTTCATGGCTTTATCAAAACAGCTAGGTCAGCTAAAATAAGCTAGGCTCTTATGGTCATTATCTCCTTATGAGACCTCTTTCTCGTTGATACAGTACAGGTTGTAGTGACTAGCTACATTTCACTTACATTGTTATGACACATTCTGGTACAAATTAAGCGATGATGGTAGATGACTTGAGTGATGTGTGGACCAAAATATGGGTGACCCCTTTCTATGAGTCATGAAATACACGTTTGAATATTAATTACCATGTAAAGAGGTAGTCTTTATAAAAGGTGACCATGAAGTGGTCTTTCATCAAGTATGCCTCAACTATCTTTAGAACCTAATTACAATATGTGGTCTTTGTTCAGAGGTGGCCTTTGTAAAAAGGTTGTTTTTAAGAGGTGGCCACTAAACAAGAGTTTTACTCTAGGATGCATGCATATAACATTAATTTTGACCATTTCCACTTTCCGTTTCCATTTCCACTGTTTCCAATTGCCCAGTCTTGAGTAGCCAGACTTTTTTCTTTTGTGTGGGGGCGGGGTCTATCCTTGGGATTCTACTGTGCAGCATTTGTGGGTGCAAATAACGTGACTGTTTCGTCATTTGCATCCTGTTGCCATAGATATAAAAGCAGTAGCCATGGTAATAGAATGAAAATGATGCAAAGATCAGCAGATTACATATTATATCTATGGCAACAGGACGCAAATGACGAAACGGTCATCAAAGCACATCATTCACACCCACAAACAATCCGGAAGCTGAGTAGTAGAATCCCCATAATCTTGGGATAAGCCAACGACTATGTTCACCAGACCCTTTTCTTTCCCTGCCCCCATACAAAAGAAAGTGGCTATGCAAGACTAGTCGCAAACAAACAGAAAGACTCATAAACATGGGTATAATTTCTTGATGGTTAAATGCAGCAGCAGTAGATATGAGATTGGAAATCCATGTTGTTATAAAGAGAAATAGTTTTCCAAATTAAAGGCACAGATCATGCACCCATCCTGATATTATATAATCACAGTAATCATTCTTCTGAGCAGAATAATACAGTAGAGCATGGCATGGTCAATGACTCAATTATGTGCATGCATGAGATCTCAATGACATAGGTTATGAAACACACATATTTTTTGTAAGCCAAATCAAAGCATTGAAACTTTATACATATGTTACAGCCACTACTGCTCTACCTACTAGTAGAATAATTTTTAAATAAAACATGGCTAATTAGCTATGGGACACTTGCTGTTGTATTTAGGCTTTACAGCACAAGCAATGAAGGTCTGTAGGACACCTGGTCCTACAGCCTGTTATACATTTGAAAGGTTCTGAGACACCATACACTCTATAATGCAGCTACCTAAGCATGACTCTTTAGGGATCACAGGAAAGAAAGTAGCGAAACAAGGAGGTGAGTTACTCCTGCTGATGCAGGCAGACCAGTTTTGATGGACTAAAAAGTACTGGTATGTTATAAGGGTTTTCTAAGTTTTAACTATAGATTTGGCATCAGTAGTATTTCATGAAGGAATATTTCATTCTGTAGTTTTTCTAAAATGGCAGCATTTTAAATGGTGCCATTATTTTTCTTTGGGGGATCCCTACTATACAGCACTACCATACAGAGCATGCTAGTTGACAAAACCAAAGCCATTAAATTTATATTACTGAATCTGATAATACTGAGTACAAAAACAAAATTACAATCCTTGTGATCAAATAATAATGTAGAATTTGCTGTGCACGTACCGTCGTACGTACGTACATAAATTCACTGTTGTGCATGTACATAAATTCACTGTTGTGCATGTACATAAATTCACTGTTGGCTAAATATTACACCTGTATAGGCTTATTTATTTAATTCCAGCTTATATCCACTTGTTGACCTTGTTATACTTGAGACGAAGTACATCTCCAACAATATCAATCTGGTGAAGAACCTTTATGTACAAGCAAAAGATTAAATAAAACTACTTGATCACTTACTTATAAATACTGTATGAGCAGAAATTTTGGCGTGAAATTAAAATTGGCGGATGCTCACAACATTACCAAATTAAAATCTCACCATTATAGTGTTTCTAATATTTTAACCGATTAAACAGGCAAAAGATCAAGCAAGAAGCAAGGTGGTGTATCTAGATTGATGTACTACTGGAGGTCAGCCAGTGGTTAATCAAACAATTCTACGATTGTCTCCGACTCCACATAAATATCAAAGATTAAGAAGGTCCTATATATAATATTTCGCCAAACAAAGATACCACTCGAGGAAGATACACCTCGAGAAACACGCAGCGGAGCCGGATCCACAGCAAAAATAGTGTTCCAATACTACCTATTCTAACCCTGTCTTTGTTCAGTATTGGAACAACTATTTTAAAAAACTCCCTATAACAAGACAAAACGAACCTCAAATCTATAAATGACTCTAATGTTATTCACTATTGGGGGCTGTGGTCTGTTTTTATTTGAGCCAAGGTAGAATTTTTGGTCTATTAGTTCCAACACCTAGACATAGACGAAATAAATACAGCCAGTATTTGTGTATGAATTATGCTGTGATCGTAACTAGCTACTTGGCATGGAGTATGTTCCCAATCACTTTGTTTCCCAGGGGCGTACACAGGAATTTTGAAAAGGGGTTTCCACTACAGCCAAGTGACTGTTATATTAGAGTAGGTTATATCGCCTGACTGCTTTATTAGAGTATCTCGACTTTTCACCAAAATCATAAGCTATAAGTGTTGCTATCGTGTGAGAAACTATTATTTAACTAAGATAAAAGTTTGCAATGTGTCCTGTTCCATGATAGATTCCAGATTCTGGAAACCTGAAGTTTCAATTTCTTAATGCTTCAAGTAGTGTGTAAAATCCAAAGTGGTTTCCTGAAACCCCTGGAAACCCCCCTTGGTACGCCCGTTTCCTGTCATGTATTCTCCGTCTCACATGAAACTCTCTCCAGCATGCGGGCCAACGAAGTAAACGTAGTCTACATACATCTTTGTAAATGAGAAGCCAGCTATACAATTTGCTACCACACGGGCTTGCACGTGGGACTTCACGTTGCATTTCGTCAAATTAAACTCTTGCCAAATACAAATTAAGCAAACGCCAAATATTCTGCTCGCCAAAATTTTTGCTTATACAGTACTGTAGCACATATATACACAATAAAGCAATTTATAAACACCCTCATGATCTTTGAGGTAAGCTATATCTACCAGAGTTGAAGTCGGAGGGTAGGACAAGCCTATGTGAATACATAATAATGTTGCATAAGTACTGAAAGTATTTCACGTGTACGTGAGCTGAATAGACCCTGTCAAAAAGTAGAGGAAGGGGCTTGATACATATTTTAGTTTGTCGTGTGCAATGGTGTGGTTCACGATTGGAAAAATGCTGCCATTATAGAGTAATTAGACTTACAACGATGACGATATGTGGCAGTGACGACTTTCACGTCAACAGTAATGGTGGTCATTAATGATTACAATACAATTATTGTTGCATGATCTATTATTTTCAACAGGTAGTATGACTACATTTAATATAAATATATTTGATAGCACTCCGTAGTGCACGTGGTCCTGTCTAGATCTGGGTTGAAGTTTGGTCAGCATATCACTGACCTAGACATAATGTGGATCAAACCCAGACCCAACTAGCTTTAATTAAAGTGTTAGAACCTAAATTCTGGGCACTAACAATTGGTTCTGTATGTTTTTACAAGAGCAAAAGGTAAATGAGATTCAGGTTACATATTGTGGGACCAAACAGTAACACAGGCAACTATTATATGGGCCATGGAAAATAAAAAGGGTCCTTAGAGTGACTTCCAAAAAAATTCCAATTATTCAGTAATTAAATACTATGACAGGTGTTCTATCTCTATAGTTTTGATATCCGTGTCATGTGTAAAGACTTTTAATAGCACTACTCAACAAAATTTAAACAGTGTACATTAATTAGAATGCCACGATTATTTAAAATATGTAATTATTCATGTAATTTAAAAAAAATACGTTGATGTATTAGCAATATGCTGAAAAATTTTTCAAACACAATGGATAGAACGAGTAATGATATATTTCATAACAGGATAATTTTTACACTTGTTCAGATAATTAGGGATATTGTAAATTCCAACTTTTCATCATAAGGTCCCTTTCTATTTTCTATGGCTCATATACCAGTACATGAAATAAAGTTTACATTTCATTAAAATTATTACATTAGGATGAAAAAATGAATCATTTCAGCATTATTTTATTTAAAAAAAATGATAGTAAAATGTTTTGCATACTAAAAGTGATTACATCATTTTAAAATGATGGTGATGCTTCAAAAATTATGATTGGTAATTAAAATGATGGTGCAATTCAAAATGCTGATAAGATTATGATCATTAAAAAATTGATTTTATGGTATGTATTATCTGAATGACAGTCAAAGCATTTTAAAAGCTACATAACTTCATTTGACACAAACAAGATGCTATAATCAACGCAAGTGATCATTGTACACATGTATACAATATGGATTTTTATTATCTGGATCTGACCAGATAAAACATAAGCTGGATACTTAAACCCTTGGGCTCTCATAACCTGACCTGGAATTTGAACCCTGAAAAGTAGTTGCATAAATAATTAAACTTGAAAGCTTACCTGATCAAGCATTTCTCTAGTGTGTGCAGCTGAAATACATATCCTACTTCTCCCTTCATGTTAATAGGAGTAGCAGGATACCCAACTACCACTACTCCAAGGTTCCTTCTTAAACATTCTCTGCTAAATGCACTAGTGATAAATGAATGATAATACTACAGTGTACCATGAATGTTTATGTATTTACGGCATTTTTCCTGGTTGATATAGCAGGAGTGGGAGTGGTCATTTCCACACAAAACAAATCCCATTTCCTTGAGTGTGCGTCTAAAGTATCTGCATGATAAATAATAATCCACTAAGGTGCTTGGCTGCGTTAGAACATTGGTTGTTTATCTTAATACAGCAAAATGTATTTTAAACTTAAATTAAAACTATGACAGCGATACATGTAACTTGTGATTGTGGGTTTTCAAAAAAATGTGCATACTGAAAATGGCAAAATAACAACACAACTAAAGCAAATTAAAGCTATGAAGCCTCCACTAGGTTGAAAATGACCTAAGCAATTTAAACTTGGGTTGGAAGAACCTTGGGAATTTAAAAAGAAGTTAGTAGTGAAAGTGGAACTGACAAAGCTGTGTGAACTGATGAAGATGAGGACAAAGGTGTGCGAACTGATGAAACGTACGTGATTTACTTGCAAGCTATATGCCATGATCATTCAGATCCTGAAGATGACAAAATGTTGATAATCACTAATCAATCACAAATGTTTACAGCAGAATGTCCTGATAATATACTATTAGCATCACAGCAGTTTGATGGGAAAAGACACAGGAGAATTTCCTGACGATTTATCAGATGACTTTCTAAGCTCCCTTACTTAGCAAATGAATTACCACAGCAAGATAGATAAGACTATCCGGTGAGGATGGTGTTCCATCTTTCCACCTGACTTCAAGAACAAAACAAATTTTGCCATCCAGAAATTCACACCTTGTATAGATTTCATAGTCATCAATTAGCTCATGCTCTTCCTCCTCAAGCTCTAACTGCAAACAATACTGTAGATACTCATGTCAAACATTCACAGCTAACTTATTTTGATCTTCTGTTTTTTAGTGCTATATGCACATTTCCATATATTAGCTGATCCTGTCTTTTGCTGTTTTCAAGGAATGCTAGTAGTTAGGGTGCTAAGACCTTTTTTTGTGCACTTTTGGATAAAAGCATTAAACTTGCTACATAGTTTGTATGTATCATAAAGGTTATTTTTTGATAGGGAGCCACCTCAGATTTGACCTTTGGTGACCTTTACACCTAATTTAATGCTTAAAAATGGTCAGCTTTTTTTATCTGTCTCACCTATAAATGGTTCAAATTTACAAACTTGGTGTCAAATTAATGCTCTTGCTCTAAAGAGTACACTAACATTTAAAGAAAGTCCATAGCTTTTACTATTGCAAAGTTATAACCATTTGTAAGAGCAAAACAGTAGCCCTATTTTCTCCCGCCCACGCACATCATGCAGTATGGTACTTATACATAGTGCAGATTTGTCATAATTATTAGATACTAAGTTAGATATGTGATATTGTAAGGTGGAACCTGTCATATAGTGACCATCTGTGTTAAGAGACCACATTTCTATAAAAGTTAACTTCAAGACATAGAATGTACATTGCACAGTAAAACGCACTGCATACTTGTCAACATAAGATAGAACACTTGGCTAAAATGGTGCTAATGCCTAAAAATAGCCAGTAGCTAAACTTAAGCATGCAGTATATGTTTAGTTGTCACCCTGTAACAATTCTCCATTCTATGTGTATCCTTAAGCTGTATATACAGTATACCAAGCATTATGTTGGTGTGTTGTGATTGGTAGTATATACAAGGAACTAGCATTAAGTAGTGCTTACTAACCTGGTGCAATAAGATAGTAAA
The DNA here is from genome assembly GCF_963678975.1 of Dysidea avara. Classification (NCBI taxonomy): domain Eukaryota; kingdom Metazoa; phylum Porifera; class Demospongiae; order Dictyoceratida; family Dysideidae; genus Dysidea; species Dysidea avara. The sequence goes on from NC_089281.1 coordinate 9,932,972, forward strand.
GGAAATGGTAGTTTATTTACAATAGCAGTATAAACACCATTAGCCAAACAGCATTATAATATCTGCACATATTGATCACCCCTATTGACATTACACAGTAAGCTGTACAAATAAGAATTAAGAAAACTACTAAGTTACTACATTCCAAACAATTTATATTAAAATGTACAACATAAATAGTCATCACACTACTTTAATTTTGGACAAATGTTTTGATTTTAAAACCTGCACTATGACCAGTACCTATATATGGTATGTATGAGCAATAAATCAATTTTACTTAGTTTAGTTGCCTGTGTAGAATTTTCCTATTATATATCAGTTACCGTATCACCCCTTATTTTGTTCAAAAACCTGTGTGGGGATGTTAGATTATCAAGACGTATCAAACAGACAAAGTCTTATTTCATTGGAAAAACAACAAACGGTGTCAGATTACAGATATATTCTGGTTTAGATATGAGTGTTGAATTAGAGAGGTTTCACAGTAATAGCTTTAAAATATATAATAAGAACAATGTTTATAATTATAGTATGATATGCACTAATATACTGAGTTGCTATTGTATAGGGTGTTTCAAATATTCTTCAGTGATAGATACTAAACATTAGTGATACTATATATTTGCGAGTTCATAACAGAAATTTCTGCAATTGCAACTTTAGTCTACAAAACAGAAGCAATTGTCTTCACTATGACAATTCAATAAAAGTAGAATCCAGAAAGCTTAGTCGAAATGTGTGAATTCATACAAAAACATGCAGCTAAAATTTAGTGGATCAAGAATCTGCAAAATTTACAAAGAGCAAAAGAAAGTGGCATATTGTGGCTACTAGTATTGAGACCCAGTTAGTGCCACACTGTGACATTAGTGTATCAACTAGCTACCCAATTATGTTTGTCTTGTCTAGAAAGTAAGCTAACAAGTGGAAAACTGTGTGTACTAGCTAGCATCGAGTGTTACCCTTGAGTTAACTGTGTCATTGCCATGCCATGCCATGACAGTGATGTATCAATGCTAATGACAGCTGTCTTAAACAGTCCAGAAGGTAAGCTGACCATAAAATTGTTTTGGCGTTGCTGACTTTTGTTTGATGAATGTAGTATACAACCATGGGCTAGATCACAGGTTAGTAACTATTTTGTAATCCCAGTTTGATTTTTGCTGTTGGTGCTGTTAACATTGCGATTACTGAGACAGAAGCTAAAGTAGTGCACTTGGGCCAGCTAAGTTATAGGGGCCCCTTTGGCAGTCACATTACGCTTTTTTTGAAAAGGGGAGGTCCTTTGAATCCCTATGCACTGGACCCCTGAAATGTTGTTAACTAGCCATATAAATATACTTGGCATAACATGCACAATTCGTATGATAGAACTATGAAACTGTCTTATTGGTTAGTGCTTTGATGGTAGTATAGTTCTATAAGAAAGTGTACCTAATATCCAAGCAAGCAACCAAACACTACAGTACAACTTATTATACACTATGTGCATTATTAATTATGCATGTGTGAATATATTCTATTTTGGACTCTTGATCTTAGTTATACACATGCATACCAGCCATCTGTATGAAAACAGCCTCAGGTAACATCTCTAACCTTTGAGCATTATACAGTAAAGTGTTAGAATGCTGGGTTTATATACTCATATTATGCACTCTTGGTTTCACCCTGTTCAATTCCCATGTATGGGAAAATCTTGCCACCACATCTTACAAGCTCCACCTTCGATGATTCATTGTAATTTTGAAAAAAAAAAAAAACTATTTTGTGGTTTCAAGGTAATTATTCCTTGGGAAATGCTCTACATCTAACACTTACAAATTAGTTGGATCCGAGTTAGTTCATAATTTATGTGGAATAACAAACCAATCTATTTTAAGGTATAACATAATCTTGCATAGCTAGAAGCTTTATATAGACATTTATACACTAGTATTTTAAAATTGTCAATTTAAAAATTAAGTAGGGATCTATGAAACAAGAGATGAATGATGGTATTACAACATAGCTTGGTGGGAAATCCCTACTTTGGCATTGAACAAAATAATTATTATTGCTAATGTGCCAAAGTAGGGACTTTCCCACCAAGCTATGCTGTAATATCATCATTCATCTCTTGTTTCACTACTTTTTATTGCATAGATCCCTACTTCATTTTTAAATTAACAATTTTTTAGTTTATTTAGTTTTTTTTGTTGTAGTAGCACAGCTAGCTACAGTGTAACTTGTTACTGTTCTATTAGAATCACACATGAACTGTTGCATTAGAGTGACTGTTGTATTAGAGTATTGCGAGTCAGCTAAGGGGTGTGCAGCTAGCTAGACCAATAAGGGGTGAGGTCATCTTTTTTACTGTTAAGCAAATAGCTAGATTGTTAAGAGGTGTGCATGGCTGCCGTACTTTGCCACTATTAGTCCACCTAGATCTTTATTATTTGATGGGTGTGCCAGGTCGCGAACCTATCGCAAAAGGGATTCCAATCACGAAGTTGCAGATATCTAGCTAGTATACCTCTTATAGTAGCACCAGGACTGAAGCGCTTCTGAAATCTAGCTCTGAAATAATTCTGTGGCATCATGTTGATACGGAAAATTAACACCTCAATATGGTTTCGTTGGATGAAGAAGACAAGCAGCCTGATTGAAGATAAAAAGAAAAGACAAGGCGCAGAGGGCCACACTCCTCAGAATTCCATAAGGCACATCCCACCAGTCAGTTTGTTATTGTGGCATAAATTGGTGGCCATGCGCTGCTTCGTTTGGCCTCTAGGATTGCGAATGTGGTCAGGCAGCGAGGCAGTCTAAATTTTGAGTTTTGGCAATTTAAAAAAAAAATCTTTATCCGGTCACCAGTAAGTGTTTTCTTGTTTTGAATGCTGTGTTTCATGTTAGATGGACTAATCTTATTCCGCAAAGGTGATTTTGATCATGTAATATTTCTCTAGGATGATTTTTAAAGGCGGCAATATTGGCGGTGCGTGTCACTTTTGGGTGATCCCTACTTAAACAGTGTACCAGCTGTGAGAACACAGATATGACTTGTTTGGGTGCATGGAAGACTCTTTTTGAAATCTGCTCATTATCGGTCCACTCACATAAATGAAAATAAAGGTTGGTTATATACATATAACATCAAAATCTGATAAAATGAACAGAGCTTGTTTAGTAATACAACAAACACAATGCATTGTTACTGTGAAAATTAGATTTGTATCGGTATACTGATGATTGTACTGTTAATTTTATTTATATCCACTTGTTGATCTTGTTAAATTTGAGACGAAGTAGATCTCCCACAATATCAATATGGTGAAGAGCCTATATACATATACACAAGGATTATAATTCCATCAATCAACTTAGCATCAGTATGGATACTATATCTACAGGTGTAGCTAGCTAGCTAACTTACTAGTGCAAAATTAAAAAATTTTAAAAATATGAACCAGCATTACTAGCCATGAAAATTATGAAACCATCAGTAAAAAACTTACGCATCTATAGTTCACGACAATGTATGGCACCGCTCAAATACAATGCCATCTTGTGAGAGTGCAACAATTTAAAAACTTGCTAATAAAATGGTGTGGCACCCATTTCGCTCATGAGCATTTATTTGGGATGAAAACTTGTGAGTGAAATGGGTACCACTCCCTTTAATTAGTGAGTTTTATAATCACTCGCGTACTCACGAGATGACATTGCATTTGAGCGGTACCATACTTGTAAAGAATGGGTAGCAACTTTTCAGAAAATAAGGTACAAGTAGTGTTTAAATGTGAGATTAAAACTTCACATTTTCTGTTACACAGTGTTGCACATGAAGAACAGGTAAGAGAAGTGCCTCTGCAATCAATCCAGTCACCACAAATAAAATGGACGATTCACGCACTCCAATTACTGAAGGCTCGAAAGTGAAAGTGGCCATTACACTTCGCTTTCAGCTATGTTCCGCCTGTTACACAGTGCTACAAACGAAGAACAGTGGGAGAAGCGCCTCTGCAATCAATCCATTCACCATGGAAAATACAGATGATTCCCATAGGGAAGCCATCACACTACCGTGAACCAACACCTTTGACTGTCAGCAAAAAGAAATGGGACACAAAGGAGGACAAAGGTAAGTCTATGATGCGTGCATAGTACAGTATGTACTGCAGTTTGCCAAAAGGCACATCTCAGGACGAAGTGGCATTGAACAATAAAAAAAATCAAGCCTATAGCCTTAGCCGTTATCGAATTATGGTTGTCTGAAGGCATGGGCAGGCAGGCAGGCAGGCAGGCAGGCAGGCAGGCAGGCAGGCAGGCAGGCAGGCAGGCAGGCAGGCAGGCAGGCAGGCAGGCAGGCAGGCAGGCAGGCAGGCAGGCAGGCAGGCAGGCAGGCAGGCAGGCAGGCAGGCAGGCAGGCAGGCAGGCAGGCAGGCAGGCAGGCAGGCAGGCAGTAGAAAGTTCCATTGATTTTTTTTTTAAATCGTAGTAATCTATTGAAAGCATTTAAGGTTGTGCTGAAGGCATTTTTAGGCTTGGTTATACCTAACCAATACTGCCAAGGCATCAGGATAGTATTGCGAAGCTGGTTTTTTGGGTGATATTTTTGACCAGAAAAACCCAAACCTCCATGATCCCTAATAATAGATGAATTAAAAATTGGAAATTTTAAAATGGGAATAGGGATCGCTGAAAAAAGCCACAAAACAAGAAGGGATCGCTGGGGTGGTAATGTAAACCACAAATCCCTATTTTGACTCTGTCATAAATCTTTAGTTACATGCTCTGTCATTTTGAAGTGAGTAGGGATTTGTGGTTTACATTACCACCGACAGAGAGTCAAAATAGGGATTTGAGGTTTACATTACCACCCCAGCGAACCCTTCTTGTTTTGTGGCTTTTTTCAGCGATCCCTATTCCCATTTTAAAATTTCCAATTTTTAATTCATCTAGTTTGTGTACTTTTTAATTAATCCAGTAATGGATTATGAGATTTCTTTTATTGATAATAAAGACTGTTGTAAATAGTGTAATTTTGCATTCTGCATAGTAACACTGTCAACATTTCAGTACACACATGAAACTGATCAAATTGCAATGTACATACAGACTGAGAGTCTCCTAATATGAGCTACAATTTACATTACTGGTGCCTTTAATAGCTGTCAAATTCAGTGCAAGGATTGTAGTTATACACTTGACTGCATTATTAGAGTATTTAAGTGACTGCTCTATTAGAGTATTAATCTGGATAACCCGCCCACGTACAATAATCATGGAGCGAAAAAAACCACCTTGCAACAAAGTCATCAGCCCTATACTGAGTTTAATAAAGACAGATTCTATTAGCCACAAGTAGCGCACACCAAAAAACTTAACTCTGAGCGTGATCTTGTATGGCTTCTCAAGCGTAATGGCATTTTGGCAAGAAGAAACGGCCCGGTTTGGGCGGTTTCCATCTGAAAACGAAATCAAAAATAGGTCATGGACACGCACAATGATCCATTCAGCAAGCCTTGCTACTTTTTATCCCAGGATTCTCCTTGTAAACTTCGCTATGCCTGTGAAAGAATAATAATAATAATAATATTATGAATAATAAGAATAATATGAACAAACTGGCAAATTTCAGTGTTGTCTAAAATACACATACTGTTTCCTTTCCACTTGATACTTACTAGTGGACCAATACTCATTGCAAAGAACCACTAGAGGGTTGTTTTGAGTTGAAGGATGCTTTTCAAGGTGGTTTTTAGGTGTGTGTTCTATTAGGATTTTTGCTGGGCGATCCCTATTATGAACCCACTATCGTGGTTCATGATACAGTTCTATCATACTGTACATATGATTATCACATATATTAATCATTTGGTGCTATATTGTTTGGACACTGTTGATAATACTGTGGAAATAAAAACAAACTCAGAAATGGTGTGACCTATGTATCAGGTTTTGCTTAAACAGTCATACGGTACTGCCCAAGCGCACCGTTGCACTCTCAACTTTGCTTGAGATTTAAAAAAATACAAATTAAGGGGCGTGGCAACTGTTTCACTCGCGATTCTTCTGAAGGAAACAACTGTCACCTTGCCTCGTGAGCAAAACAGTTGCCACACCCCTTAATTAATGATTTTTTTGAATCTCGAGCAAAGTTGCATGTACGAGTGAGTGTGACGTTGCGCTTGAGCAGTACCATATATCAGCATTTATCAATTGGGATTCAAATACAAACAAGCAAGCTACACAAAAATTGTTGGATTTGTCATCTTTTGTATCATCAATGGAAAAGCCATAAAATGTACAAAATAAAGCTGAAATGCTGTCTGTCTGTCCGTCCGTGGTCCAGCTAACTCTCCAACAGTAACACCAGATTTGCCGCATATTAATCACCATCAAGCTGGCACCAAGGAGTTTATTAATAGAAATTTCTAGCATGTCCTATTTGCTGTACAACACTGAAAAATCGTCACTGCTGCAAGTTCATAAACTGGTATTTCGAGAACAGCTACTTCACACTACATGGAATGGCAATTGCAGCCCTACCCCATTGATCTACATTATAATGAATGCCCTTGGTGGCAACTACACAGTGATTTCTACCGCTAGGATTTCACTATGGAAAAGTAATCTTCAATGTTTTCTGACATGTGCCCACGCCCACATTTCATCTGTAATTAACTTCAAACTCTACAGGCCTACTCTCTACCCCAAATTGTACTGTATATCCTATGGTGGAATTCATGCCTACAACCAATGAACTAACCTTACAATTCAGCAAACAAGCAAGCAAACAGACAGGAAAATAGAAGTATAATATAACTTGAGTTTACAGAAAACACGGTTACTTTGAAGTACCGTTGTTATGTCAATAGTAATTATGTCAGATGCATGTGACACGTTGAACTATTCTACAACGTACTATGAAGGAAAGCGAGTTTCTGTGCTTCTAGAATGCTAAATAGGTGGATCACAGCAAAGTAGAAAGAGTAACAGTGAGGCATCTCTGCCTGGTGTGACGTCCGTTTCAGAAAATCGATGCCAAACAACACAAACTCATGACTGAAGAGGCTTGATCTTTGGCCACCAGCTCTAAGAACAGCACATGTAAAACTGAATAAGGCAGGAATACAGCTTTGAAGACAAAAGTAACCAAACGTAACTTCAAAAATTGACAAGCCAGTGCAAGCTCTTACCATAGCATAAGCTCTCACCATAGCATAATCTAGGTTCTTACGAGGCTAGGATGACTGGAACAACGTATGCTAGAATTTATAAATTTCCAAGAGAATTACAGCTGGTAAAATGGAATTCAAAGCCAATAGCTCCAGAATAGTTCGCATGTGGGCACAGCAGAATAAGAACTCCGGAGAAGGGCAGGAACAGCACAGGGCAGAACTGAAGGGAATATAAACACAGCTTCGAGAGAGGCTTTGAGTGAGCCGGCCAAAGGCAAAGAATACATTGTAACTTTGATAGTTCACACATGGGCACAGCAGATAGATAACAGTAACAGCAACAGGTATTTGCAGGTCTGCCTGTCTAACTTTAATGCCCTGAATCACACAGTCAGCATGGCAACCCTAATTCAACTTCACTGTGTATTCAACTGATCAGTCATATGGATGCACAAACTAACTCCATACATTACATTGTACACTTGTAGTTTGTTTTATTAGTTACAAATAGGGCTGAAACGAATACAGCGAGTACTCGAATACTCGCTAACGGATTTTGTACTTGGATAGTAAATTTAGTACTCGAGTATTCGCGAAGATCACGTGAGCTGTATCACATTTCGTACGAATTATTGATATTGTTTACATGTGTGGCGAAGCGAAAGAGTAGCAGCCCTATATGGGAATACTTCGAGTTGACAGATGTCTTAAAGGATGGTGAAACGATTAAAAAAGCCAGCTGTACTCTTTGTGATGATGTCCAGTTAGCGTACACTGGTGGAACCACAAACCTCTTTAACCATTTGCGATTTAAACATGCCTTAGAATACAAGACCATGACTGGTGAAGATAGTAGCAGTAGTCACAAGCGACAAACCAATATTGTTTCCTTTAATCAGTGTTGCTCACCAGACTACGCGGCAAAGCTAACAAACAGGATTGCCGAGTTTATCGTACGTGACATATGCGGCCCGGCAGTTTCAACAGTTGATGAAAGTGGGTTTCAAAACCTTTTTTAGGATTGGTTGAACCTAATTATTCTATACCGTCACGTATACACATCAGTTCTGTGATTTGCCGAATGTATCTCAATGTTAAAGAGCAATTGTGCAAGGAGTTGGAGTCGCAGTACCTAGCACTGACGACTGATTTGTGGACTAGTAATTCCACCGAAGCTTACCTTACAGTTACAGCACATTATATCGATGATAACTGGAGGATGGTCAGTCGAGTGCTCCCGACTCATGAAATGCCCGAACGACATACTGGTGTTAATATTGCAAACAGGCTTCAAACTGTTGCAAAAGAATGGAACATACCTGATGATCACATTGTAGCAATCGTTCATGACAATGTGGCAAACATGACAGTAGAGGTGGGGTGGGATGATGTCAGTTGTTTTGGTCACACATTGCAGCTGGCAATCAACAGTGGTTTGTCAGACAGTGTACTTACTTGGCTGACAGCTGCTGCACGAAAGTTGATAGAGCACTTTAAACACAGCAGTAATGCCATGGCAGCTTTAAAGTAAAAGCAGAAACAAACTAATGTACCTGAACACCACCTTATCCAAGATGTTACCACAAGGTGGAACTCCACTTACCAGATGTTTGAGCGCCTTGAAGAGCAGAGACTTGTACCTAAAAGATGATCAGTGGGTGATGATGGGACAAATGGTGAAGATTTTGAAGGCTTTGCAGGTGGCCACAACAGAACTTTGTGAGGCCAAGGTAGTGGCAATGTCGCTGGTTTACCCTGTTGTTAATGGTCTCCTTAAAAAGCATTTGATTACTACCAGTGGTGATGTACCAACTGTAAAGAGATTTAAACAAACGGTTACAACAGAGATCAAAAGACGATTTAATCCAGATGGGTCAGACATTGTGACCAAAGTAGCGATATTATCCTCTGCGCTTGACCCAAGATACCTTCAGCTGAAGTTTTTGAATGAAGACCAACGATCTGCTGTTGTTGACAGGCTTAAACAGAAAGTTAAAGAACTAGAAGCAGATTCAGAAGACAATGAAGATGATGCTGAACAGAGCCATGGTGAAGATGAAGGAGTTGGTGAACATGATACCCCTGTGAATACAGAAAAACCTCCAAGTGCGTTAGCATTCTTGCTGGAGAGTGATAACAATGATGCAAATAATCTAAATGATGCTGAAGTGCAGGTGAATAGATACCTAACAGAGCCTCCTTTGAAGTGTGACGAGTCTGGAAACTGTTGCCTAGATTGGTGGAAAATTAATGGTGGACGTTTTCCTCAAGTAGCAGTTTTGGCTAGACGATACTTAAGTGTACCACTAAACAGACATGGGGCCAAGTACATTTGAAAGTACTTAAGTAAAGTACAAGTACTTTTGAATTTTCCAAGTATAAGTACAAGTACTCTGACGACAATCAAGAGAGTACTTAAGTAAAGTACAAGTACATGCTGGAAGTACTCAAGTAAAGTACAAGTACATTTTGCTGTAGCAAAATATACACTTATTCAGTGTATTGTAGTATGTAAGTGTACCTAGTGGGGTTGGTACTTTCAGGTTTTTGTCAACTATTCACTCTCTTAAACATTTAAATGCACTAACTTTAGCAGAAGCATTGTTTTTATTTGCCACAATTCTATGACATCATTAATCGTGGCTACATGATACATAGTAAGGTACTAGAAGAATTGTACAATGCACCTTCATGCAATTTTGTTAAGTACCCACTGTGTACAAACTACGTACAATGTTTGCAGTACTTACAAGTACTTAAGTACTCAAGTACATACAAGTACTTAGCAAAGTACTTGAGTATAAGTACAAGTATACTGGGGAAATTAAGGAAGTATTTAAGTAAAGTACAAGTACTTTCAAATCTGTACTTAAGTGTACTTAAGTATAAGTACTCATGTACTTGGCCCCATGTCTGCCACTAACATCTGTGCCTGCTGAAAGGATATTTTCTACAGCAGGTGCTTGTTATAAACAAGCAATGAAGCAGTCTGACTCCAGAAAATGCCGACATGATTATTTTCTTAAATAAAAACCTCAGTGGAAGTCGATTTTAACCTGCTTGACTTTGAAAGATATTTCTTAAATTCTTAAATCTTAATTCCCAGTGATCCAGATCATACATGCACCAACAAATTATGTATCTGAGTGAACTGACATTGTTGGTATACAGAAGTACTGCTTTTACTTGTCATTTACAAATGTTTTTAACTTCATAATTATAAATAATTCTTTTAAAAGTTTATACAATACAACAAATTGAAAATATGTGTAATTATTTGGGTAATAATTGTAGATCTTCATTGCTTTGTGGTCAGTTGCTAAAGTGAATAAAGTAATGTAAAGTGTAAACATGCATGCACATGTGACTAGCTATATTAAATTGCAAGTATTCGTGAGTACTCGATCGTTAACAGTAAAGAGTACTTGAATACTAAAACCCATGATCACTTCAGCCCTAGTTATAAATACAGATGCATGTGTGTGGGACTGTGAGTCAATGAGTATACGTAAACTTGAATGTCTGTTGCATCAATTAGTGCTACAGTTGGTGAGTTAAGCGGATTAAGGACACTAGAGTATATTTTACTTTTACAGCAATACGTGTATGGTTAAGTAAAACAAAACAATACTCACCACCTGCAAGGCACATATTATATATCAATCACTTAGTTCAACCTGCACGAAGGGTAGACACAATATTATATCAACTACTTATGCATGAAGAGCAGTTACCGCAGCTAGTAAACAAATATACATGACTATAAGACTGCATTGTCAGGTGGTAGGGTGCCAGTGCACCAGAATACAAAATAAGGATTACATTTCAAATGGTCCATTTCCACGCAAGCTAAAGTATTCAAGGTATGCTAATGAATACTAAATGGGTTGTGCAACATCCGGTGTCCTTTGGCAGGCCTTAAAATGTATTGAAGCCTATGGGACTAAGATCTCTACATGTCACGGGAGCCCAAACCACACCATTTATTCTTATTATAAGAACGTACCTGTACTTTTATAGCAGCCACTACACTACAATGATGACGTAAAATTGCTGTGTTGTGATCGAGGAATCAGCAATCTTGTGTCAAATGGTAGTGATATGTTCAGTTGCAAAACCTGTATCTTTCCTAAAGCAAGACCATTATAAGTATAGAGGATCGTTAGGCACCAAAATATGGCCACCAAACCTACATGAAATAATCACCTAGATTGATAGAATCATAGCGATGAAGGATCACCTACTGTACACTGTATTTCCGTGATGAAATATCGCATAGCGTAGTTCCCAGCCTTGTAGAAACATAGTAACAACATTTTTCTCACTAAGTAGACTTTCTAGATGCTGAAAACAAAGTCACTAGAGTCTTCTGCTATGCTAAAGTCCCTTCTTTCTGCTTTACAACACAGTGAATCTCCATAAACTATATACCATTGTGATGCTAACAACCTAAAGATTACAATATCGTTCTCATAATAAGGATAAACGGTACAGCTTAGGCTCCCATGAAGAATTCTTACCTCACTCCCATAGGCTTAAACACATTTTAAAGGACATTGGATATTGCACAATCGCAATTAGTAACCACCACACTTATGTGACAATGGTTATTCAACTACTACTTGAATTTTCATACCTCATGTACATTATTGAATAAAACAAGTACAAGTGGTTGTATAAGGAAAAATTAGGAATTTTAAGTTCGAATAGAGATCACAGAGGGAATCAAGGGAAGTCGCCTACACCTGAAGATATACTAGTGAATAGCCATGACTGACTTAGGGATTAAATGTTCACTAGTATATCTGCAGTTTTAGGTGACCTCCATACCTTTTTCTATGATTCCTAATTGAACTTAAAATTCCAAAAAAATTTTTATATAACGTTATTATGACTGGTGAACCTGCGCATACCGCATCATCAAAAGAAAGGATGGTACCAGAGTTAATGTTTTCATCTGAAAGTGCGCCCAGCTATTGATTACTGACTTGAAAGTGAGGTGGCCATTACACTTTGCTCTCACCTATTTTCAGCCCGTTACTCAGCGTTACAAATAAAGATGCCTCTGCGATCAACCTAGTCACCATGGAAAATACTGCTTACAAATGGGAAGCCATGCATCACGCCAATGTGAATCAACACCTGGAACTGTCAACAAAAAGAAATGGGACACAAAAGAGGACAAAGGTAAGTCACATGATGCGTGCATTTTATGTACTGCGGTATGCCAAAAGGCACATCTAGGGATGAAGTGACATCAAACAGTGAAAAAATCAAGCCCGTAACCTTAGTCGTTATCAAGTTATGCTAGTCTGAAGGCATCAGGCTGTTAGTCAGCCAGTAGAAAATTCCATTGAATAAACCTTTTTAAAAAAATGTAGCAACCTATTGGAAGCATTTAGGGTCGTAGTGAAGGAACTTTTGGGTACCTAACCAATACTGCCAAGGCACTAGGATGGTATTATGAAGCTGGTTTTTGGGTGATATGTTTGGCCAGAAAAACCCAAACCTTATCCGTTTATGATTCAATACTAGTTCATCGCATTCTGATGGATTTTTGAAGAATTAGGAGTCTTGTTTAGTTTTTACTAACATCTAGATAACTTTAAAGAATTAGGGAATATTCTGAAATAATTGAATGAGTTCTAGAGATAGCTGATACAAAATTATAATGCAGAAATCTTTTGGATATACCACTGAATAGTGCCAACACAAAGGGTTTATAAGATCAAGATACACAAATAGAGTAGCCATTTACTCTATAATAAAGCAGCCAACTTTTGATTCCATGTTTCTGTTTGGGGCGAGCCTGAACAAGCCCCACGCTAGTGGAAAGCTTTGTATAAAAATGGAAATCTTACATGTGCTTTGACAGACTACGATTGCAGATTATGATACCACCTTATTTGATTAGTCTTGAAAGTCATGCCACGGAAAATAACGTTTTACTAATAATCCATATAAGGTTAGTACAGTAGTTTATACATACATGATGAAAACTAATGGTTGCAGTTTACTAACACTACGTGTAAGAATTGCTGAAAGTGCGGGTGAAAGAGAAGAAGAATGGAGCCAGCAATAGACTCAGAAGAGAACAGGAAACCCAAGAAAAAAGACAGCTCAGTGGGCAAGGTTTTAATGCATGCATGCAAATAGCTAGTGCCTACCTCAATGATTTTCAAAAAAAAGTTTCCCATTCAGACATAGGGATAGCTAAAGAATAATAAGTTAGAGAATAATTTATTTTATTTTCTATTTATTAAGGCTTTACAGCACAAGTGCTGAAGGTCTAGACTATGTAAGAAGTTATGCTATGAGTGAGGAAAAACAACAGGCTGAACTTCAACAACAAAGAGAACATGTACAGAGAGCATCAGTTGGCTCAGCTAACTGATGCTCTCTGTACATGTTCTCTTCGTTGTTGAAGTTCAGCCTGTTGTTCTCTCTGTAGATGTTCCTTACAGAAGACAGCAAGATAGGTACAGAGTAGACACTGACGAGCACAGTCAGAGAGAAGCAAGGTTTGTGGCTTTATCAACAATTCATAATAATAGACTGCATGATATCAGACTGCCATCACCAATGCTCAACGCTTTGATGCAGGCCATAAAAACCCCAGATGCACTAATGAATTAATATACAATAGGCTTGGAAACTTCCACATATAATCGTCTTGCTCAAGAGTACACACCGACCATGATGGTTAATTTTTCCTCTATTGACATGAATGTATGCATATGTAAACACACAAAGTACAAGCCACGTCCTCTCTTCCTTTGAAAGGATACATGAAATCACTCCTCTTCCTCCACAATTCATGCATGATGTCACCTAGGCCAATCAAAAATCTATACCTGTATAGCTGGAGAGACATGATTACAACAGAAATTGCTAACACCAAGTGATGATATATAATAAAAAACTTTTATCATAATGATCCCTACTAACTTGTAAAACTCCTAATTTTTCATTACACTTGATATTGGCTATCAAGAGTCTATAATTGAGAGGTGTAATTGGACTAGCTATTATAATATATTAAGCTGTAATTGAAGGGATCAGCAGCAAAAGGGGACAAGTGCCATTTGAAAATTTAGGTGACCACATAGTGGGCATTAAACAGAATTTTGAGATATAATTGAATTATTGTAATATTTGCTAAAAATCAATTTGAGACTGCCATAACTTTTAAATTCTGTTGTTTACTTGATGACAACATTCTTCACATGGATAAAACAAGCCATTCTAATTTTTAGAAAAAATGGAAAATCTAAAATGGCACATGTCCCTGATCCCTTCAATTGTATTTTCTGTAATTACGTACTTGTACATGTGAGTGTGAGCTATTAATTAGAATTGTAACTTGTACCACGGGGTGAGGTGTCATGATTACATTGGAGGTCCAAACGAGATAGCAACTTGGATCAGGGCGAGTAGTCAAGTCTCAGGATGATTTTCCCCCAAACATTGCTGCTACCAGCACACCAGCACTGGTGGAAGAAGATGAACTTACCTTATCCGATTCCGTCAGTGAGGAGGATGAACTACTGGATGGAGTAATCCTTCCACTCAACTCAAAGAAGATCATTATCAGTAAACTACGTCGACTAGCGACAATGCTGGAAATTTCCGCTGAGGGATCAGCAGCAACATTGAGACAAATCATAGAGGGGAAGTTGATAAAACTGGGCCACGAACCTCACAACACTCAAGTCATTGTTGGTAAGGTTGATTCAAGATTGTATCTTCTTGATGATTCTGAAATAATTGTGAAAGAAGTAGAGCACGTGAGTAATGAGGCTGTTGTAGAAACTCACCTGCAACAAATGAGCTACCGAATGAAACGTTGCTGCATAAAGAACTGCTCAAGGTGCATCTCGAACCTTCAAAATGAATTAAGTAGTCGGGATGCTATGCTAGATACTTTACGTAGTGAGTTAGCGACTGCCACTCAGAAGCTGGCAACAGTCAAATAGCTGCAGGTAGAAGTCCAGATGCTCAAGAAGTCATTGAGAATGCATACTGCGAAGGCATAGCGGTTTTGGAAGCAGAAGTGTGAACAGTTGCTGGCACACGAAGCGTTGATTAAAGAAAAGGATGCCGAGATAGCTTCGTTAAAAGAACTTGCGAGTGGATCACGTGCAACAAGCTTCGTCCCAGACTCACAGAGTGAAGGGAATGAGACTACCTTACTGTCAGAGACAAGCACAGTCAATCACGGTCACAGAGGCAAAGCTCCCCCAGTGGATGCTTATAATGGCAATGAGTGAGATTTGAAGATTGGCTCCCCAAGTTAGAGCGAGCTGCAAAGTGGTACAGCTGGAGTGATGAAGAGAAGGTCATGCAACTGGCAGGCCATTTGCTCAGGTAATCACTCTTCTTCACAGCCCATTAGCAAAAGCTCTAGACCACCACGTGAATGTTATGTTTGTGGCAAGACCAACTACTTAGCAAAACAATGTAAGCAACGTAAGAGTGGGAGCTCTGCCATGGAAACCAAACAGCCAAAAAAAGTATCAACTGTTACTTCAATGCCTTTGGCAGCTCCCAAAACGAGAACAGTTGCACTTTTTGGACTCCGATTCTGATGGGTCTGTTAGCGTTGTACGTGGCACAGATCATGGAAGTCACCTTCGTAGAGTACAGATTGATATAGCAGGAGTACCAGCCACTGGACTGATAGATACTGGTGCCGATATAACTATCATGGGTCCAGAACCATTTAAGAAGGTAGTTGCAATTGTTGGCCTCAAAAAGAGACAGTTTAAACCAGAAGACAAATTGCCCCGTACATATGATTGCCGCACATTCAAGCTTGATGGACGGCTTGACCTCGATGTGACCTTCATGGACAAAACACCATGCACACGGCTGTGTATGGGAAGATGGATGCCTATGACGACCCATTACTTTCTGAGGGAGTTTGTCACCAGCTTGGAATTGTGACTTACCATCCACAAGTGAATGCTAACAAGCCTAACCATAATCCTGCAGATGAACCACTTCTATCAACACTCAGTGTTCGCATTCAACTGGTAGAATCTGTATGCTTAACACCTCGCAGTAGCACTTTTGTATCTGTGAAACTAGAAAATTGTAATATCAATGGTCCACTACTATTGGAGCAAACTGATGACCTTACCAACAGTGGCTAAGATAGACTGGAAGTTGGTGAGTCACTAGTACATTACACTGATGACGGTTTTACCAAGGTTCTATTATGTAACCCCACAGGTTCCACTTGCAAAGTGAACAAAGGTTCCTGTTTGGGTGTCGCCTCCGAAATCAACTCACCAACTAGTAGTGCCAGTTCTCCATTATCAGCCACGACAGGGAATATTACAGCTGATCGGCAACGGAAGGTAACTCAATCAGTAGCAGAGATTGGCATTGATTTACCATGGCAAGATAAAAGCAAACCGTATTCCTCACTGTGTGAGTCCCACAGTGCATTTGCTTTGGAGAATGGTGAGAGGGGTGAGACAGACATTGTGACAATGGAAATTGACACTGGAGAAGCCCAGCCTAAGCACCATCCTGTTAGACGTACCCGTTTTGCAGCCAGACAAGAAATAGCAAGACAACTTCAGGAAATGCAGGCACAGAAAGTTATTACCCCATCAGATAGCCATGGGCAAGCCCTGTTGTTTTGGTACAGAAAAAGGATGGGTTGTTGCATTTCTGTATTGACTATCGAAGCCCCAATCTAGCTACTAAGAGTGACACCTTTCCTTTACCAAGAATCCCTTAGTTGAACAATAATGTACTGTTGTGTATTGGGGATTGTGCATGCCCTTTACTCAGACTGCTAGATCAGCTGGGCAGTACAAAATATTTTACAACTTTGGACCTAGCAGCTGGATATTGGTAGGTGCAGATGCATCCAGACTCAAGAGAGAAGACTGCATTTGTCACTCACCAGGGACTTTATGAATTTACTGTGATGCCCTTTGGTCTCAAAAAATGCCCCTGTTGTTTTTCAGAGATTAATGAACAAGGTACTCATGGGACTAAACCCAGAGAATGGTTGTGATTTTGTGTCTGTTTACTTGGACGATGTTCTTGTTTTTTTTTCAGACACTTTTGAAGATCATCTTGTACATTTGAGGCAAGTACTGCAGTGCTTTACAGCAGCTGGATTAAAGCTAAAACCATCCAAGTGTCATTTTATTTTGAGTATCTAGGACACACTATAACGCCACAAGGGATCTCTCCCAACAACAGTCGAGTGGTTACCATCCAGAATTTCCCAGTCCACTCATCAGTTAAAGAGGTGAGACAATTTGTTGGTCTTGCATCTTATTACTGCCGGTTTATCAATGGATTTGCCAAAATTGCACAGCAACAATCATTTCAACAACTCAAGGATACTTTAATCAAATCACCAGTGCTTGCTTATCCAGACTTCACCAAAAGTTTTATACTTGAAACTGATGCATCGATCAAGGGGCTGGGTGCAGTACTGTTACAACCCCAGCAGGACAATCAACTGCATCCAGTGGCGTATGCCAGTAGATCCCTGTGTGGAGCTGAAAAGAGATATGTCATCACAGAATTAGAAACTATGGCAGTTGTCTGGGCCATTGGCCATTTCCATGCTTATATCTATGGTCATGATGTTACAGTTTATTATTCTGCTGTGAAAGCTGTATTGGAAACACCTAGTCCTAGTGCAAAGCACCCTCCTTGGTGGAGCAAGATATATGCTAGTGGAGTCCGCAGTGTTCAAGTTATATACCGTCCTGGAAAGGAGAATTCCAGTGCAGACGCACTATCTCATAACCCACAAGGTGAACCATCCACTTCCTCCTCACATGGAAATGTGCACATAACAGCGGTCGACAGCACGTCCTCCTATTGACTCAGAGATCTCGCAGTTACTTCAACAAGAATGTACATCCTGCCACCATGATGTTGCAGGAACAGACCTTGGTATGGCCCACCAAGAGGATCCGGAGATAAACGAAATCTTTCAGTTTTTACACAATGACATGTTATCAGATGATAGTGTCAGAGCAAGGAAGATAGCAGCTCAAGCACACTCTTTTAATATTATTGATAGAGTCCTATATTTTATTGACCAGAAAAACAACCATTGCCGTAGATGTGTTGTTCCTAAACAGTTGCATTTCTCTGGTGAAAAATCATTAGTAAGGCATTGGTGGTGTGTATGGTGACATCACCAAGCATTGTTCTTCTTGCCCACAATGTGCTATGGTCAATGGGGCTGGATATGTCAATAGGCCTCCTTTGTCCCCCATCCCAGTTCAGTGCCCATTTCAGATTTTGGACGTGGATGTTATGGACCTGCCTGTTCCTGAATCAGGGAACCATCATATGGTAGTCTTTCAAGACTTTCTAACCAAATGGCCATTGGTATTTCCTGTGCCAGATCAGAAAGCAGTTCGACTAGTCAAGCTACTATCAGAAGAAGTTATCCCATTGTTTGGTGTGTCAGAGGCCCTTCTCTCCGATAGAGGCACCAACTTGATGTCTACTTTAATGCTTGATATTTGTAAAAAGCTGGGAATACGTAAAGTAAACACAACTGCCTACCATCCCGAGTGCAATGGGATGGTAAAACGGTTTAATCGCACATTGAAGACTGCCCTTAGGAAACATGCAGCTACTTTTGGGTCTCAGTGGGATCAGTACTTAAGTGGCATTTTATTTGCTTACAGAAATGTACCTCATGACTCCATAGGTGAAAAGCCTTCACTACTGGACAATATATCCATGCTATTACCATGGAATTCCCATAACCACCTTGAAATACCCATGAAAGTTTCAGTTGGTATTTTTCATGGGTAATGAAATACTTATGAAATGCATGGAACAAAATAATGTACCAATGAAAAACCCATGAACAAGTGAGTTTTCGTGGGTTTGTATGTATGTACAACCCATGAAAAACCTGTGAAATCACACCAATGAAAAATGTATGGAAAGCCTATGAAACATATTCATAGGTTTTCCACAGGATTTTCATTGGTGTGATTTCACGGGTTTTTCATGGGTTGTACATACATACCAACCCATGAAAACTCACTTGTTCATGGGTTTTTCATTGGTACATTATTTTGCTCCATGCATTTCATAGGTATTTCATTACCCATGAAAAATATCAACTGAAACTTTCATGGGTATTTCAAGGTGAATATGGGAATTCCATGGTAATAGCATGGATCCTACCTTTTGTTTGGAACAGACTGTAGAACTCCAACTGATGCTGCTCTGTTGAAGCCCTCCTCCCTACAGCCAGGTGATGTACAGGATTACCGGGAGGAATTGTCCCTTTCACTTTTTTCAGCACGAGAGATTGCAGCAAATGCTATACAGAAAGCTCAGCAACGTTACAAGACTTCATATGACCGCAAGCTCAAATCTATCGATTATCATGTTGGTGACTGTGTATGGTAAAGTTCCCCTCAGAGGAAACAGGGCAACTCCGGAAGCTTTCCTGACCATGGCACAGAATCACTACTATTAATGGATCTGATGTTAGTGTCTCCAAGGTATACTATCCACAAGATGGAGGAATTCAAGTTCACCAATCTCATGTTAAGCCTTGCCCACCCAATTTTCCTATGGGCTTCGTCTGGTACGGTGAGAAGAGAAGAGGACCTGGTCGTCCTCCAAAGTGGGTTGAACAAGCTCTGAATGATACCACACTAGAAGAAACAAACGAGAATGGTAATGACAGTAGAGCACTGACCCCACAAGGAGATCTTAAAGCTACAAGCAAGATAATGTGATATTAAGCAACTCAGCAAGTACAAGTGTAGACCACAAACTGATGTCAGGTTCTAGGCAACAGAAGAGGACAAACAATCAGTATAGTCTTTGTCAGAATCCTCATTGTTCTAAGAAATGGTCAGATCGACAGGCTTGAGGCCAAACCTCTTGTGTGGAGAGAGTGATGCGACTGGACTATTATAATATATTAAGCTGTAATTGTATCTACTGTAATTATGTACATGTACATGTGAGCCATTAATTAGAATTATAACTTGTGCCATATTAGGTGAGCTGTCGTGATTACAGAGGTCTATATTCATGGACTCTTGATGCGTATATACGAGCATTATAAAGATATCAGAGAATAGAATAAGTATTTGTGAACAAATAAACACTTACCCAATCAAGCATTTCTCTAGTGTGTGCAGCTGAAATACATATCCTACTTCTTCCTTCAATAATGGGAGTAGCAGGATACCCAACTACCACTACTCCAAGGTTCCTTCTTAAACATTCTCTGCTAAATGCACTAGTGATAAATGAATAATACTACAGTGTACCATGAATGTTTATGTACTTACGGCATTTTTCCATATAGTAGGAGTGGAATAACAGGGGAGTGGTCATTTCCATACAAAACAAATCCCATTTCCTTGAGTCTGCGTCTAAAGTATCTGCACAAACAGAAAATATAGACATATCATGAAGTAAATCACTTATCAACTGGCAATTATTGAAGATACTATAGTGGTATGGTTAGTGGGTGAAATAAAGGCTGCTGCCAGTCAGTTTGTAAATGAGTGATATCCGCAATGATGTTTCTTGATGCTGCGATTACGTTTTGTGTATTATCTATGATGTCACAAAACAAAATGGCCGCCATAGTGTGGGGACTTGTACAGGGAGGTATTGGGTGAGATAGTGTTTCCCTACTGTATGATAGTGTTTATAAATTCGAAAAAGGGTGAAGGTGAGGCATATAGTATATAATGCAAAACAAATAAACCTATTTGTGTCTGAATTTAAAATTTTCGGTCTGCTTTCCTTGTTAGAATGCATTTTGTACTGTCATAGTATAGCTGTATGTGTACTACTTCTTACCTTTATCTCGTGGTTCCATGTGTAAAACACTACAGACAACATTCAATTCGAATACTGTGTGCCAAAGTCTCTGAAGCCCTCACACTAACACGGCCATTTTGTCAATTATGACATCAAATTTTATAATTGCAACGTCAAGAAATGTCATTGCGGATATCGCTCAATAGCTTACTTTACAAATGGCTATAACATAGATAGCTTAAGTGCTACAGATGCATTACAAATATTATTAGAATATCACCATAATCACAATACACATTCATATTTTATAAAGAGTTCATAATATAAAAATTAGTAATATGATCTCTTGATTTTATGTCTCTAAACACATACAAACAAGGAGTACTAGACAATATATTTTCATCCATAAATTCTACAATGAGTCAGTACTACGTAACATTAAACTAAAGTTACAAGTTCGAATCATGCGCACGTTATATACAATTTTATGTACAATTCTTAAATAAACATAATATATTGTACTTTGCGTGGGAGGATCAAAGCGATGCCACGTAGCGTATTGTTCATACAGTACTTATTAGCTTCATAACTGTACTGTATGAGTCATACAGAACAGTTATGCAGCTAGTTGGGCAAACACAGTACAGTTATGCACCTAATTGGGCAAATATAGCACACTTGGGCAAATACAGTACAGTTATGTAGAGAATTTATTTACAGAATGTTATGAAAACAATACTGTAAATCACTAAAATCAGCCAAACTAATCCTACCAGTTCGTTCTACGGCTAGAAATACTGTAGATTGTATGAACACTTTTTGATTGTCTGATCACGAAGCTATTTAAACACAGCCACTAAGACAGCACGATTGATCACGTGTGTGACATTGTAAATCACTAAAACTAGCAAAACTAATCCTATTAGTTTGTCCTACGACTAGAAATAGATAATATAAACAGTTACTGATATCCTAATCACCGAAAATCACAACAATTTGAGTATTAGAGAAAATCTCTCTGAGCCAGACGACCAGGAAGTACAATATAACACTTAAAGCACTGCCTATGCTTGTGTGTATGAAATATACAGCACTAAGGGGCAGACATGGGGCCAAGTACATGAGTACTTATACTTAAGTACACTTAAGTACAGATTTGAAAGTACTTGTACTTTACTTAAATACTTCCTTGATTTCCCCAATGTACTTGTACTTATACTCAAGTACTTTGCTAAGTACTTGTATGTACTTGAGTACTTAAGTACTTGTAAGTACTGCAAACATTGTACGTAGTTTGTACACAGTGGGTACTTAACAAAATTGCATGAAGGTGCATTGTACAATTCTTCTAGTACCTTCACTAACCTTACTATGTATCATGTAGCCACGATTAATGATGTCATAGAATTGTGGCAAATATAAACAATGCTTCTGCTAAAGTTAGTGCATTTAAATGTTTAAGAGAGTGAATAGTTGACAAAAACCTGAAAGTACCAACCCCACTAGGTACACTTACATACTACAATACACTGAATAAGTGTATATTTTGCTACAGCAAAATGTACTTGTATTTTACTTGAGTACTTCCAGCATGTACTTGTACTTTACTTAAGTACTCTCTTGATTGTCGCAGGAGTACTTGTACTTATACTTGGAAAATTCAAAAGTACTTGTACTTTACTTAAGTACTTTCAAATGTACTTGGCCCCATGTCTGCTAAGGGGGTGTCTCAAGGTAATACAGCACTCGGCTTCGCCTCATGCTGTACTAGTCTCTCAACACGCCCCCTCATGCTGTATTTTCCGTACACATGCGCGGCGGTGCTTTCTGTATAACATACAGTATAATCATTGCACTATTGTATCGTATAGCCACAATTTACATTGTGATATATCAAGTATCCCGATTATCGTAACAACACTAATAAGCACCACTTTTCAGCTGTATAATTTGGCCACTAAAGAAACCATATAGTTTGATACTGCAAGAAGTCACAATAGAAAATTCACTCTATTATTACTCAGCAGTGAACATTTGCCACTTTGCATTTATGCATCTAAATAGGATATTTCATGTAGCTTATAGACTATCATATTTATTACTAAAAAAATACTGCGTGTTTGCAGAGATTGTGTAATATTTACCCCAAAAAAAAAGCTACGCTCTGTAACTTTTGTGTGTGTATATACAATATTTTTAAAAATTGCCAAATTAAAAACAAAATAGGGATCTATGCAATAAAAATTATTTTTTAAAGTACTAGTTTGTGTAGTTTTTGTTGTTGTTGTAGCACAACTAGCTACAGTGTAAATTGTGACTGCTCTATTAGAATTATCATACATGGTTGTTAATTGTATCAAGAGTTCATAATATTTGTATGACCCCATACAAATATTATGAACTCTTGATTGTATTAGAGCAACTGTTGTATTAGAGTACAGTGTCTTGAAGGGGTGTACAGCTAGCTAGACCAATAAGGGGTGAGGTCATCCTGTTTACTGTTAAGTAAATAGCTAGATTGGTAAGAGGTGTGTGGTCTCCGTATTCTATCGCCATTAGTCCACCTAGATCTTTATTTGATGGTGTGGTCGCGAACCTATCGCAAACGGGATCCCAATTGCAAAGTTGCAGATATCTAGCTAGTATACCTCTTATGGGCTGAAACGCTTCTGAAATCCAGCTCTGAAATAATTCTGTGGCATCTAAATATGCTGCTGAATGAAAGCGTGGATACAAAAAATTAACGCACCTCAATATGGTTTCGATGCTTGAAGAAGAAGACAACCCCAGCCTGATTGAAGATAAAAGGAAGGACAAGGCACAGAGGGAACACACTCGTCGGAATCCCAAAAGGCACATCCCACTGGTGAGTTTGTTATTGCGGTGTAAAATGGTGGCTGTGCGCTGCTTTGTTTGGCCTCTATGCTTGCAACCGTGGTCAGGCAGTGAGTGAGTGAGGCAGACAAAATTTAAAGTTTGGGTGATTCTTTTAAAATTCTATATCCAGTCACCGGTAAGTGTTGTCTTGTTTTTAATGCTGTATTTAGTGTTAGATGGACTAACATTATTGCGCAAAGGTGATTTTTGTCATGTAAGATGCCTCTAGGATGATTTTTAAAGGTATTGGCATGCATCACTTTTGGAGTGATCCCTAATTAAACAGTACCCTGTTTGATACACTTGTATCATACTTAAAATCTGTTCAGTAAAAGAATTTGAATCCCTGCAAGAACATAGTATTTAAGCAATTATTCATTCTAAGGTAGAAATTGAAAAAAATATGCTTTTCAACTGTACCATATGTGAAAATAATATTAAACGTTGGAAATTAAGGACAGCTTAAACTGAAGTAACAGCCATTTACAATTTTAAAAAAACCTGAAAATTGGTTTACAGTCCAGTTTTATGTAATTGCTCAAAAATTTCATGGTCCTCTTCTATTGCTAAGTTACAGAATTTTAAACAATTAAGACCTGATTTTAGAAGTTTATGTCTAAGTATACACTACACTACACTTTCGTATTGATCTTTTGTTAAAGCAGCTGTACTACTTGTGCATGGAGAATGAGAAATTGGGTCACACAGTGTTAGCTATACTATACACTATAACATGTGTGAGTTACATGTATACAATTCATGATAGAGACTCCACTATAGCGAATATCAAAAACACTGATAACAGATGTTTAGCAAAAGTGTATGCATAAGTAAATCAAGAGTTCATAATATATATACTGAGGAGAGTATCCTACCCTCAGATAACTCTGTAGAAGGGCGTATCATGAAGTTATGACGTAGCACTTCTGAGTTCGCCTGTTTTTCTTTGTATAATAGTTGAACATGCTATTGATTGAACGCGTGCCTAACAATGTCGCTAACAACCAAATTAACTCCAGCTCTAAGCATTTCTCACCAAACTACAATCGTTTCTTCATGGGTTAAGACCGCTTCATAGGTATTTCTTGTTAGGCCATTGGCAAATACGGCTATCCCGAGCGCCACGAGTGTGAACGATTCTTGCACTTTTATGACTGCTGGTATGTCACAAACCACAACACCTTGTTGTTACATCATAACTTCATGATACGTTCTTCTACAGGGGCATATGAGAGTAGGATACTCTCTTCAGTCTATAATGAACTCTTGGTAAAATGGATTAATCCAATAAATTTTATAACAGAAGTTATTTTATTTATGAACCATCCACACACTGGATGTATATGGTACTGGTAAATAGGAAGCATGCCCCCAGGCCTCCATGCTTGCACCTGGTGCATGTGCTTCACACATACATCACTATGTGATGTGTGATCATGTCTCTCCAGCAATACAGTAAATGGCCACACTGTATAATGCTATATTGCACATGCAGTGATGAGGCACACAGTCCATGTACACTGGAAGGCATAGAGTTCAATCCTGGCACTACAACTGAAGCGGTACTTTTTTCAGCCAAAGTATATAATATTTTCATTTTCATCATACACTACAATAGTAGTGTATAGTAGGGACCACAAAGGAGTAGGCGTGGCCCACTAAATAAAATTGCCCAAAAAACAACCTCAACTTTCCCTGACGACAATGAGGCAGCATTGGTTAGGTAAAATTAAGCACAAACAAGCTTTCAGATTGACCTGAAATGCTTTCAAAAAGTTGCTACCGAATAAAAAAAAAATTATATAACAGAATTTTCTACTGACTGAGTAAGTAACTGAGTGACTGATTGACTGATGCCTTCAGACAAGCATAACTCGATAAGGGCTAATTCTACAGGCTTGATTTTTTCACTGTTCGACATCGCTTCGGCCCGAGAGGTGCCTTTTGGCATACAGCGGTACATACAATGCATTCTTCATGGACTTACCAGTGTCCTCCTTTGTGTCCCATCATCTTTGCTGACAGCAAAAAGTGTTGATTTGGTGGTAGCACGTGATGGCTTCTCTTTGTAACGGAAATCGTCTACTTTTCATAGTGGCTGTTTTGATGGCAGAGGTGCTTTTCGAACAGTTATTGATTCGTACTGCTGTGCAACAGGTTGAACATAGCTGACAACGAAGCGTAATGGATACTTACTTTGCAGACAATTGATATAACTGGGGTGTGCGGCACCGTTTCTCCTTTTGGTATGCATGGATTGCAGAGGCGCTTTTTGAACAGTTCTTGATCCGAAATGCTGTGTAACGGGCTGAACATAGTCATAGCTGACAACGAAGTGTAATGGATACTTAACTTTTCAGATGATAATTTATATAGCTGGGGCGCGCAGTGTCATTTCTGATGCGGTATGAGTGGATTCACCAGTCATAATAATTATTTACAAAAAAAGTTAACAAACAAGTAAGCATAGAGGGATATAACACCTCTTATTGTTTTAATATCGTGCACTACTCCAACTTGTTTCAGTACTTTTTATCGATGTGCTATGTGGTCCCTACTCTAGTTGAAAATTCCTCAAAAGTTTAAAACAGGTGGTAGGTAGTACATAATGCTAACCAAGTGTTGGGAAGACTGAAGCATAGTTTCAAGAATAGATCAGCACCATCATTTACACTGCTGTACAAAACTTTAGTTCGACCGCATCTAGAGTATTGTACCCCAATCTGGAGCCCTCATTTAGCAAAGGACATTGACGTACTAGAAAAGGTTCAAAGAAGGGCTACTAAGCTGATACCATCTATCTCTACACTATCTTATGAAGCTAGACTTCAAGAACTAGATTTGCACTCACTTTTTTGTAGACGACAAGGAGGAGACCTAATTGAAGTGTTTAAGATATTAAACTCATACTATCAAATTAACCCAAAAGATATCTTTACATTACAACAAGACAGTGTTACCAGGGGCCATCAAATGAAACTTTTTAAACAAAGAATTAGCAGAAGCATTGGTCAATACTTTTTCAACTTTAGAATAATCCAACAATGGAATGACTTACCTGGCGAAGTAGTTCTGGCAAAAACAATATCTTCTTTCAAATACTCACTAGACCAATATTGGAGAGAAACTGGACATGGACATTGTCAAAGGCCTTTGGCCTATTAATCAATTTTGTATTTTAATTGTCCATTATTATACAACCAAGTACTACAGATAATACGAAATGCGGTTAAAATATTACGTCATAAATAAATAAATAAATAATAATTAATGAACAAATAAATAATAAATAATGTTCTCGAAAACTACGAGGTCTAAAAACATGAACTAACCGGGGATAGATTCGCCTGTGAATGAAGGTACAAACATATAATCGTCACTTCTGTACGTGTAATTCTATATAACGCCCAGTACCACGCCCTTGCTTAATTATTTACAGATTGCGCGAAGGAGTAGATTAGCGATGCCCATGCAGGAGAGCCAGAGGCCACTTTATGTGTAAAGAAGAAGACTACAAGTAAGTTTTTATGTTTGTAACATCTCAAGTCTCCATGCCAGCTGCCAGTGGATTCATTCACGTAAATAAACAATACAAGAAAGCATTAAAACATAGGCCACGCTCTTTACAATACAATTACATATAAAATACAAGTAAACAATTTTGTCTTGTGCAGCTGGCATGGCAAACTTCCTTTGTGTTGGTGTCAGGCAATTCAATACGTGCTTAATTTTTTTTTCCTTCACCTGGCGTAGCTACTAGGCTCTGGTTGGCTTGGCTGTCTTCCTTTATCTAGTTCATCTGGCTTGCATACTCCTACAGTATTGTGTAGCTATCTCCTGCAAGTTGTGTATGCATAATTATAGTGTGTCAACCATCACTGTGCCATTGCTACACCACTGATGAACCCTATGTAGCTCTAGTTGATGTTGATATACTGTGCTGTATATTGGCTAATAATTTTTATCTGGTGATGTTGACTACAATGTATTGCTGCATACAATACTGCAATAATGTATAGTTCTCTCCTGTATGTTTTGTATACATATACTTTGTACACATCACTGACTGCACCATTACCACACCAATGATGTACTGGCACTTAGCTACTGGTGGCCTTTAGTTACGATGCCACTATTGTGTTATATCTGTCACTACTGTGACATATTGAGATGATTTGGGGATCGTGCCTTCACCACCTAATAGCCTCACGGGGGGCTGTCACATTGGTGTATGTACTTGGTTGTATGTGACGCGGTCCTAGAATAATAATAATAATATAAAACAATACCTTCTCTGGTGCTATTTTGAAAAGCGCTTTAAGTGCTCTATTAGCTCTATGAGAGTGATAGACTGTTCTATTAGAATATTTAGTGGAAATTAAAGTGGTTGGCCATCCTTAACTGGTACAGTAGGCAATTTGGATTAATTGGCTGGTGGTTTTCTGATGGCTGACTCTGCACACAATTTCATAGCACTGTTTTACCTCCTTATTGATTATACATGTACATGTGGATTAACCCATTTTACCAATAAACTTTGAAATATCAAGCACATTATAATTATACCATTTGCCACACACAAATACTGTACCATAGACACATAACACATAACTTCCTACCCAGTATTTTCAGCCAAAGCATCTATTCTCATTTTTCCTATCAGAAAACAATTAATCCAGCATAATGGGTGTTGTACACAATCAAAAGTTAAAATCTTCATAAGCAACAGATGGTGATACATAATACAAAACAATACCTTCATTGGTGCCATTTTCTCCCATAACAATTTTCATTGCAGATATAGCCATTTGTGCAACTGGTGGTGACATAGAAGTGGCATAAGTTGCTCCATAAGATGCTTGACGGAGGAAGTTGATAATTTTCTGGAAAGAATGACCAGAGGGTATACAACTATATTACATAGGACTGTAAGGTGAGTATATATTCCATTGTCACTTGTAATGTTGTTGAATCACTAGTGACACATAATTCATACTTTGTTGATCAATGTCTCCACATGGGCAAGAATCACTACTCTGCTTGTTATAATGCACTGAAAATTAATTGGCAACATGATAGGCACCTACAATGTGGAGCAATTTCGGGTGCTTAGAAAGTTCATTGTGTTATCCAACTGACAGAATGTGATACATAATATTATTACCTTTTGTGGTAACTACATAAAATAATGAAATATGCCATAAAAAAACTCTAGTTAGTTTACTTACACATGTAACAGGTTACCCAAGTAATGAAGTTACTGTAACGACTCAAATATTAATTAATTTTATTACTACAAAGAACAAGTTACTAATCCCATTACTAATCCACTGAGTAACACCTAGCCACAACGAAGTAAAAAAGTAGCAATGAAGCCCATGTGATAAGGTGGTAGTTGTGCATGTGTCAGTATAAATTGCATTATATGAGTAATATGTAACTAAATAGTCTTTGTTGCAAGTACATGTAATATAGCTCATTACTTGCTACTATTGCAGCAAGTAATGAATTACTTTTATAAAGTAACTACCCCAACACTGCCAACTGAGTGCTCAATGATTGGCTATAGCAAGAACTAATTATAGTAATAATTAACTCATAAACACTACTAGTGCTGATAATGCTACCTACCTATAACTAGCACTGGTACCTGCCCAATTGTGCTTGTTATAACCAACCTGATGCCCAAACAGTGTTTATAATGGTTTTTCCCAACTACTGCTCTATATCCTCTGCAAGATTCATGAAGAACAAGTCACCATTAGATGAACTGCATTCACTTGTAAGAGACATGCCACTAAAGTTGCCACTTTTTGCTCGGCAGAAGTGAAATAATTCTGTAGCATCTAAATATGCTGATGAAAGAAAGTGTTGATACGGAAAATTAACACCTTGATAATATGGTTTCGTTGGATGAAGAAGAAGACAACCATCCTGATTAGGGTTGGGCGATACCAAGAGATCATAATATTTGAAGGGGGAGGAGAGTGTCTAACGGCCAGTGTGTAAGCCAAACACACTGCACTTTGTAGCGATTTTAACACCTTCTGGTGACAATAGCAGAATGATCAGGCTGACAAATTAATTGCAAGCAGTGCACACCTAACGAGCGTCTAAACATAAAAGTGCTTTTTATCGATGATGTGGTGCCAAGACACAGTAACATTTAGTGAAGAAGAACCCCGGGAAGAACAGGAGGAACCTCACCCTACGCATCCGAAGAGGAGACGTCTAATTAACTAGAACTCCATAGACAAGTCCAGTAGATGTGGAGAAAATTCAACACGGCTCCACGTGGAACGATTGCAAGATGAAGAACTTGGTGAGGAAGCTTGTGTGGAAGAGACACCTCAAGGTAGCGACATGCAAGGCGAAGTAAATCCAGTATGAGAAGTGACAAAACAAAAAAAGAAAACAGCCTAAAGCCACGTCGAGACCACGTCTGATGCAAAGCCTACAGGTCGTAAACAAAAGGCGTTAAATAAAAAGGAGAAACTGAATGTAACAAAACGTCTTATTGCATTAAAGCTTGAGGTGGCCACTGCTGTACCTCTAATCAAATGTGGCGAAACAATTGCCAACTTACAACCCCAGGCTGAAACAATTTTGTATGTCTATGATTCCTAGTACACTGAGTTTTTTGTCTAACCATTTGTAGGAGACTTTCCTTAGGTTAAATGAAGAGTGTTTAACATTGAAAGAAAAGCACATGCAATTCAGATAATGTGGTAAAGGCACTGTGGTGACTAACTGCCCGTCAGCGTAACTTGATAACGGCTAAGGCTATGGGCTTGATTTTTTCACTGTTCGACGTCGCTTCATCCCGAGACGTGCCTTTTGGCATACCGCAGTACTTACAGTGCACGCATCATGGACTTACCTTTGTCCTCCTTTGTGTCCCATTTATTTTTGCTGACAGCCCAAGGTGTCGATTTGCGGTAGCGCGATGCATGGCTCCGCTACAGTACGTTTGTAAACAGAAATTGTCCGTATTTTCCGTAGTGACTGGACTAAATGCAGAGACAATTCTAACACTGTTCTTCATTTGTAACACTGTGTAGCAGGCTGAACAGCGTAATGGCCACTGCACTTCGAGGCAGTAATTGAAAGATAGGGCATGCGAATCGTCATATTTTCGTGGCAACTGGATTGTTGCAGAGGCACTTCTTCCACTGTTTTTCATCTGTAGCATTGTGTAATGGGCTGAACATAGCTGAAAGCGAAGCGTAATGGCCACTGCACTTTCGAAGCAGTGCTTGATAGCTGGGGCGCACATTCAGACGAAAACGTTATTTCTGGCGCCATCATTTCTTCTGATGCGGTATGCAGTGTTGGGCAAGTTACTTTTTAAAAGTAACTAGTTACATATTACATATTACTTGCAACTGAACTATTTAGTTACAGTTACATATTACCCATAAAATAAAGTAACTATAATAATATTACATATTATATTACTTTGTGTCCACAGCCTTAAGCTGTCACATGTGAAACTACCACCTTATCACGTGACATAATTGCGTTGTTGGACAATGTGCAAATCTTGGTTATAAGCAAGAAGCTGGTGAATAAGCTTCATTTAGTAGGCTCCATTACTTCGTTGTGGCTAGGCATTACTCAGTGGATTACTAGCGAGATTAGTAACTTCGTTATTTGTAGTCGTAATATTAGATTCGTTACAGTAACTATATTACTCAGGTAACGCGTTACATTTGTGCGTAAAGTAACTTGAGATATATTACCTGTTTTTATAGCGTATTTCGCTATATTACTTAGTCACCACAAAAGTAATAATATTACGTAACGCGTTACATTAGTAGTGCGTTACTCCCAACACTGGCGGTATGCGTGGGTTCACCAGTCATAATAATGTTACAAAAAAAGTAAATAAACAAGTTTAAGGTAAAATTAAAAATTTACACTGTAAGTTTGATTAGGGATCATCCAAAAAACAAGTTGGGAAACAAGGGAGGTCACCTACACCTGCAGATATACTAGTGAACATTTAATCCCTTGGTCTTGGGTATACTGGGACTGGATTAGGGATTAAATGTTCGCTAGTATATCTGCAGGTGTAGGTGACCTCCCTTGTTTCCCTACTTTTTTTTCTACACTGTATGATCCCTAATCAAAATTAAATTTTTAATTTTTCCTTAAACTTGTAGTATATAGAAGTAAAAACTGCATGAGTTAAGACAGTGTGTACCAAATGGTCTCTTACACATAGAAGAGTTTTTAAAAGCTATATTCAAATTAGTTAAAGACAACACAACAAAACCTACACCCAACTATGCAACATGGCACCACAATCACAAACACAGTACTATGCATACAGAATATGTGTGATTCTGTATAATGGAACATACATGACTAGCAGCAACATAGCCTCCAGAACTGCCAAAACTCTTGGTAAATGTTCCCATGAGAATATCCACTTCAGAAGGATCAACACCATAGTATTCACATACTCCACGACCTGTTGGTCCCAATGCTCCAATACTGTGAGCTTCATCAATGTATAAATAAGCCTGAAATAAATTCACAGAAACACTGCTTCATTAATTGGATGGTATTTGAACTTCTTTAATGCCTACTCAAATGTAATATACTTGTTGTTAACATAATAGCATACTACATCAAGGAAAGGATAGCACCAGACACATATTAATTGCATGTACAACTGAATGTGTGTCCTGACTATCAATTACTGAGCCATTTACAACGTTACAAATGAAGAGCATATGAGAGGCACACCCCTGCAATCACTCCATTCACTATGGATGATATGGGTGATTCTTATCATACAGTACTACCGTACTGTATATTAGGGTTTGGAATTTTCTGGCCAAAAATATCATCCTAAAACTAGCCTCACAATACCTTCATGGCATCTTGGCAGTATTGGTTAGGCATAACCAAGCCCAAAAGTGACCTGAAACACTTCTAAAAAGTTGCTATGAAATTTAATTTTTTTAATTGGTAGAATTGCTACTGACTGACTGACTGCTTTACTGATACCTTCAGACAAGCGTAACTTGATAACAGCTAAGACTACAGGCTTAATTTTTTCACTGTTTGACATCGCTTCAGCTCGACTGGTTCCTTTTGGCATACCGCAGTACATACAATGCATGCTTCATGGACTCACCTGTGTCCTCCTTTATGTCCCATTTATCTTTTGCTGACAGCTCAAGGTGTTGATTCGCAGTAGCACCACATGATGCTTCTCTACATTTGAACATAGCTGAAAACGAAGTATAACGGCCATTTCATTTCAGTAATTGATGGTTATGGTGCACGTACAGATGAAAGTATTAAGCCTGGTATCAATCTTTCCATTCTAATGCAGTATGCATGGGTTCACCAGTCATAGTCATGTTACAAAAAAGTAAATAAACAAGTACAGTATAAGGAAAATTTAAGAATTTTAAGTCCGATTAGGGATCATAGAAATAAAAAGTAGAGAAACAAGGGAGGTTGCCTACACCTGACAATATATTGGCGGAGACTGAAGTAGGGATTTAATGTCGACTAGTGTATCTTCAGGTATAAGCAACCCCTTTGTTTCATTGCTTTTTATTTCCTTGACTTACCGTTGAATGAAGGCATCAACTAGATAGAAGAAAAATCTATAACTTGTTGAAACTGATTGGGGCCACTCTGAAGATTATGCTTTATGCTTAACCAACACTGCCAAGCTGGAATGAAGGAAAATTGAGGCTGGCAATTTTTTTTGGATAAAATTCAAAGCATTCATGATCTCTACTATACAGTACGACTGTACTGTATGATAGCTATACAGGTGTACTTTAGTGTTGCAAAAATGTAAACAAACAAAAATTAGGAATTTTGTTTGATTAGGGATCAAAGAAATAAAAAGTAGTGAAACAAGGGAGGCTGCCTACACCTGAAGAAACACTAGTGGACAATTAATCCCTAACATAGTCACGATACTATTTAAAACTATAATCCGTTTAGCTATAATGTGTGCGTGCATGTGCATGCATGTGTGTGTGTGTGCCTGAGAAAGAATGCGTGTGCATGTGTGAATATAAATTTTCATGAGTAAAAGCAAGAGTAATGGTGATAGCTAATGTGAACTTATAAAACAACAATGAGCTTACTTTATACTTTTTCTTTAATCTGATAATCTCTGGTAACTTTAAAATTGTACCTTCCATACTATTAAAACAAACAGTATAAAAGACATACACATTCACAACATTTGCAAATAAGAAACTATATTGGTATAACAATCAAACAAACAAATAAAAAGCAGTTATTATTTAGTGCCTTCTGGAGCTCGTAGACACAAGGTAGTGAATACAACAGTTATAAGGGTACTAAAAAGGAGTAACTGCATTGCTATAAAACACATAGAGTGTATACTCAGTTACACTGTATCTGAATATCTTCATTGCTAGAGGTAAACAAAATTTTCAACAATAAGTAAATTCAGATAAATGAAGCCCATTGATTTAAATACAGAGCTCCAATCAATTACTCTAATAGAACATACAGTTTGCTATGTTGACAAGCAGTAAACAGAAACAATCCCAATGGTATATCAAAATGATTATGTGAAGTGGCCATTATGCTTTGCTTTCAGCTATGTTCAGCCTGTTACACAGCATTACAAACGAAGAACAGTAGAAGAGCCTCTGTAATCATCCCTGTCACCACAAAAAATATGGATATGCCCATTTACAAACATAGGGAAACCATCATGAGCTACAGTGTACTGCAAATCGACACCTTGGGTTGTCAGCAAAAAGAAATGGGACACAAAGGAGGCCAAAGGTAAGTCCATGTGTGTATTGAACTGTATGTACTACAAAGACACCTGTTGGGCTGAAGTCCGTAAAAAACTCAGGCCCATAGTCTTAGCTGGCATTGAATATGCTTGTCTGAAGGCATCAGTTAGGCAGTCAGTTAGTCAGGCAGTCAGTCGGTCGGTCATTCAGTCAGCAGAAAATTTCTATAAATAGTTTTTTTTTAATTTCGTAGCAACCTATTGGAAGCACTTCAGATTGCATTAAAGGGACTTTTGGGCTTGGATATACCTGCTAAGGCACATGAAGTTGTTGTGAGGTTGGTTTTGGGGTGATATGCAGTATTGTATGATGTTTAATTTCAAAAATGTTTCTGTGGCTAAATAACAATAGAAAATAAATAAAAAACAAAGCTTGAGTCCAGTAGCAGTCCAGTGAACGGATACACCCAGTTAAGGATATACAATGTATAAAATGGTGTTTTCTTGGTTCCAGTGTAAACACTGTATATAGCCTAGCCAGTCTGGTATACAGCATCATAATAGAAGTACGGTTTAAAATAAACACTGGGTCTCCAATGAACACCTAGAGCAGTCATAATTTCTAACAATTTCGTGCAGTGTTATAATAGACAAATTTCATAACAATGAGAAATTAACCGTTACCATCAGCAGCCTGAATTTTACATTATTTGTACATGTAGGTGTCAATGTCTAAAGTAGCATCTCCAAATTTCAGAAGGATAGCATATATGGATCACGAGATGTGACATTTTGAAGTTTGCAGTTTCCCAAACAGTACATGTAATACAGTACCACTCAAATGTAATGTCGTATTGCAAGAGTGCAAGCAAAAAAACTTGCTAATTTAAGGGCGTGGCACCCATTTTTTTGCGAGTATTCATTCTGTTTCATTTGGGATGAATACTCGTGAGTGAAATTGGTGCCATGCCCTTTAATTAGCAAGTTTTTTAATCGCTCGTACTCTCATTACATTTCAGCAGTACTGCAGTTGAGTCATGGATCCAAGTGATTTTCCAAGCTCGAGGGCTGTCAGGACCGAGAGCGTGGGTGTACATATCAGGCAAATCATGAGGGCATGCAGGGCCAGCACTTTTCAGTCACTTGAATTTGCAAAAAGATCGAGATACTCTAATAGAGCTGTCATCACATTATACTCTAATAGAACAGTCATCGTGATAGTCTAATAGAGCATTCATCAATACTCTTATTACACTGGTTCAGTCTGGTTGATCTAAGCCATTATATCCATTTTAATTGTCTTCAAATTACTTTCCAGTGAACCATCTGCATAGAATTGCACAATAGGCTAATTGATAATGCATGTTATGTATTAACAATTACAATCAAAATTGCTTCAGTATCTCAAGAACTAAACTCACTTTGTATCATGAAAGTAAAATTAGCTACTAGCTATATATTAAATTGAATTAATTGGTATACAGTAGCTCAAAATTACCTGGATATATTCTTGGTGTTAAAAGCAGAAAGAGACCATGTATGTAAAATAGCTTCCAGATGCCATTCCAGAACATGTATTTTCAAAATTTTTCCCAGGGAGCATGCCCCCAGACTTCCTTAGCTTAGCATGTTAATGCATGCCGTAGCTAGCACACACAAACAAAATTACAGTAGATAATCTGATTTAAATTTCAAATCAATAAAATGTAGTGTGCATGACTATGACCTCCATTGCAGTCCATGGCCTGACCACTCAGAATCTCTGGGCTCCGGCCCTGAGGGCATGTGATACAACAGATATGTACCATGCCAATTGCAGGCTAAGAGTCTGCAGGCGATTAATCACCCAAGCCAATACGAGACCAATCACTGAATTTATTATATAGATCAACTTGTGAAATTCGATTATGGGACAGCAACAACTAACGTCGTGACTACTTTTGTTAACATGAATGGGCAAGTCCTATGGGTATCACGGAATAGTCCAATTAAGCGATTTTACAAGCATTTTAAAGGTGCTGCATCGTTTTACGAACTGTTTACAACATTTACTAAATACCTATAGGGGTAAGTTTCGCTGTAGAGTGTTTTATCTTGTGTTGCTAAAAAGTGGGCATGGTCCATATTCGAAAACAGTAAACTGCTTGTGAATATGTTATAGCACTACGTATTTCTCACCTTAAACCCAATGTTTCTCAACTCATAGGATGGCAAGGGTGACAAATCGCTTCCATCTGATGCAAAATCGGATGCATAGTTTTCATCACGTGACCAATAATAAATTCCCACAATCAATTTCGGCCTGAGTTTTTATATAAAGAATTTGGCGGTACTGCTCCCACATCAAGGCCATGGACCAGGGTTTATAAGATATGTACCCTGAAATTTGCCTTTGAAGTTAGGTGGCTTCATGGTACATTGTCTATTGGAGGGGCAAGAGTTGCCCATTCTCAGCAATCCCATACATATGTATGGCAATTCAAAATGGTAATATCTTATGACTTACAAGTATAAGAAAAAATTAGGAATTTTAACTAGAGTAGGGATCAACTAGAATATAGTACACCAATAAAAAGTACTGAAACAAGCTTGAGTTGGTATATTATGACAGCCAATTACTGTAACACAAAATACAGTGCTGTGGAGTTTCCGTAATTGAAATGCACAGTAGGGATATTCACTTCTTTTTGTGTAAAGTAATTGGCTGTCATAATATACCAACTCAAACTTGTTTCAGTACTTTTTATTGGTGCACTATATTCTAGTTGATCCCTACTCTAGTTTAAAATTCCTGAAGCGAGCACTGGAAATTCTGTCAGCATGAGTAGGATATTGTAATTCTGGCAGCTTGATCAAACAATGGCTTAATGGTAATTTGCATGCACAAAGATAGGTTGGTCAGTGTTGCAGGTGTAAAGTGCCCTGAGCAACCAATCTCAATTGTAACAAGCCGGGTATACAGGCCAGTACATCAGTGTTCATAAAATGAAATACTGTAGCTTAACAAAGAACTTACACAGTAAACCAGCGCGAAACTGTGCCAACTAATCAGCATGTTTCTGTCTACTTTGCTAAGAACGAGTTCTTATCCATCTGTCGTCTGGAACAGTCAGTTGAACTCAAACACACAAGAAACAAACAAATAACAGAAAAGTTCATAAAATGAATACCTTAGTACAACTTATGTGGGCAGCAAAGCAGTTCGTTAATGAGAAACACAAGCGATTAAACTGTGCCAACTAATCAGCACATGTCTGTTCTAGTTTGCTAAAAAGGAGTTCTTATCCTACACCCGTCGTATGGAACAATCAGTCAATCTCAAACACATGAGAAACAAGCGTGAGCGACCAGCACAGAAAATCGAGAAGCATATACTAAATAAATTATTAGCAGGAAGCCACTAATGCACTATCGCGAATAAATGAACACCTTGCATTGTCAACGAAAAGAACTGGGCACAAAGGAAAGTCCATGATGCATGTATTGTACATACTGCGGTTGGTGAAAAGGCACATCTCGGGACTAAATGACGTCGAACAGTAAAAAAAATCAAGCCCATAGCTATATCCATTGTCGAGTATGTTTGCTGAAAGCATCAGTTAGTCAGATTACATTCTGTTAAACTTTTAAAATTCCATAGAAACCTTTTGGAAGGTTTAGGGTTGAGCTGAAGACATTTTAGGGCTTGGCTGTACCTAACCAATACCGCCAAATTGTCATGAAAGGAAATTGAGGCTGGTTTTAGGGTGATATTTTTGGCTGGAAAAACCCCAATTCTGTATGGTCCCTACTATACAGTACTACTGTACTGTGATATGCACTATCCACTTTAAAACTTGAGATTATTTCTGACATTTACACCTACAAATACTGTGAAATGATATTTGCTGTGAAGGGGCAACTATTGCCACTCCAATTCGACAATATATCTTTAAATGTCATATCTTGTCCCCTGTATATGTAGAGGGGTTACTTCAGAAATTGACACCTACAAATAATGTAAAATTCAGGTTGCTAGGGGCAACAGTTTTTATTATGTGTAATTACGACTTGTCTGTTGATGAAGGAAGAACGTATATATGTGACTGGATCTACGAAAACCGTTCTTATCGCCCAAGACAGGAAGTTTGATTTTTTCACACAAACGCAAAGCTTAATGAATGCACTATCAAGTTTCACTGCCACAGTCGACCAGAGTAAAGTGGTCTGCTTTTGCTGGCTGCTTTTCTAGAGCACAGTGGCGAGCCGTACGAGTGGTCTGGGGTCTTGATGGAGCCCTGGCCAACCAGGAGATGGCTGTGTGTGGCTGTACAGCTCCGTGGTGTTGGACAATGACCTGTGCTGTAAATTTCCTTTCATTTTAGCCAGTTCTGAGTTCTGAATGGCCTATAATTTGGCCTAATTCATCCCAGCACGTTTCTTTTCAATTTTTGAACACCATCTTGCCTGCCTTCCAGGGTCCCCGCCTCCCACCCTTCTGGAGCTGGCCTGATACAGACAACCTCGGTTTAAAAACTATCTAAAATGGCAGGAAACTTAGCTGTTGACTACTTCTTCAGTGGATGATCAGGAAGGTAAGAAGTTGTTGTGAAACGTGTGAAAATTTGGTATGGGTAGCTACCACCATCGGCCAGCTACAACACACTGAATATTTAA
Source organism: Dysidea avara (assembly GCF_963678975.1). NCBI lineage: Eukaryota > Metazoa > Porifera > Demospongiae > Dictyoceratida > Dysideidae > Dysidea > Dysidea avara. The sequence continues at coordinate 9,972,227 of NC_089281.1, forward strand.
TACCGACGTTTCTCGATACTTTTAAATAGGCGATAAGACCGGTTTTCCCAGAGATAGTCACATAATTATACAGTAAGCCTGAATCTCTGAAATTAATGCTGAGGAAAACATCAAGGAGAATACAATACTAATGTATGAAGTTGATTTGTGAATGGTAGTCACGTATATAAACACTGGTCTCATTCAATAGCCTGGGTAACAAATTGATGTTGTGCTACCAGGTACCATGCAGCTACAGTAACTATAGCTGAAAGTAATCAACAATGTGCAAATATTACTTACTATGCTATTACTAATAGGTTTTGTTTTGTAACAGAATAACCAATAAATAGTGAAACATTTCATAATTCTCTAAGTTGTTACACACTTCTAAGGAAGTACTATTCACTTCAACAACATATTGTGAGGCACACTATAATATTCCTGGAGGAGACTGAGTGTGGTGCTGGTAATGGAGACTGTAAAATAATTATTAAACCAAAAACTGGGCCAAAGAAAGGAAGAATTCAAACTGTAGGCTACCCAAAAGTCTAGTCCATCTGTTTAGGTAATCCTAAGGCTACAGCACAAGTTGCTGTCAGACCTTCAGTTCTAGCCACTGTCAATTGATAATAATAATTCCTATCAAAGCAGTGAGCACAGACTATTATAGGATTAGTACTAAGTTTACAAACCTGTAAATTCCTTCCACAAGAAGAAAGATCTTTTTCCATGGTCTGTGAGTTCTTGGATTCCCTTCTATTATGGCTTTACGAAGCTTCTTCTCCAAATCATCTATGTCTTTCAAGAGAAAACCCTTGTAAACTATGTAAGTACAAATATAACAATATTATTTACCATTATGCTTGAATTTCTGTATAGCAGCACCAGAGAGGCGAGCCCCAAGCACAACTGATATATGGTTGCATGCATCACTTAAAATTAAACAGCCCTGCAATGAAAACAGACTTGAACAACTCCATGTAATGGCTTTAGCAAACATACAGGACGACACAAAATAGGACACAGGTAAGCCCATGAAGCATGCATTGTGTATTCCAAAAGCATCTTTTGGCTGAAGCGATGTTGAACAAAAAACAAGCCCATAGCTTTAGCTGTTATTGAGCTACGCTTGTCTGAAGGCATCAGTTAGTCAGTCAGTCAGTAGAAAATTCCACTAAATATTTTTTTTAATTTGTAACAACCTATTGGAAGCGTTTCAGCTTTTAAAGAAAACATATTACACCTAGTAACCAATACTTCTAAGGCTTGTGAGGCTGGTTTCTGTTTAATGTATATTTTGTGAGAAGGTGTGAATCTCTGTGATCAACCGTGATAAACAATACTATTGTACAGTATGATACAGATAAGCAGTCACCAATGGTTGACCAGTTTTTGGATGACTGGCTTTGAAATGGGTTAAAGCAATTGATATTATTAAATCCAGTCAACCCATTATAATAAAACAGGTCAAAATTTCAAATTGGGTAGCAATACATATGCACATTGGATAAATAAAAACCGGAATTTAAAAAGGGAAAATAAGGATTGCTTAAAAAACAGGTAGTGATCACCGAGGTGGTAACGTAAACATTTTATCCCTATTTGACTTTATCCCCCCTTGTTAACTGTAAGTCAATATAGGGAATTGTGGTTTACTATACCACACCAATAATCCTTTCTTGTTTGTCACTATTTTTCTAGTGATGCCCATTTTCCTTTTTAAATTAATTTATTTGTTTTTGTATAGTCAGGAGCCCATAAGTGACACAAGGCATTTGTGCCTTGCAGCGCTTATGGGCATTTGTGCTTTGTAGTGCTTATGGGCTCCTAATATAGCAAAGGTTCAGATTGTGGCATTCTATACAGAAAAGCTGGCGTGTAGTACTATAAATACTGTTGATAGTACTTTGTGTCAATTATTCTAATTTCAACTGTCCAGCGCTATAACTCCACGACTATTCATCACAAAAGGCTGAACTTTGACTGTCCCTTTGATACTATATAACAGAGAAACAAAAATTAGAATTTGAGGAAACAAATTGTATAAAATTCAATATTTTGAATATTACCAAGCCTAGACCATTTTTACTGCAATATCACCATTATCTGAGTTAATTAAGTGATTGACAATAAAACCTCTGATTGTTGTTTCATGAGTTTATTTTCTGAGGTGGTTTTTGTTGACTGCTCTATTAGAGGTTTGCAGACTGCAATCCCTGAAACCACTACTGTAGCTCATGATAAACAAAGTCTAACACCTAATGACACTTTAATAGAAAAAATTCAGATACAAGTACCATTGAAAATATGTCATAAAATTAGTTTTTCTAATACAAGGGGACCCCTACTGTTAAATAATACATTGGCAGACCTTCAGCTTCATCATTACCTATCAATAATACATGTGGTGATCTACACTGTATTACCTCTCCCATCAACGATGGAATATTTCCTGAGTTGGTAGCAAACCCCATTCCAAACACCATTGCACTTTCTTTTCCAACAAATCGAGCAGTGAGGGCTTCTAGCTCTTTCAATACAGTGGTACTACCTTAAGGTAACAAAAGTAAATCAATGTAATTTATCAAATACTAATAAGCACTATAGTCTTAAGCTTATCAGCACATAAGGTACAAAACATTGCTACCTAAATCCTTTCTGCTACTGCAACTAGATACTCCATCATTCTTTATTCTCTGTACAACTCCTTCCATACATGGTCCTCCACTTTCAGCAAATCCCAAATAGTTATATGAACCAAGATTAAGAACCTTTGATGTGGTACCAGGACATCTACAATACAATTCAGAAGACAGACAGACATTCATTTCTATCATACTTGCACAATACAATAAGGACTATTATAGAATTTTGCGTGGGCGAGATCAAAGGGAAAAGTGTACTTTAAATTTCATAAAGTACACTCTCAGCTGGCCAACAGTGCTTCATCGACCACAAAGAGTGCTTTAAGAGTACTTTATTGAACGAATAAAGCATTCTTTACGGTGCAATAAAGCACTTTTTGTGGGCAATAAAGCACAGTTGCCCACGTACTCTAGTAGCCTGCGGGACTCACGCCAGTATGACTAATCACCCAAGTCAGTGAAGGCTGATAGCCTCGCCACGCTGAGTGATCAATCACCCCAGCCATTAAGAGTGCTACCACTGGGTTGCTTTTATAGACATACCTAAATGCTTCATTAATGGGTGGGAGAAGGTAACGTCGCTGTTACATTTGTTAATGTAAACAGACAAGTCCTGGAAATATCACGGAAATATTCACCATGTGACTCACAATAGAATCGATTGTGGGTTGCGAGCAAAGCCTGCCAAAAGACGCAATGAACGTCTACCATGCCAAACTATGGTGAAATATGCGTGAGTTACTTTGTTAAACTAGTTGTGTGTTGTTCAGGCTGCTAATAATTCGTGCAACACGTGTTAATTGCGAGTCTTAGTGTATGGTGAAGACACACGACTAGAAAGTTCCATAAATCATTTAAAGCATAGCCTTGCTCGTGCTATATGGAAATAAAGTACTCGGCCGCACGCCTCGTACTTTATTTTTCATATAGCACTTGCAGCTATGCTTTAACATATACTTATAGAACTTGGCGTGGGCGAGATCAAAGGAAAAAGTGTACTTTAAATTTCATGAAGTACACTTTATGCCAGCAAACAGTGTTTTATTGCCCACAAAGAGTGCTTAAATCGTACAATAAAGCACTCTTTGTGGGCAATAAAGCATAATTGCCCACGTGCTCTAATGCAGGCTAATAGCCCGCAGTGCTCACACCAGTACGACTAATCACCCAAGCTGATAGCCTTGCCATGCTGAGTGGTCAATCACCCCAGCCAATACGAGTTCTACCACTGGATTGCTTTTATAGACATACTAAATGCTTCAATGATGGGTGGGAGAAGGTAACGTTGCTGTTACAGGGGTACGTTTGTTAATGTAAACGAACAAGTCCTATATCACGGAAATACTTCACCATGTGTCACAATAGAATTGATTGTGGGATGTGAGCAAAACCTGCCAAAATATGCAGTGAACGTCTACTATGCCAAACTATGGTGAACTACGCGTGAGTTGCTTTGTTAATCTAGTTTGTGTACATTTAGGCTGCTAATAGTTTGTGCAACACATGTTTAGTCCTAGTGTATGGTGAAGCTACACGACCTAGAAAGTTCCATAAATCATTTAAAGCATTGCCTTGCTTGGGCTATATGAAAAATAAAGCACTCGGCGCTTGACTTCACTGCTAATAAATCGCCTCGTGCTTTATTAGCATCTCGGCCACGCACCCCGTACTTTATTTTTCAAATAGTACTTGCAGCAATGCTTGAAATTTGGTAACCAGAACATTTGCCACAAAATTTATTATGCATTGTGAATTTAAATATTATAAAATCCCAATGGCTAGGAATACACCCACAGCTGGTTGCAAGCAAGGCTGTTAGAAATTGCATAACTGGTTTCCCAAAATCGCTTTGTTGATGCATTTTTCTCTGAGAAAAATCATGAGTATAGGTGACTGGATCTGCAAGCACACATTTTTCAAAGTCAAAAAAAGCCTAGAGCTTCAGTGCTACAAAAAGGTAACAACAGAAAAAATAAAATTGAACAGTGATAATAAGGAAACTAAATTACAGGCGCTTAATTAAAAGGTAATGACATATGAAATTTATTATCAAGATCTAACTTACACCATCATTTTGTGTCTGAAAGATCCTTCCTATGAGCAGGGTGAAAACTGGTGAACAACAACAGTGATCTACACGTCCAACGCAACATAAACTAAAACTCATACCATATAACAACAAACTTGGTGATAAACTAGATTTGGAAAATTGGTGAATCATCACCAAACTGCCAAATATAAAACTCATCAGTATTATTTTCATACCTTGTGTCCAAGCTTTGATAGCAGTTGCTGAGGCCAGTCAAATCTTTTGTTGAGGTCATATTTACAAACTTAAACACAGACCTCACTGATAAATTAGTGTAGCTCCATGCATGCAAGTGGATGCAGCTCACGAAAGAAGCTGCCCTGGCTCCATGTAAGCTTGCAGACAGCAACAGACATGCACACCATTGATAAATGGGTGAGGTTCCACATATGCCTACAGACAGAAACACATGATCCCTATAAGTGGGTGTAAGATTGAAGACATCAACAGACATGGATTCGTGTGAGGTTCCACCTATGCCTACAAACAGAAACACATGATTCCGATAAGCTCCACGTAAGCTTGCAAACAGCAACAGACATGGATTCATGCACATCCATTGATGAATGGGCGAGGTGGCCTTCTATAATTTATCATCGTTCAACTATTCCTCTAGGAACCTGCAACAAATTAGCCTGTCGCACAGAGAGTCAGAAACCTGAACATAAAAACTGAATGTAGAAAGAAAATCCCAGACCAGGTGGTGACTTGATCCTCAGAGAGCTTGCAGTCTAAGCAAGTGCCTGAGGAGCCACACAGCCTGGGATCCAGGATCTTCTCTGTATTCAGCCAGTTCTTAACAATTGTGAATTCTCTAATTTATGCCACAAGGCAGACACTTCACCACAAGAAGGATTGTACAGCATGTACGCTTCGTTCTTTTGTCAGCTTACAACACGTGCAACCTCGCATGCAACAGTGCAGTGCCAATTTATCAGTACATGAAATTATACACCAGTGAGAACTTAAATATAAATATTAAATATAAAAATAGTGTCAGATACATTTTTGTAGGTAATCCCATAGTGATTTAGTTTGTTTCAATAGTAGGAGTGTTATTAATCCCAGGTTTGGTTTGTAATTACACTGTAAAACAGCCAACAAAATAACACAATCACTGAGTTTAACAAGAAAGTGAATATTTGTATGGGCATATATACAAGTATTATGAACCCTTGATAAAATTAATATATAGTTGATCAGATTAAGATGCTTTTTAAGTGCTGAAAGAATAATGCAATCATCAGTTAGAGGTTAACAGCCACACAGCTAGAACTGCACTACAAAGCATGAAGGGTGATCCCTATTGATCACTATGTGATCAGTAGGCAATCACACACATTTGAGTGCAATTAGGAAAAATTGTACCAGTAATGGTCAAAATTGCACAATCATTCCTTAATTGCACTCAAATGTTTGTGAGATTGCCTATACAGATCAGCTTCACCAATATATGGTACTGTAAGAATATTTGGTAATAATTTGCATGTGGCGGTGAGAGTTTAACTTGATCAAATGCATCTGCTTCTGGTTTACATAGACGCTATGCTTACCTCGTTGGCCTGCATACTGGAGAGGATAGAGATTTATTCAATACGCTGCAAAAGGAAATGGACCCAGGTAAGTCCATGATAAATGCATTACACGCACTGTGGTATGCCAAAAGGCACCTCTCGGGCTGAAGTGACGTCAAACAGTGAAAAAATCAAGCCCATAGCATTTGCCGTTATCGAGCTACGCTTGTCTGAAGGCATCAGTCAGTCAGTCAGTCACTCAGAAGAAAATTCCAATAAATAATTTTTTTTTAATTGTAGCAACTTGTAAAAACGTTTCAGGTCAATCTGAAAGCTTGTTTGGGCTTAGTTTTACTTAACCAATACTACCTCATTGTTGTCTGGGAAAAATTGAGGCTGGTTTTTGGGTGATGTTATTTCATGGGCCATGCCTACTCCTTTGTGGTCCCTACTATACAGTACTATCGTACTGTATGAACAAAGCTCAGCCTGCACCATAGGCATTTCAGATGCGGTATGCGTAGGTTCACCAGTCACAATAATTATTTACAAAAAAAGTTAACAAACAAGTACAAAAAAATTTGAAATTTTCAACTAGAGTAGGACCATAGTACATCGATAAAAGTACTGAAACAAGCTGGAGTAGTACACAATATTAATCATAGTAAAACAATAAGAAGTGGTATATCCCTACTGTGCATTTTTATTATGACATCTTGAGCACAGTAGGGATATAACACTTCTTATTGTTCTAATGTGATTTAATATCGTGCACTACTCCAGCTTGTTTCATTGATGTGCTGTGGTCCCTACTCTAGTTGAAAATTCCAATTTTTTTTGTGTATTTGATATAGGTATGCACAGTGGTACAATACTGCAGTTGTTTTTGCTTATGTAGCTACACACAGGTCTGCTGTTTAAAATTATCTGTAGCTATGCTTGCATCATTTCGGTGTTCTTTAAAAGTGACATTCATTATACATGCAACAGTTACATGAATTTTAATGTATGGTTTCTGTGCACAACATATAATACGCAATATGGCAACTTCTGCATTGTACGGCAGGTACCAATAAATTAATTTCTATTGTGGTCAATCTATTATCAAATGATGCTACATGTATAACCTGCATAATACCATACCTGTTTCACTGCCCATACAAAAGTCTCAATAGTAGCAGTGAAATTTATCCCGTATTTCACTGACAGCAGTGAAAAAGTTGTAATTGCAATTTCATTGGCTAGAATTTATGTTAACAATGTAGCTCCAATTAGTGTCGATGCGTGTTTAGTACATAGTGACAAATTGCGTACATAGCAATGCTAATGCACAGCATGCGTATATGCAGCGAGTATGGTATTAACTGGGAATAGCATGGGTAGCAGTGAAATTTGGGATAAATACCACTCTTGTTGTATTGGAAATGGTAAATTTCACTCGGCTTCGCCTCGTGAAATTTATCCCCATTTCCAATACAACACTCGTTATATTTATCCCAAATTTCACTGCTACCCATGCTATTACTAGTACTAATAGGACAGGTACTACTAGAACCATTCACATTGTTCATACCTGCGTGTTATAAGCATAGATACACATTACTACAGTAGTTTTAGCTTAGCTACTGCAATTGTGCAGGTTTAGGAGTACCTGCATGCTTCCCATCATTTCGGTATACTTTGGAAGAAAAATGATATCACCATGCATGCTGCAGGGCATGAATGGCACTGATGTTTAACCCTTAAAGGCATGCACATAAGCCACCATAGTGGCAATATAAAAAAACGCATGGAAAAAGCATGATGTTTAACCAACAACTGTTTCAGAACAGAAAGTGTTACATACTTACAGATATCAATAATAAAATATTCACTCGAACGCTTCGCTCATGAAGATGATAGCAAGGCAACTAATCTTGAGGAGATGCTGAAAGCAACGATGCTTGAACCATGCCACAGTGGACCATATCACCTTGTAGATCGACAGAAACACCTTCTATTGCACTAACACCTTCCACACGACTAGAGTCCACAGCATTTACAAACCTCAAAGATATATTTTCCTCTAAAACATTACGTGAATTACACTCCTGTGTTTAAACCATCATAACTCGGTGAAGGAACGTCAGAATCAGTAAAACGTGGACATCATTTTATTCTTTGTGATGTCAGCATTCAGAAAATCATGATTCCAAGTCTGTGTGACCTTCCGTATATGAGTTATCGATCAATCAATATCAATAATAGTGGCTTATACAGATACGATGCATGGGTTTTATAAAGTCTTATGTGGCTTTAAGGGTTAATGCTTGGTTGTTATTATAATGTGGTCCATGCATATAGGGCAGGTACCGATGCTAGTAATAAAATATGGCAAGATTTTAACTAGGTAATGGCCAAATTCTCAGGGAACACTGGCCGAATTGTCGAATCGTATCATACTAATACACAGGACTACTTAATAACCATATCTCTTAACACTCACTATAAACTAAGGAGGCCTATAGTGCTGGACATCATAAGTTTCCAAAACTTGTAATCTGAGTTTGCAATGTCATAACTTTGTGTGGGTTTGGTCTATGTCATTGAAATTTGGACAGGTAGAGCATGTAACCATTGTGGTTACACAACCGGAAGTTGAAGCCATACCAATGTGAATTATTCACACAATGATGTAATAACCAAGCAGATTCAACATTTTACATATTTCAACTTTTCTCCCTGTAGCTGTATGCCACAAAGCTGTAAATCTTGGTGTGATAGGAGAACAGTTATATCAAGAGTTAATAATAAGAGAGGAGAGTGTCTAATGCTGTATAGGCTTGTAATAGATGATTACGCAGAAGTTAAACGGCTTCCTTTCCGTGTAACGTACAGGCTTCTAGCATTTGTTCGTTTCCTTACCGCAATTAGTTTAGCCGCACCGTGATGAATCCTCGAGAATATTCGAAGACTTAACTAAAGACTGAGCTGTATGTACAGGGAACAGTGCTCCTTCAATTGAAGAATGCTCAAAGGTAGGGTAACATGGTGACGCAGTGAAAATTCGAAGCGATACTCCGCCTTTGGTTCAGTGTTTATTGGTTTCTCAGACGCTCTCCCCCAGAGTTATCTTCGAGGTTAACAGCCACACTTCTTTACGCAACAGAGCGATGCTCTTCGTGGTGAACTTGAACATCGAATTGAACGCACGCCCTTGTGTCTGGGATAGCCTTTGTGGTTAAATGCGAAAATATACTAGCCGGTCTGTCGTTACGCGGAAAGAAGCCGTTTAACTTCTGCGCAATCATCTGTTACAGGACTATACGGCATTAGACACTCTCCTCTCTATATTATTAACTCTTGGTTATATAGCTCCAACTTTTTGTAAGACAGATTTTTGATATCTTCATTTATTTTGATGCTATTGTGAATTGAAGCATAACACACAGGACAACTTTTCTCAGTGAGACAGCCAGCAATACTCATGAAATTTGGTACACATATAAAATGCTGCATATGCAAAAAATTTGTAAGACAGATTTTTAAAAAACGAATTTGTTCAGGAATTATAGCTTTTAAAACACAGAGGAACCGACCTTAACCTTTAAAGCCACACAAAAATATTTGATGAATGCGTGTTTATTCAAATGGGCTTAAGTATATGGCCAGGCTAACTCCATTAGCCTAATACCAGACATCAAAAGAAAGCTTATTCATTGGGCTACTAAGGGAAAGCTACACTGTAAATACACACTGTAACAACAGAGGCTTACTTGTTATAGAGCGATAAAGAACGCCGACTGGTTTTATCGCAACGCTACATTCCACGTTTCGTCCGCCATGTTAATTAACATTTCAGTCACGTGAGCTGTATATGGCCTTACTCGCCGTTGAATGGCGAATCAACCAACAGTGATTTGGGTTGAATAGGATCAACTGACGATGAGTTATGGATGATTTTCTAAAGGTGTGTAGGGGATTTGCGTGCTTATAAACTGAAATGTATTTTCACAGCGTGTTTTGGTCTTCATACTTTCATTGTAGGGTAAATCCCTAGGTATCATTTTAATCTTTATTACATCATGAGTAAAGTGATGCTTATTGCATAGTCATAGGACCAACACTATGAAAATTACAGCGCTTTGTTTACATCCATGCGTAGCGGTCAACCAAATTATATAACGCATTCGTTTTTGGAAAGTTATGATGTCCGGCACTGTACTACGTACAGTATACTGTTTTTGTTTACATAACAGTAACCATAACAAAATTATCAAACAACAAAAACCAGCCTGAAAAAACAACGGAATTCCAACTAACTATTTTACAAAGGTGTATTACACTCCAAAGAACTATTCTATGCAGTTTACTTCCATTCCACAATTGGTTTCTTTGTGACTGTTGCACATATGTATATGCACTCATGTCTACCAAGCCATGTCCGAAAAAAAGCAGCCAACTGTCAACTCTACTTGTCTCCATCAATGTACAACACTTTCTTATAAAATAATACTTTTCAACTCAAAGAATGAGTTAACTCACTTATTACGAAAGATTACACTTTGAGCTACTACATAACAAATGCGTACTAGTCAGGCAGGATCCAGTTATCCAAGAAACAGGAGTTATGATGCCATGCTGCTATATCAATGGCCGTTAATTAATGGGATATCTGGTTATTTTACACTGTACCTGTATAAGCATCCACCAAATTACCAATTTTTAAAACTAAAATTTCTGTTCATATGGTACATTGGCACTCCTTAAGAAAACACTGACAAGCTTCCAAGATTTTAGAGTTCTTACATTGGCAGATACAACAATATGCAGATTTTGCCATTAGCATCTTTCTTCATTGTAAAACAGGTGCTCAAACAGTTTTTTTTTTTTTTAATTTACTTATATTGTGTATAAATACAATTTACCATAAATTTAGCCTCGCACAAACATGTGGGAGATCTAACTATAATCTTTTGGTGTCTCTTGGATGTATTATGCATTTGTATTTTATGGTAGAGTAGCTTTTATAAAGTGATGAAAAAAAATTCATCAACCTTTGGTAGCACACTGTAGTATACAGTAGCTTAGAAAATAGTATGCATAACGAGACATCTGGAGAAGCTCTCTAAAATGATTAGAGACCTCCTTTATATAGCAGATAGGTATCTGCGTATATCTCCAGTTGAGGGAGTCACTGAAAATCTCACTATGCTATGCCTCCCTCAGGAGGTGTATATAGCAGATCAGTGAGCTTTTACAATGTGGAAAATGATGGAGTATAAACAGTGCTTTAATCAGCTAGATCAAGTATTAAGTGCCACATAAAGATGTCCCATTTACTTACTAATTGATCATGTGAGGTAATTACTAGAGACGGACCAATACCACTTTTTACCGATACTTCCGATACGAGTATTTGTACTGAAATTATCTGCCAATACCGATTCTGATACCGATACTAAGCATTGAAGCCTAGACAAGTTTATTATAGAAATTTTACTGATGTGATACATAGCTATAGCTATTAAAATATCACGGTAATTGTTCAGTTTAATTGATTTCAGTTCGATCAAGTTTCAAAATATACATCATTGTGGATTACTGATTTCTTGATTTGAGGTAGTTTTCTTGTAAGTTTATTGATTAGGTAAATAATTTCATGGGCAGCCGATACTTCTATGTTTGTTATACAGCCTTGCAACTAAACCTTTTCATGAAAAAGCAAGCCAAGTAGTCATAAACTTATTTCGTTGAGGAACAACTGCACTGTCATTTAATTACAAAGGATTCACGTGTTATAATATATTAGAATACACACGGAGCAATTGTAGCAATACTGGAAAAGAGTAACAAAGGCTTTTTTCGCTACTTTGCTAGCCCAACTAAGTTATTTGCTATCGGAAACTTAGCTAGAGATGGTTTAATAAAAGTGGTGAATGTCTACTGGTGGTATCTGTACCTCGTATTACTGATATCGATCCGATCCGATATCACTGGTATCGGCATCAATACTGATACTGGTATCGGTATCGGTCCACCTTTAGTAATTACCTGTATCAGTATTTGGTATTGAGTATCAATACTCATTTTGAATTGCATCTTATCAGTGGTATTGATACTTTTAGTATCGTATCGCCAATCTCTATTGCCTTGGGTTTTTTAAATCACAGAGATCCTCGTGATTGGTCTATAAACATATCTGAGAAGGCAGTTAAACATGTCCACTCTCCTCTGGATTCATGCATATCTACAAACTACAATACGCCTACTGATAAATGGGTGTGGCTCCATGTATAGAAACATAATCCCTATAAGTGGACACGGCTCACAAAAAATTTGGTATGACATACACTTCCAAACTAATTGATTCATTTGACACATGATCCAACCCAGGTCAGAAACAGATATTCTATAAAACAGATCAGAGCCAGACACTACTAGCTTTTTCAATAATAATAAATCCATGAAAAGCCCATGAAATACTTGAAAAGCCCATGAAAATATTATAATTTAAGCTCTATGGGTTTTTCATTGGTATGTCTAAATGCAATGAATTTTACATCAAAATCATGTAAATTAATGTAACTGTTCTCTATGCCAAAACCTTTACCAATGAATAAGCTATGAAATTGTTCAATGCGATAATGAAATTCCCATGAAAGTTTTAGCACTTTCTGCATGCCAAATTGTTACCCATGAATCACCTATGATATAATAACATGTTAAATAGGTACCAATGAAATTCTCATGAAAATTTTGATTTCTACAATGTACGAAATGTGTTACCAATGAAATTCTGATGAAACGCCTGGCTACTTTTACACATAAACAACCTTCAGCCATGAATTACCCAAAATACTAATATGACATCCATGAAATTCCTATAAAGGGATATATAATTGTTAATGTGCAATTTATATTTAATTATTGCTATATATATGCTGTGTTTGTTCTCATTGAAGTTTTGATTTCACTACAAATCAAGCAAGGTCCAGGAGTGAGAATGCATATGTATGATGTAGCTACGTACGTACAGTATAGCGAGCCATACACACACACATGAACACCATACATGGATATAATGCTCAATGTTAATTACTATATTCATAGTATAGCTACGGTCAGTGCCCCTAGAGGGCACCATCGGATCAGTCTGGAAGAAACCATAAACCCAGGTTTTACTATACTACTCTCTATGAAGAAAACTAATGGAGACCGGCACTTATCTTGAAAGCCATGATTTCTACTCCAAGGCTTAACAATAGATAGCTGATCAGTAGCCAGCCGGCGTACAGGTACGTACGGTAGACTTAGTGAACCAAGACTACACCCTTGGCATAAAATGGGAGTGCTGCGTGTGCAATTTATGAGCTGATGGACTACAAGAGACTAGTTACTTACCGTGTCCAGCAGAGTGCAGGAGTATAGCTAGCTACGAGTCCGGATTCGAGATGCACCAGCAAGTAATGGCCGGCCCGCTCTAGGGCCAGGTGATGCGCCTGGGACTAAACATCAGTGATGTCTGCAGAGCACTTTACGTTGATTTCCACCCTGAAAACAACTGGCTATCAGCTAAACAAAACTTTCCTTAACTTGTGCGACATTATTTAGATCGAACAGAATTACCATAGAAACGATTTCTTTAACAACGGGAGTAGCCAGGTGGAAGTGGAGCGCATCAGATTTCTGCATGTTTCTCGAGCTGATACAATGATACTGAAGTGTTAATTTGCTGTTGTTGCTCTAGTAGACTGGTTCTTCAGGAAGCTAATGTCGTCAGTCGCCAGCCGCCGTGTCACAGTCATATGATTCATGTTGCCGCTTTGGTTCAACATAGGTACAGCTATGTTTTACTACTTGTAAGTGTTCCCGGCCTCGTGAAATGAAGGAGAAACAGTGCAACAGTGGACAATTGTAACAGGGAGAGTGTCAGACCTGCTTATATGGCTTGACCTGAAGAAGTCCAAATCCTACTGAATAAATGGACCATCAAATTAATGCTGCAGCTGCGGAAGTATTTGTGTGGAGTCTATTGTAGTCATTGCCATTATCCATGAGTTAGTCATGCAGTGTTCATGAAGATTCAAGCTGGCAGGATGTCACCCGGGCCAGCTTCTTTTGATGGTACAAAACTATAGTGGTGTTTATCGTTTTATCATTTTTCTTGCATATTGTCTAGCCTCATCAACATTGATTTTGCAAAGTGTCATTAGTTAATGTTGTGCCACCAAGTCAGTACAAATTCACATTTTTATTATTCCTACTGCTTGTAGCTATCTGCCACTTTGTGTACTGAACCTGACAATCTGTCCATCCCTTCAAAGTTTTGGTTATTTTATCATACAAAAAAGCCTAGAAGATTTAGTTTCTTCAAGAATTTCTAGCCATACAGCAGCATACAGTATTACTGTGCTTCTTTCTTGCTGCAGACTTGACAGCATTATTTGGCTGCTTATACCCGCAAGGAGATAATAAGAACACATTTAAATCCAGAAATATCATAATGAGGTTTTAGTGCATGTCATGTAATGTCTTATGTCGTTATTAACATGTGCAAAATATGCAGGTGTCACAGGTATGCTTACATTTGTGTGATTTTACAACCACCATAAACAGCAAAGCAATGAAAACAAACTGATGAACTCCATATATGTAGGTACCATTAATTTAAGAGTATAATTGTCATTACAATTCTTATTGTAGTAAAAGTCTCAAAGATATTGTGGATGACGTACAGTCTATCTGAAGTGGGACCATTTTTTTGGCATATTGCAATCCATCAGTGGTTTAATTATCAAGTAGCTAGATCTAGACCAGCTGATTCAGAAGTGGAATAGCAATGAGCAGCATACACTCACCAGCTGGGAAGTACTGTGCACCTGCGACCCATTTTCTTGCATTGGTTTCATAAGTATTTCCTGACACTAGCATACATATTTCATTGGTGTTTAGCACATGTATTGCAATATGTTTTCATAGCATTAATATGGTTTTTCACGTGGTTTTCATGTCTATACCATGCTATTTACATTGCTATGGACTTTCATGGGTGTTTCATAGCTTAATACAGTAACTCTATTTTCATGCATTTTTCATGGCTTTGACTTCACATAAATTTCACAACAATTTCATCATCCCTTTTTCATGTGTAATGGGTTTTTCATAGCCCATGAAATCTTCACAATTTCATGGGGCGTGCAACATATGAATATACCTTGAAAAATATTGCCATAATTTTCATGGGTCATTCATGGTTGAAAAAGCTAGTAGTGAGATGACCCAGACAAAATGTGACTTGGATGACCTAACCTGGTTTCAATGTTGCTCCTATTTACTGAGATATAAATGCTTGATTAATGATATCCAGTACGTGATTGCCACATTAGCAACATAATGGACAAACCTACTGCATGTCTGCATCAAATGTACAAATTTCTATACAAAACATCACACAAAACTCACTTAAAAGTCAAATTGTAATCATCACTATAACGATCTATTACATCCATGTATGGACCAGGTGCACTAGCAATTGGTCTGTTCCAGCAATCTTGTATTCTGGTATATAGATTGCGCGTGTAAAAATGTGAAAAGTCTGACTCCAACTTGAAAACATCCTACAATTGTAGAAAGACACCAAAATGATTATGAATATGTAAACATACCATACAACGGGTGAATTTCAAAGGGGAAATTTAGAGCAGCTGGTAACATTAATTTCATAGGTTTTATACCCAAACATCGTGCGTAGTACCAACAAAAATAAGTGTGCAAGTGGATTTGTTATCAAGATGCCAACCACGTATAACAATACAAATGGTATGGGGATATCATGTCTACAATGAAATATGGACCATTAAACTTTCATTTTGTAGACAAGACTGAAACAATGAGAGTGTGAATCATCATTGCACATGTCCACGTTGCAGAGGGAAATCTCGAGTATCAAAAAGATCCAGTCGCTTACTAGCAATTGGCTTGAAATAACAATGCAAAGCCACGACACACCGTTGCAATAGTAGTCCAACAGTTACGTACACAACTAAACTACTCCAAAAATAACCTGTTATATGGTATTCAAGCAACTTGTACATTTGGAATAAGTGTGGTCTCATATCAGAATTCTTTAAGTTAAGGAAAGCTATTGGCATATCCAAGGTGATCTGAGACCATCACGTTGCTGTCAATCTACAAATATAAATGGAATCTGTTTTATTCCATCATCATGGTATCCATAAATGAATTTATAAAACTACACAGACTAGCTGAAGGAACAAAAAGAAACAAAGAGTCAAACAAGGCAGCATGTTAGATTGCTCTACTGGTACAATGGAGTATGTCAAATGCTTTATAGCCTAACACTAGAAATTATCACACACAAATCCATATTTGGACTCAATGAATATCGTAGAGACTAAGGGAAAACATATAGTAGAACTTTTCTGTATAGCTACAGTGTACCATGAAATGTATAAATACATACTACTTTTAACTTTGTCATGGCAAAGGCAGCTAGCTACATGTATTATTCTTATCAAGAACATGCATGGGGTTGTATAGCAGCAATTTAACTTCAATTTTTTTATAATTATCCAACAATATATGTATCACTTTTGAGTCTGAATAGAGATCTGTGTGTGACAATTTCAAGCGTTACTTAACTTAAAGCACATTTGACATGCTCCATGGTACCCCTAGAACAGTTTGACTTGTTGACTTGTTTGACTCCTGTTTAGTTTCTTTTTACTTTTCAGTGATCTCGATTATACTGTAGCAATTCCATTGCATAAGGTGAAGGGACCCTACGTCTCATGAATCTAAGGGGCAGTGAAAGCTAACTGAAAATATTCTTCGTAAAGCAAATTTTCTGTTGATATCTTAACCACCACATAATGGTACATGAAACAGGAGCGCACGTTACACAGGGGACACACCCCAAAAAGGCAAGCTGTCTATACACACAAGTAAACATAAACCCACCAAATAAAACAATCACCATTATTTTTTTTAATTACGCACCTATCAATATTAAGCCCCACTACCCCCTCCCGGGATTACTGGGCCCAATCTGATCTGAAATTCTGTCCCATCAGTGGGAATTTGACTGTTCAGAACTTTTGGCTTTTCTGTAACTTGCAAATAAGAATTAAGAATTACTGTACAGCCTAGGGGCAATATTTTCGAGGTTGAGCAATGGTACCAAATTTTTTTTTTTTGGGGATCCCAAAATGTACTAGACTAAGGATAAAACTTTCCCCAATTCTTGAAATCAGTGGAAATTTTTTGCTCCTTCAAAATATTTAGGCTATATATACAATAATCTGTTTTCTGAAGTGTATGGTAGCAAAGCTACATACCACTAGTTGTGCCCTCATGGCTGAAGGATTAGGTCCAATCCCCACCGTTTTCCCCACTGTGCCCTGGATGGGGGGTGGGTATAGGGACTGGACAGTGATAGGTGCATTACTTATAGCACTTAAGTGGCTAATTAGGCCAGGCAAACTTGATTATTTGTTTCTCATCCACAAAAATTCAGATTTCCATGTGGGCGCGAGGTTTTTTCATTATTAATGAAAATATGCCAAATCAAGCTATCTGTATAACTAGAAAGGTTAGCTAAAGCCTTTAAAGAACTAGTACTTACGTTTTACCACCGTTTCTGAGGTACAAGTAACATTTGCTGTGCTGTAAAATGATAGCCAGCCTTCTTAGCATCAAAATACGTGTGCACGTGATTGATAACAGCAATAATGAAATTAGAGGGGGTGGGGTAAAAAGGGATGCGGGCGGAGATGAGAAACAATTAATCAAGTTTGCCTGGCTTTACACTGTACTTTCAACCAAAAACCTATGATAAAGAGTTACTTTATACTATGAACTCTTGCTATGACCACAGATAGTATATATTTTGGGTACGATCTATGTGCTATGACCAGGTCAACCTGTAACACACAGACACACACCCAAGTACACACTCCTCCCCCAATACTCCCTTTCAAGCTGGCTTGCGATGAACTTACATCCTTCACGGCTGACTTGTCACGTTTTAAAATTTTTCTCAGAAAGTCTCTAATATGTCCAATGATTATCATAATGTAATAGGACAGGAAAGTAGTCACAGCGATAGCAGCGTGAACCTCCTGAAATTCGTCATCATTCCTCTTCCTAACTTTATACTTTCCTTTAACTTCAATGCCTCCATACTGAACTGTTTTAGTTTCCTTGGAACATAACGATGCGTACTCCACTTTGGTCATTGTCGCGTTCAACCAACGAGACATGTACTTCTACGTAAACATGTCTCTTATAAACCAGAATCCGGAATGAAAACGGGTGAAAGCGGTTTAAGCGTCGTTAAAATGAATTATGATAATATAATCATAATTGTATGACCTCAAGTATTTATCTCATTTGTCAAAAAGACAGGGTAGCACTAAAAGGCATAGCCTGTACAAGGGTGCTTCCCTAACATACATACATACATTTTAACCAAAGATCCTCAACCTGTAAAGTGTACTTGGGGTGAGACCTGAGGTTAAAATGGGTGAGATTTGCTTACTTACGAGTGAGGTCTCCTCTTAGTAGAAAATCCCTGTAAACATTGCAAAATTTTTCACTTTCTTTTAATAGCTATTTTCAATTACATCTCTCCATTGTAGCCATTGGTGCACTGTTTAGTGCTTTGCTGAGAGGTCTGAAAACATGTGAGAGCAGGAATTCCAATGCGTAGATGGAAAACCATGCATGAGACAACAATCCGATGCATGTGTTTCATGCGTAATGCGTGAGAGTGGAGGTGTCTGTACATAAATACATACATTGAGTCATAGGCGGCGGAAAGGGGCTAAAGCCCCCCCTCGGTCTGTTGAGGGGGGGGCTTAGCCCCCTCAGAATGATATCACACCGAAATTATCTTTCTTGGAGTGGGGCTGAAAACCATGATAAAGATCGAGATACTCTAATAGAGCAGTCACTCTAATAAAGTAGTCAGTGTGTAGCGAGCTATGTAAGGATTTTTATGTAGTTTATCAGCTAGAAATGGTAGCTGGTGAAGTGAAAAGCTCTTGTCAGTTGGTTGTGACCTTTTTTTTTTTTTTTTTTTTTTTGGTCTCACCTTACCAAACTATAGAAATAAGTGTCTGGGTCAGCCCAGTCCCCACTCATATCAACTACTTCCTCTGCCGCTGCATTGAGTTAATACAAAGAAAACAAAAGCGTGCAATGACAAAAACACAAAACAGGTCAATTTTGCAAATCCGACAATGAAAATAGTGAAATTGTAGAGCCTTACAAAAGGCAGCAACTTTAGTAAGGCCTAGTATACAACACGGAATGGCATTCCAAATGAAGGATGTGTTCACAAAGAATATCAATAAGAATTAATAGTGGCCTGTAGAGGGACTATTACAAGAGGGTGTTGCCTGGTATATGTGGATTCGGCGGAATTAGGTTGTAAATTGTAAGGATGAATAGATATTATAGCTTACGATTCCAAAACGCTCTCATAATGATAAGAAAATAATTATCATCCAACTGGCTTTTTTTATAACATGTGATAGCTATTGGTCTTTTCTTCTAAAACCTCCACTGAATTACGTAACCTAATTACTCTGTATTTCAAGTAAGTTACAGGGGGGTGGGGTTTCAGGAAATCCTTTTGGATTTTATACAATACTAGAAGCATTAAGAAATTGAAACTTCATGCAGGTTTCCAGAATCTGGAATTTATCATGGAACAGGACATATTAAAAACTTTTAGTTTCTCACACGATAGCAACACTTATAGCATTGTTCTGAATTATGATTTTGGTGAAAAGATTGAGATACTCTATTAAAGCAGTCAGGCAATCTAATACAACAGCCACTTGGCTGTAGTGGGAACCCCTTTTCAAAATTCCTGCGTACACCCCTGTAAGTTACAATATGAATCCATAACCAATACTGTCTTACAATACCAACACATACACTACATTATCTTACTCAAGTGCAATCAAAAAAAGCTATCGATCCCCTGGTTTTGTATTGGGAGGTAACTTACAGTCTAAATATTTGGGAAAATTTTAAAATTGATTTTTGAGGCTTTCGGGGGCTAATAAAATTTTATCTTTATATTTTCATGTTTACATTTACAAAATTTTTATTACAGCATTATTCAACCTCAAATAATATTCTCTTAATTAATTAAGGTTAAGGGATACTGAGCGACTGTCAAACAAAAATTTTATTACGTAATTAAGGCGGGCTTGGTGTTGTTGTGTTGTGTGTCAGCTGGTAACAGGCTTAGCGTGCTGACTGGACAGGTACAAGGTACAAGAAAACACACGTAACAGTACAAGAAAACATAGAAACAACACACTTAACAACTGGCGCACCTGTAAGCGCATGCGTAGTTTTGCTGGCTAATGGCGATATTTTCCTGAACCAAAAATCAGGACTGTCAAACTAGTTGTTAACATTTTGTATAAACAGACTACTAGTTTGGCTTCTTGTCTAGGTCCTGACGGAGCCATTTGTTAGAAATAATGTTTCTACTGCTTGTGATATCAATTAAAAATTAATTTTGTGACCATGGGGTGTCTTGCTTTAGGTCATATTTTGTAGTCATATTTCAGCAACTATAGGCATTATTCACAAATCCTCTTGTCTGTCAAGTGATGTTCTTCAAATCTTAGAATTGTTAGTAAGTTCTCATGACTCTTCATTGGTCTGATTTTTGGTTCATAGCTTTCACTAATTGGCATGGGGACTACTCATGTTTCCATAACAACATTTGAATTTCATGTCGATTAATGAGAAGTTAAGAATGCATAAATATTTGATAACAATGCATTAAGAAAAATCAAACCCCTAATCATGAAAAATGATTGATAGTGTAGCTACATGTGGGGTTTACAGTATCCCGTAACCTTAAGCAGAAAATTTGACGGAATTAAATACGGTGGTTGGAAAATTTTTGCTGATCAAAACAAAATCAACTGTCTAGCTAAAGTTTATTGTAAGCTCAAAATAATGTTTCTGCAAGTAGATGAATGCATGTCTCTCTTGAAAAAGTTACAGGCGCTATAAATTAGCCAAACATATTTAAAAAATAAACTTGCATGGCTAGATCTGGTAATTAGCTACACTGTTAACCCCTACATGTTTTGTACATGTCTACTACATATAGTTACAAAAAGGTGGACAATCCATGTGAACATAGATAAACATATCATGCGGATCTGAGGGAGGGCCAGGGGGATGGGCTTTGCACCCCTTGGTCCTTTTCTTGCTCCCCTTGGACTTATATATTGGCACCAGAATCAGGAATCATGCATTCACACTGTATTCAGAAGTACAGAAAGTCAACAGTTATAAATGTACTTTACAGTTATAAACTGTACTGTGAAGAAAATGAGACAAATAAGTTAGACTTTTATGTTGAAGATACAAATACTCTAATAGTACAGTCACTACTCTAATAGAACAGTCGCAATTCTAACATCATTAACTGACAGTTTTTTATTTTGTTTAGTACACTAACCATCAAGCAGATTTTATCTAACAAATTTATATGCTTTGCAAAGAATGCATTCTGTTAGCTAAATAGCTATCAAAAATGCCAAATTCAACATAAGAGGTCTAATTTTTAAAATTTTCTCAGAAGATATCCATATTACCTCCCAGTAGGGATTTCTGCTGAACATTACCACTCAACCAAAAAGTGGTATCACGGCATAGTAGATAGTTCAGGCCAAACAAAAAGATGTAGATTTGTAAAACCAGGTTGTAGTCAGAGGTAAGATATAACCCTAGAATTCCTCTTGGTTTAGCCCCTGGTGCCACAGTCCAACCAGAGTTACGTTTTGTTTGTGATTACATACTGTTAGTACATGTTTGTTTTATGAAGCAAAGTAACGATTGTAGAATTGTGTGCATGGAAGACCCTTTTTGTAATTGGTCATAAAGGTTGGTCATGTAACATC